>NC_090297.1:185752846-186055636 GCF_039906515.1 Pseudorca crassidens
GAATCCCTGAAACCTGGAGAGTTGAGACCCGTGGAATGGGTACCATGCAATATGACTTCAAAGGGTCTTCATTTGCTCACCGAACCTCTCCAATCCTATCACTACTGCGTTTATGCCCCTGTACACATGCTTGATTCTCTTTCGGAGACATAGCAATCCATAGGTTTTAAGATACTTACTAGTCAGGTACATTCTTAGGCGTTTAATATGCGGTGTTGAGTCCATTTCGTTGAGCAAGGAGTAGCTCTTGTCTATTCCATTTTTGGCTTAAGGAACTTTATCTGTGCTCATTTCAATCTCTGGTTTTATGCAGCACCCCAACTCACCTTTCCCCTTAAGCAAGCATAAGTTGCTTTTCTAAATTTGAGACCCTGTTCTGTTCTGTAATTCAGTTCCTGTGTAGCCAAGTTTACATTCCGTGTATTACTGATATCTTATGATGTTTCTTTTTCTGTGTGACTTATTTCAGTTAGAATCATCATACCTGAATCCACTCATTGTGCTGCTAAGGGCCTGATGACATAGATTTCATTGCTGAGTGATATTGCTTTGTAAGTAAATACCACAACTTCTTTATCCATTTTTCACTTTCTGCGATGTTGAACTAGTACCGTAAACGTGGTTCTTGTAAACAGAGCCATCCCAAACTTTGGGGTGGCTGTGTCTTTTTGATTTTAATTTCCCTAAGCTATAGGACCATAAGTGGAAGTGCCCTAGGCTCTGTTGCTTTGTTTTTTAGATGTTTCAGGAAACACCATACACTTCTCCGGAGTGGCTGTTGGCAATATACATGCTGCCCATCAGCATAACAAGGCTCCCAGTTCTCCACGGCCTGTCCTGCCTTTCTGGATTTTACACTTTTTTCAGATGGCCCTTCTGACCGGGGTGAAGTGAGACTTCATTGTAGTGCAGATTTCCTTTGCAAGCTTGCTTGGTTGGCCAAAAACGGCGTATGCGTTTTTTCCTGAATATATTCAGGAAAAAACGCATACGCCCTTTTTGGCAAAGTGCATCATTGTGGACGTTCTGCCTCTTTTCCTATGCTTTCAATGCAATTCCAGTCTACCTCCTGAAATCGGTTTCCTGCAATTCTGCCCCGCTTTCAAGTCCTCTTGGCAGCCTTACTTCAGTATATTTTTGAACGATAGCTGTCATTTATAACTCTGCAGGTTTGTGAATTACAGTGCCCCTGAGCTCCTTTCTTCAACTCGCTTTCTTGTGAGCTGGCCGCAACACCGCAAGATTGCTTCAGGCCCTAATCTGGTTCTGGCACGGCACGCTGAGACTTTGGTTAATTCCTCTTCCTGGTGGGAAATGAGAGTTAAATTTGCCCGACCAGACACCTCCAGCTAGTCTCTCATTGGTTCTCCCTATTCCTGTTCATCTTCCGCAGAAATTGCAAACTGGGCCAAACAGGAGGTTAAAGGCACTGACTCTCCAAGTGGGGAGAGTGTTAGTTAAGCGTCTGGAATGTTGCACCCGAGTACCAGGGTACGAAAACTGAGACATATTTGAACACATCTCCCGTTCACACGGTTGATCATACTCTGGGTTCCACATGCATGTTTTAGCTGAAGGAAGAATACCTTAAACCTGGAGAGTTGAGACCCGTGTAATGGGTACCATGCAATATGACTTCAAAGGGTCTTCATTTGCTCACCGAACCTCTCCAATCCTATCACTGCTGCGTTTATGCCCCTGTACACACGCTTGATTCTCTTTTGGAGACATAGCAATCCATAGGTTTTAAGATACTTACTAGTCAGGTACATTCTTAGGCGTTTAATATGGGGTGTTGAGTCCATTTCGTTGAGCAAGGAGTAGCTCTTGTCTATTCCATATTTGGCTTAAGGAACTTTATCTGTGCTCATTTCAATGTCTGGTTTTATGCAGCACCCCAACTCACCTTTCCCCTTAAGCAAGCATAAGTTGGTTTTCTAAATTTGAGACCCTGTTCTGTTTTGGAATTCAGTTCCTGTGTAGCCAAGTTTACATCCCGTGTATTACTGATATCTTATGATGTTTCTTTTTCTGTGTGACTTATTTCAGTTAGAATCATCGTACCTGAATCCACTCATTATGCTGCTATGGGCCTGATGACATAGATTTCATTGCTGAGTGATACTGCATTGTACGTAAGTACCACAAGTTCTTTATCCATTTTTCACTTTCTGTGATATTGAACTTGTACGGTAACCGAGGTTCTTGTAAACAGAGGCGTCCCAAACTTTGGGGTGGCTGTGTCTTTTTGATTTTAATTTCCCTAAGCTATAGGACCATAAGTGGAAGTGCCCTAGGCTCTGTTGCTTTGTTTTTTAGATGTTTCAGGAAACACCATACACTTCTCCCGAGTGTCTGTTGGCAATTTACATCCCGCCCATCAGCATAACAAGGCTCCCAGTTCTCCATGGCCTGTCCTGCCTTTCTGGATTTTACACTTTTTTCAGATGGCCCTTTTGACCGGGGGGAAGTGAGACTTCATTGTAGTGCAGATTTCCTTTGCAAGCTTGCTTGGTTGGCCAAAAAGGGCGTATGCGTCTTTTCCTGAATATATTCAGGAAAAAACGCATACGCCCTTTTTGGCCAAGTGCATCATTGTGGACGTTCTGCCTCTTTTCCTATGCTTTCAATGCAATTCCAGTCTACCTCCTGAAATCGGTTTCCTGCAATTCTGCCCCGCTTTCAAGTCCTCTTGGCAGCCTTACTTCAGTATATTTTTGGACGATAGCTGTCATTTATAACTCTGCAGGTTTGTGAATTACAGTGCCCCTGAGCTCCTTTCTTCAACTCGCTTTCTTTTGAGCTGGCCGCAACACCGCAGGATGGCTTCAGGCCCTAATCTGGTTCCGGCATGGCACGCTGAGCCTTTGGTTATTTCCCGTTCCTGGTGGGAAATGAGAGTTAAATTTGCTCGTCCAGACACCTCCAGCTAGTCTCTCATTGGTTCTCCCTATTCCTGTTCATCTTCTGCAGAAATTGCAAACTGGGCCAAACAGGAGGTTAAAGGCGCTGACTCTCCAAGTGGGGAGAGTGTTAGTAAAGCGTCTGGAATGTTTCACCCGAGTACCAGGGGAGGAAAACTGAGACATATTTGAACACGTCTCCCGTTTACATGGTTGATCATACTCTGGGTTCCACATGCATGTTTTAGCTGAAGGAAGAATACCTTAAACCTGGAGAGTTGAGACCCGTGTAATGGGTACCATGCAATATGACTTCAAAGGGTCTTCATTTGCTCACCGAACCTCTCCAATCCTTTCACTGCTGCGTTTATGCCCCTGTACACACGCTTGATTCTCGTTCGGAGACATAACAATCCACAGGTTTTAAGATACTTACTAGTCAGGTACATTCTTAGGCGTTTAATATGCGGTGTTGAGTCCATTTCGTTGAGCAAGGAGTAGCTCTTGTCTATTCCATATTTGGCTTAAGGGACTTTATCTGTGCTCATTTCGATCTCTGGTTTTATGCAGCACCCCAACTCACCTTTACCCTTAAGCAAGCATAAGTTGGTTTTCTCAGTTTGAGACCCTGTTCTGTTCTGTAATTCAGTTCTTGTGTAGCCAAGTTTACATCCCGTGTGTTAGTGATATATTATGATGTTTCTTTTTCTGTGTGACTTATTTCAGTTAGAATCATCGTACCTGAATCCACTCATTATGCTGCTAAGGGCCTGATGACATAGATTTCATTGCTGAGTGATACTGCATTGTACGTAAGTACCACAAGTTCTGTATCCATTTTTCACTTTCTGTGATATTGAACTTGTACGGTAAACGAGGTTCTTGTAAACAGAGGCGTCCCAAACTTTGGGGTGGCTGTGTCTTTTTGATTTTAATTTCCCTAAGCTATAGGACCATAAGTGGAAGTGCCCTAGGCTCTGTTGCTTTGTTTTTTAGATGTTTCAGGAAACACCATACACTTCTCCCGAGTGTCTGTTGGCAATTTACATCCGCCCCATCAGCATAACAAGGCTCCCAGTTCTCCATGGCCTGTCCTGCCTTTCTGGATTTTACACTTTTTTCAGATGGCCCTTTTGACCGGGGGGAAGTGAGTCTTCATTGTAGTGCAGATTTCCTTTGCAAGCTTGCTTGGTTGGCCAAAAAGGGCGTATGCGTTTTTTCCTGAATATATTCAGGAAAAAACGCATACGCCCTTTTTGGCCAAGTGCATCATTGTGGACGTTCTGCCTCTTTTCCTATGCTTTCAATGCAATTCCAGTCTACCTCCTGAAATCGGTTTCCTGCAATTCTGCCCCGCTTTCAAGTCCTCTTGGCAGCCTTACTTCAGTATATTTTTGGACGATAGCTGTCATTTATAACTCTGCAGGTTTGTGAATTACAGTGCCCCTGAGCTCCTTTCTTCAACTCGCTTTCTTTTGAGCTGGCCGCAACACCGCAGGATGGCTTCAGGCCCTAATCTGGTTCCGGCATGGCACGCTGAGCCTTTGGTTATTTCCCGTTCCTGGTGGGAAATGAGAGTTAAATTTGCTCGTCCAGACACCTCCAGCTAGTCTCTCATTGGTTCTCCCTATTCCTGTTCATCTTCTGCAGAAATTGCAAACTGGGCCAAACAGGAGGTTAAAGGCGCTGACTCTCCAAGTGGGGAGAGTGTTAGTAAAGCGTCTGGAATGTTTCACCCGAGTACCAGGGGAGGAAAACTGAGACATATTTGAACACGTCTCCCGTTTACATGGTTGATCATACTCTGGGTTCCACATGCATGTTTTAGCTGAAGGAAGAATACCTTAAACCTGGAGAGTTGAGACCCGTGTAATGGGTACCATGCAATATGACTTCAAAGGGTCTTCATTTGCTCACCGAACCTCTCCAATCCTTTCACTGCTGCGTTTATGCCCCTGTACACACGCTTGATTCTCGTTCGGAGACATAACAATCCACAGGTTTTAAGATACTTACTAGTCAGGTACATTCTTAGGCGTTTAATATGCGGTGTTGAGTCCATTTCGTTGAGCAAGGAGTAGCTCTTGTCTATTCCATATTTGGCTTAAGGGACTTTATCTGTGCTCATTTCGATCTCTGGTTTTATGCAGCACCCCAACTCACCTTTACCCTTAAGCAAGCATAAGTTGGTTTTCTCAGTTTGAGACCCTGTTCTGTTCTGTAATTCAGTTCTTGTGTAGCCAAGTTTACATCCCGTGTGTTAGTGATATATTATGATGTTTCTTTTTCTGTGTGACTTATTTCAGTTAGAATCATCGTACCTGAATCCACTCATTATGCTGCTAAGGGCCTGATGACATAGATTTCATTGCTGAGTGATACTGCATTGTACGTAAGTACCACAAGTTCTGTATCCATTTTTCACTTTCTGTGATATTGAACTTGTACGGTAAACGAGGTTCTTGTAAACAGAGGCGTCCCAAACTTTGGGGTGGCTGTGTCTTTTTGATTTTAATTTCCCTAAGCTATAGGACCATAAGTGGAAGTGCCCTAGGCTCTGTTGCTTTGTTTTTTAGATGTTTCAGGAAACACCATACACTTCTCCCGAGTGTCTGTTGGCAATTTACATCCGCCCCATCAGCATAACAAGGCTCCCAGTTCTCCATGGCCTGTCCTGCCTTTCTGGATTTTACACTTTTTTCAGATGGCCCTTTTGACCGGGGGGAAGTGAGTCTTCATTGTAGTGCAGATTTCCTTTGCAAGATTGCTTGGTTGGCCAAAAAGGGCGTATGCGTTTTTTCCTGAATATATTCAGGAAAAAACGCATACGCCCTTTTTGGCCAAGTGCATCATTGTGGACGTTCTGCCTCTTTTCCTATGCTTTCAATGCAATTCCAGTCTACCTCCTGAAATCGGTTTCCTGCAATTCTGCCCCGCTTTCAAGTCCTCTTGGCAGCCTTACTTCAGTATATTTTTGGACGATAGCTGTCATTTATAACTCTGCAGGTTTGTGAATTACAGTGCCCCTGAGCTCCTTTCTTCAACTCGCTTTCTTGTGAGCTGATCACAACACCGCAGGATGTCTTCAGGCCCTAATCTGGTTCCGGCACGGCACGCTGAACCTTTGGTTAATTCCTCTTCCTGGTGGGAAATGAGAGTTAAATTTGCCCGTTCAGACACCTCCAGCTCGTCTCTCATTGGTTCTCCCTATTCCTCTTCATCTTCCGCAGAAATTGCAAACTGGGCCAAACAGGAGGTTAAAGGCGCTGATTCTCCAAGTCAGGAGAGTTATAGTAAAGCGTCTGGAATGTTGCACCCGAGTACCAGGGTACGAAAACTGAGACATATTTGAACACGTCTCCCGATCACATGGTTGATCATACTCTAGGTTCCACATGCATGTTTTAGCTGAAGGAAGAATACCTTAAACCTGGGTACTTGAAACCCATGGAATGGGTACCATGCAATATGACTTCAAAGGGTCTTCATTTGCTCACCGAACCTCTCCAATCCTATCACTGCTGCGTTTATGCCCCTGTACACATGCTTGATTCTCTTTCGGAGACATAGCAATCCATAGGTTTTAAGATACTTACTAGTCAGGTACATTCTTAGGCGTTTAATATGCGGTGTTGAGTCCATTTCGTTGAGCAAGGAGTAGCTCTTTTCTATTCCATATTTGTCTTAAGGAACTTTATCTGTGCTCATTTCAATCTCTGGTTTTATGCAGCACCCCAACTCACCTTTACCCTTAAGCAAGCATAAGTTGGTTTTCTAAATTTGAGACACTGTTCTGTTCTGTAATTCAGTTCCTGTGTAGCCAAGTTTACATTCCGTGTATTACTGATATCTTATGATGTTTCTTTTTCTGTGTGACTTATTTCAGTTAGAATCATCATACCTGAATCCACTCATTGTGCTGCTAAGGGCCTAATGACATAGATTTCATTGCTGAGGGATATTGCTTTGTAAGTAAATACCACAACTTCTTTATCCATTTTTCACTTTCTGCGATGTTTAACTTGTACTGTAAACGAGGTTCTTGTAAACAGAGGCGTCCCAAACTTTGGGGTGGCTGTGTCTTTTTGATTTTAATTTCCCTAAGCTATAGGACCATAAGTGGAAGTGCCCTAGGCTCTGTTGCTTTGTTTTTTAGATGTTTCAGGAAACACCATACACTTCTCCCGAGTGTCTGTTGGCAATTTACATCCCGCCCATCAGCATAACAAGGCTCCCAGTTCTCCATGGCCTGTCCTGCCTTTCTGGATTTTACACTTTTTTCAGATGGCCCTTTTGACCGGGGGGAAGTGAGACTTCATTGTAGTGCAGATTTCCTTTGCAAGCTTGCTTGGTTGGCCAAAAAGGGCGTATGTGTTTTTTCCTGAATATATTCAGGAAAAAACGCATACGCCCTTTTTGGCCAAGTGCATCATTGTGGACGTTCTGCCTCTTTTCCTATGCTTTCAATGCAATTCCAGTCTACCTCCTGAAATCGGTTTCCTGCAATTCTGCCCCGCTTTCAAGTCCTCTTGGCAGCCTTACTTCAGTATATTTTTGGACGATAGCTGTCATTTATAACTCTGCAGGTTTGTGAATTACAGTGCCCCTGAGCTCCTTTCTTCAACTCGCTTTCTTGTGACCTGGCCGCAACACCGCAGGATTGCTTCAGGCCCTAAACTGGTTCCGGCACGGCACGCTGAGCCTTTGGTTAATTCCTCTTCCTGGTGGGAAATGAGAGTTAAATTTGCCCGTCCAGACACCTCCAGCTAGTCTCTCATTTGTTCTCGCTATTCCTGTTCATCTTCCGCAGAAATTGCAAACTGGGCCAAACAGGAGGTTAAAGGGACTGACTCTCCAAGTCGGGAGAGTGTTAGTAAAGCGTCTGGAATGTTGCACCCGAGTACCAGGTACGAAAACTGATACATATTTGAACACGTCTCCCGATCACATGGTTGATCATACTCTGGGTTCCACATGCATGTTTTAGCTGAAGGAAGAATCCCTGAAACCTGGAGAGTTGAGACCCGTGGAATGGGTACCATGCAATATGACTTCAAGGGGTCTTCATTTGCTCACCGAACCTCTCCAATCCTATCACTGCTGCGTTTATGCCCCTGTACACATGCTTGATTCTCTTTCGGAGACATAGCAATCCATAGGTTTAAAGATACTTACTAGTCAGGTACATTCTTAGGCGTTTAATATGGGGTGTTGAGTCCATTTCGTTGAGCAAGGAGTAGCTCTTGTCTATTCCATATTTGGCTTAAGGAACTTTATCTGTGCTCATTTCAATCTCTGGTTTTATGCAGCACCCCAACTCACCTTTCCCCTTAAGCAAGCATAAGTTGCTTTTCTAAATTTGAGACCCTGTTCTGTTCTGTAATTCAGTTTCTGTGTAGCCAAGTTTACATTCCGTGTATTACTGATATCTTATGATGTTTCTTTTTCTGTGTGACTTATTTCAGTTAGAATCATCATACCTGAATCCACTCATTGTGCTGCTAAGGGCCTGATGACATAGATTTCATTGCTGAGTGATATTGCTTTGTAAGTAAATACCACAACTTCTTTATCCATTTTTCACTTTCTGCGATGTTGAACTTGTACCGTAAACGTGGTTCTTGTAAACAGAGCCGTCCCAAACTTTGGGGTGGCTGTGTCTTTTTGATTTTAATTTCCCTAAGCTATAGGACCATAAGTGGAAGTGCCCTAGGCTCTGTTGTTTTGTTTTCTAGATGTTTCAGGAAACACCATACACTTCTCCGGAGTGGCTGTTGGCAATTTACATCCCGCCCATCAGCATAACAAGGCTCCCAGTTCTCCATGGCCTGTCCTGTCTTTCTGGATTTTACACTTTTTTCAGATGGCCCTTTTGACCGGGGGGAAGTGAGACTTAATTGCAGTGCAGATTTCCTTTGCAAGGTTGCTTGGTTGGCCAAAAAGGGCGTATGCGTTTTTTCCTGAATATATTCAGGAAAAAACGCATACGCCCTTTTTGGCCAAGTGCATCATTGTGGACGTTCTGCCTCTTTTCCTATGCTTTCAATGCAATTCCAGTCTACCTCCTGAAATCGGTTTCCTGCAATTCTGCCCCGCTTTCAAGTCCTCTTGGCAGCCTTTCTTCAGTATATTTTTGGACGATAGCTGTCATTTATAAGTCTGCAGGTTTGTGAATTACAGTGCCCTTGAGCTCCTTTCTTCAACTCGCTTTCTTGTGACCTGGCCGCAACACCGCAGGATGGCTTCAGGCTCTAATCTGGTTCCGGCACGGCATGCTGAGCCTTTGGTTAATTCCTCTTCCTGATGGAAAATGAGAGTTAAATTTGCCCGTCCAAACACCTCCAGCTAGTCTCTCATTGGTTCTCCCTATTCCTGTTCATCTTCCGCAGAATTTTCAAACTGGGCTAAACCGGAGGTTAAAGGCACTGACTCTCCACGTCGGGAGAGTGTTAGTAAAGCGTCTGGAATGTTGCACCCGAGTACCAGGGGACCGAAACTGAGACATATTTGAACACGTCTCCCGATCACATGGTTGATCATACTCTAGGTTCCACATGCATGTTTTAGCTGAAGGAAGAATACCTTAAACCTGGGTAGTTGAAACCCGTGGAATGGGTACCATGCAATGTGACTTCAAAGGGTCTTCATTTGCTCACCGAACCTCTCCAATCCTATCACTGCTGCGTTTATGCCCCTGTACACATGTTGATTCTCTTTCGGAGACATAGCAATCCATAGGTTTAAAGATACTTACTAGTCAGGTACATTCTTAGGCGTTTAATATGGGGTGTTGAGTCCATTTCGTTGAGCAAGGAGTAGCTCTTGTCTATTCCATATTTGGCTTAAGGAACTTTATCTGTGCTCATTTCAATCTCTGGTTTTATGCAGCACCCCAACTCACCTTTCCCCTTAAGCAAGCATAAGTTGGTTTTCTAAATTTGAGACCCTGTTCTGTTCTGTAATTCAGTTCCTGTGTAGCCAATTTTACATTCCGTGTATTACTGATATCTTATGATGTTTCTTTTTCTGTGTGACTTATTTCAGTTAGAATCATCATACCTGAATCCACTCATTGTGCTGCTAAGGGCCTGATGACATAGATTTCATTGCTGAGTGATATTGCTTTGTAAGTAAATACCACAACTTCTTTATGCATTTTTCACTTTCTGCGATGTTGAACTTGTACTGTAAACGAGGTTCTTGTAAACAGAGGCGTCCCAAACTTTGGGGTGGCTGTGTCTTTTTGATTTTAATTTCCCTAAGCTATAGGACCATAAGTGGAAGTGCCCTAGGCTCTGTTGCTTTGTTTTTTAGATGTTTCAGGAAACACCATACACTTCTCCCGAGTGTCTGTTGGCAATATACATCCCGCCCATCAGTATAACAAGGCTCCCAGTTCTCCATGGCCTGTCCTTCCTTTCTGGATTTTACACTTTTTTCAGATGGCCCTTTTGACCGGGGGGAAGTGAGACTTCATTGTAGTGCAGATTTCCTTTGCAAGCTTGCTTGGTTGGCCAAAAAGGGCGTATGCGTTTTTTCCTGAATATATTCAGGAAAAAACGCATACGCCCTTTTTGGCCAAGTGCATCATGGTGGACGTTCTGCCTCTTTTCCTATGCTTTCAATGCAATTCTAGTCTACCTCCTGAAATCGCTTTCCTGCAATTCTGCCCCGCTTTCAAGTCCTCTTGGCAGCCTTACTTCAGTATATTTTTGGACGATAACTGTCATTTATAAGTCTGCAGGTTTGTGAATTACAGTGCCCTTGAGCTCCTTTCTTCAACTCGCTTTCTTGTGACCTGGCCGCAACACCGCAGGATGGCTTCAGGCCCTAATCCGGTTCCGGCTCGGCACGCTGAGCCTTTGGTTAATTCCTCTTCCTGGTGGGAAATGAGAGTTAAATTTGCCCGTCCAGACACCTCCAGCTAGTCTCTCATTGGTTCTCGCTATTCCCGTTCATCTTCCACAGAAATTGCAAACTGGGCCAAACAGGAGGTTAAAGGGACTGACTCTCCAAGTCGGGAGAGTGTTAGTAAAGCGTCTAGAATGTTGCACCCGAGTACCAGCGTACGAAAACTGAGACATATTTGAACACGTCTCCCGATCACATGGTTGATCATACTCTAGGTTCCACATGCATGTTTTAGCTGAAGGAAGAATACCTTAAACCTGGGTAGTTGAAACCCGTGGAATGGGTACCATGCAATATGACTTCAAAGGGTCTTCATTTGCTCACCGAACCTCTCCAATCCTATCACTGCTGCGTTTATGCCCCTGTACACATGCTTGATTCTCTTTCGGAGACATAGCAATCCGTAGGTTTTAAGATACTTACTAGTCAGGTACATTCTTAGGCGTTTAATATGGGGTGTTGAGTCCATTTCGTTGAGCAAGGAGTAGCTCTTGTCTATTCCATATTTGGCTTAAGGAACTTTATCTGTGCTCATTTTAATCTCTGGTTTTATGCAGCACCTCAACTCAACTTTCCCCTTAAGCAAGCATAAGTTGGTTTTCTCAATTTGAGACTCTGTTCTGTTCTGTAATTCAGTTCTTGTGTAGCCAAGTTTACATCCCGTGTGTTAGTGATATCTTATGATGTTTCTTTTTCTGTGCGACTTATTTCAGTTAGAATCATCGTACCTGAATCCACTCATTATGCTGCTACGGGCCTGATGACATAGATTTCATTGCTGAGTGATACTACATTGTACGTAAGTACCACAATTTCTTTATCCATTTTTCACTTTCTGCGATATTGAACTTGTACCGTAAACGAGGTTCTTGTAAACAGAGCCGTCCCAAACTTTGGGGTGGCTGTGTCTCTTTGATTTTAATTTCCCTAAGCTATAGGACCATAAGTGGAAGTGCCCTAGGCTCTGTTGCTTTGGTTTTTAGATGTTTCAGGAAACAACATACACTTCTCCCAAGTGGCTGTTGGCAATTTACATCACGCCCATCAGCATAACAAGGCTCCCAGTTCTCCATGGCCTGTCCTGCCTTTCTGGATTTTACACTTTCTTCAGATGGCCCTTTTGACCGGGCGGAAGTGAGTCTTCATTGTAGTGCAGATTTCTTTGCAAGCTTGCTTGGTTGGCCAAAAAGGGCGTATGCGTTTTTTCCTGAATATATTCAGGAAAAAACGCATACGCCCTTTTTGGCCAAGTGCATCATTGTGGACGTTCTGCCTCTTTTCCTATGCTTTCAATGCAATTCCAGTCTACCTCCTGAAATCGGTTTCCTGCAATTCTGCCCCGCTTTCAAGTCCTCTTGGCAGCCTTACTTCAGTATATTTTTGGATGATAGCTGTCATTTATAAGTCTGCAGGTTTGTGAATTACAGTGCCCCTGAGCTCCTTTCTTCAACTCGCTTTCTTTTGAGCTGGCCGCAACACCGCAAGATGGCTTCAGGCCCTAATCTGGTTCCGGCGCGGCACGCTGAGCCTTTGGTTATTTCCTCTTCCTGGTGGGAAATGAGAGTTAAATTTACCCGTCCAGACACCTCCAGCTCGTCTCTCATTGGTTCTCCCTATTCCTGTTCATCTTCCACAGAAATTGCAAACTGGGCCAAACAGGAGGTTAAAGGCGCTGACTCTCCAAGTGGGGAGAGTGTTAGTAAAGCGTCTGGAATGTTGCACCCGAGTACCAGGGGAGGAAAACTGAGACATATTTGAACACGTCTCCCATTCACATGGTTGATCATACTCTGGGTTCCACATGCATGTTTTAGCTGAAGGAAGAATACCTTAAACCTGGAGAGTTGAGACCCGTGTAATGGGTACCATGCAATATGACTTCAAAGGGTCTTCATTTGCTCACCGAACCTCTCCAATCCTATCACTGCTGCGTTTATGCCCCTGTACACACGCTTGATTCTCTTTTGGAGACAGAGCAATCCATAGGTTTTAAGATACTTACTAGTCAGGTACATTCTTAGGCGTTTAATATTGGGTGTTGAGTCCATTTCGTTGAGCAAGGAGTAGCTCCTGTCTATTCCATATTTGGCTTAAGGAACTTTATCTGTGCTCATTTCAATCTCTGGTTTTATGCAGCACCCCAACTCACCTTTCCCCTTAAGCAAGCATAAGTTGGTTTTCTAAATTTGAGACCCTGTTCTGTTTTGGAATTCAGTTCCTGTGTAGCCAAGTTTACATTCCGTGTATTAGTGATATCTTATGATGTTTCTTTTTCGGTGTGACTTATTTCAGTTAGAATCATCGTACCTGAATCCACTCATTATGCTGCTAAGGGCCTGATGACATAGATTTCATTGCTGAGTGATACTGCATTGTACGTAAGTACCACAAGTTCTGTATCCATTTTTCACTTTCTGTGATATTGAACTTGTACGGTAAACGAGGTTCTTGTAAACAGAGGCGTCCCAAACTTTGGGGTGGCTGTGTCTTTTTGATTTTAATTTCCCTAAGCTATAGGACCATAAGTGGAAGTGCCCTAGGCTCTGTTGCTTTGTGTTTTAGATGTTTCAGGAAACACCATACACTTCTCCCGAGTGTCTGTTGGCAATTTACATCCCGCCCATCAGCATAACAAGGCTCCCAGTTCTCCATGGCCTGTCCTGCCTTTCTGGATTTTACACTTTTTTCAGATGGCCCTTTTGACCGGGGGGAAGTGAGACTTCATTGTAGTGCAGATTTCCTTTGCAAGCTTGCTTGGTTGGCCAAAAAGGGCGTATGCGTTTTTTCCTGAATATATTCAGGAAAAAACGCATACGCCCTTTTTGGCCAAGTGCATCATTGTGGACGTTCTGCCTCTTTTCCTATGCTTTCAATGCAATTCCAGTCTACCTCCTGAAATCGGTTTCCTGCAATTCTGCCCCGCTTTCAAGTCCTCTTGGCAGCCTTACTTCAGTATATTTTTGGACGATAGCTGTCATTTATAACTCTGCAGGTTTGTGAATTACAGTGCCCCTGAGCTCCTTTCTTCAACTCGCTTTTTGTGACCTGGCCACAACACCGCAGGATGGCTTCAGGCCCTAATCTGGTTCCGGCACGGCATGCTGAGCCTTTGGTTATTTCCTCTTCCTGGTGGGAAATGAGAGTTAAATTTGCCCGTCCAGACACCTCCAGCTAGTCTCTCATTGGTTCTCCCTATTCCTGTTCATCTTCCGCAGAAATTGCAAACTGGGCCAAACAGGAGGTTGAAGGCCCTGACTCTCCAAGTGGGGAGAGTGTTAGTAAAGCGTCTGGAATGTTACACCCGAGTACCAGGGGAGGAAATCTGAGACATATTTGAACAAGTCTCCCGATCACATGGTTGATCATACTCTAGGTTCCACATGCATGTTTTAGCTGAAGGAAGAATACCTTAAACCTGGGTAGTTGAAACCCGTGGAATGGGTACCATGCAATATGACTTCAAAGGGTCTTCATTTGCTCACCGAACCTCTCCAATCCTATCACTGCTGCGTTTATGCCCCTGTACACACGCTTGATTCTCTTTTGGAGACATAGCAATCCATAGGTTTTAAGATACTTACTAGTCAGGTACATTCTTAGGCGTTTAATATGGGGTGTTGAGTCCATTTCATTGAGCAAGGAGTAGCTCTTGTCTATTCCATATTTGGCTGAAGGAACTTTATCTGTGCTCATTTCAATCTCTGGTTTTATGCAGCACCTCAACTCAACTTTCCCCTTAAGCAAGCATAAGTTGGTTTTCTCAATTTGAGACCCTGTTCTGTTCTGTAATTCAGTTCTTGTGTAGCCAAGTTTACATCCCGTGTGTTAGTGATATCTTATGATGTTTCTTTTTCTGTGTGACTTACTTCAGTTAGAATCATCGTACCTAAATCCACTCATTATGCTGCTACGGGCCTGATGACATAGATTTCATTGCTGAGTGATACTACATTGTACGTAAGTACCACAATTTCTTTATCCATTTTTCACTTTCTGCGATATTGAACTTGTACCGTAAACGAGGTTCTTGTAAACAGAGCCGTCCCAAACTTTGGGGTGGCTGTGTCTCTTTGATTTTAATTTCCCTAAGCTATAGGACCATAAGTGGAAGTGCCCTAGGCTCTGTTGCTTTGGTTTTTAGATGTTTCAGGAAACAACATACACTTCTCCCAAGTGGCTGTTGGCAATTTACATCACGCCCATCAGCATAACAAGGCTCCCAGTTCTCCATGGCCTGTCCTGCCTTTCTGGATTTTACACTTTCTTCAGATGGCCCTTTTGACCGGGGGGAAGTGAGTCTTCATTGTAGTGCAGATTTCTTTGCAAGCTTGCTTGGTTGGCCAAAAAGGGCGTATGCGTTTTTTCCTGAATATATTCAGGAAAAAACGCATACGCCCTTTTTGGCCAAGTGCATCATTGTGGACGTTCTGCCTCTTTTCCTATGCTTTCAATGCAATTCCAGTCTACCTCCTGAAATCGGTTTACTGCAATTCTGCCCCGCTTTCAAGTCCTCTTGGCAGCCTTACTTCAGTATATTTTTGGATGATAGCTGTCATTTATAAGTCTGCAGGTTTGTGAATTACAGTGCCCCTGAGCTCCTTTCTTCAACTCGCTTTCTTTTGAGCTGGCCGCAACACCGCAAGATGGCTTCAGGCCCTAATCTGGTTCCGGCACGGCACGTTGAGCCTTTGGTTATTTCCTCTTCCTGGTGGGAAATGAGAGTTAAATTTGCCCGTCCAGACACCTCCAGCTAGTCTCTCATTGGTTCTCCCTATTCCTGTTCATCTTCCGCAGAAATTGCAAACTGGGCCAAACAGGAGGTTAAAGGCGCTGACTCTCCAAGTGGGGAGAGTGTTAGTAAAGCGTCTGGAATGTTGCACCCGAGTACCAGGGGAGGAAAACTGAGACATATTTGAACACGTCTCCCGGTCACACGGTTGATCATACTCTGGGTTCCACATGCATGTTTTAGCTGAAGGAAGAATACCTTAAACCTGGGTAGTTGAGACCCGTGTAATGGGTACCATGCAATATGACTTCAAAGGGTCTTCATTTGCTCACCGAACCTCTCCAATCCTATCACTGCTGCGTTTATGCCCCTGTACAGACGCTTGATTCTCTTTTGGAGACATAGCAATCCATAGGTTTTAAGATACTTACTAGTCAGGTACATTCTTAGGCGTTTAATATGGGGTGTTGAGTCCATTTCGTTGAGCAAGGAGTAGCTCTTGTCTATTCCATATTTGGCTTAAGGAACTTTATCTGTGCTCATTTCAATCTCTGGTTTTATGCAGCACCCCAACTCACCTTTCCCCTTAAGCAAGCATAAGTTGGTTTTCTCAATTTGAGACCCTGTTCTGTTTTGGAATTCAGTTCCTGTGTAGCCAAGTTTACATTCCGTGTATTAGTGATATCTTATGATGTTTCTTTTTCGGTGTGACTTATTTCAGTTAGAATCATCGTACCTGAATCCACTCATTATGCTGCTAAGGGCCTGATGACATAGATTTCATTGCTGAGTGATACTGCATTGTACGTAAGTGGATACAAGTTCTGTATCCATTTTTCACTTTCTGTGATATTGAACTTGTACGGTAAACGAGGTTCTTGTAAACAGAGGCGTCCCAAACTTTGGGGTGGCTGTGTCTTTTTGATTTTAATTTCCCTAAGCTATAGGACCATAAGTGGAAGTGCCCTAGGCTCTGTTGCTTTGTTTTTTAGATGTTTCAGGAAACACCATACACTTCTCCCGAGTGTCTGTTGGCAATATACATCCCGCCCATCAGTATAACAAGGCTCCCAGTTCTCCATGGCCTGTCCTTCCTTTCTGGATTTTACACGTTTTTCAGATGGCCCTTTTACCGGGAGGAAGTGAGACTTCATTGTAGTGCAGATTTCCTTTGCAAGTTTGCTTGGTTGGCCAAAAAGGGCGTATGCGTTTTTTTCCTGAATATATTCAGGAAAAAACACATACGCCCTTTTTGGCCAAGTGCATCATTGTGGACGTTCTGCCTATTTTCCTATGCTTTCAATGCAATTCCAGTCTACCTCCTGAAATCGGTTTCCTGCAATTCTGCCCCGCTTTCAAGTCCTCTTGGCAGCCTTACTTCAGTATATTTTTGGACGATAGCTGTCATTTATAACTCTGCAGGTTTGTGAATTACAGTGCCCCTGAGCTCCTTTCTTCAATTCGTTTTCTTGTGACCTGGCCAAACACCGCAGGATGGCTTCAGGCCCTAATCTGGTTCCGCCACGGCACAGTGAGCCTTTGGTTAATTCCTCTTCCTGGTGGGAAATGAGAGTTAAATTTGCCCGTCCAGACACCTCCAGCTAGTCTCTCATTGGTTCTCGCTATTCCTGTTCATCTTCCGCAGAAATTGCAAACTGGGCCAAACAGGAGGTTAAAGGCACTGACTCTCCAAGTTGGGAGAGTGTTAGTAAAGCGTCTGGAATGTTGCACCCGAGTACCACAGGAGGAAAACTGAGACATATTTGAACACGTCTCCCGTTCACACGGTTGATCATACTCTGGGTTCCACATGCATGTTTTAGCTGAAGGAAGAATACCTTAAACCTTGAGAGTTGAGACCCGTGGAATGGGTACCATGCAATATGAATTCATAGGGTCTTCATTTGCTCACCGAACCTCTCCAATCCTATCACTGCTGTGTTTATGCCCCTGTACACATGCTTGATTCTCTTTTGGAGACATAGCAATCCCTAGGTTTTAAGATACTTACTAGTCAGGTACATTCTTAGGCGTTTAATATGGGGTGTTGAGTCCATTTCGTTGAGCAAGGAGTAGCTCTTGTCTATTCCATATTTGGCTTAAGGAAATTTATCTGTGCTCATTTCAATGTCTGGTTTTATGCAGCACCCCAACTCACCTTTACCCTTAAGCAAGCATAAGTTGGTTTTCTAAATTTGAGACCCTGTTCTGTTTTGGAATTCAGTTCCTGTGTAGCCAAGTTTACATTCCGTGTATTAGTGATATCTTATGATGTTTCTTTTTCTGTGTGACTTATTTCAGTTAGAATCATCGTACCTGAATCCACTCATTATGCTGCTACGGGCCTGATGACATAGATTTCATTGCTGAGTGATACTGCATTGTACGTAAGTACCACAAGTTCTGTATCCATTTTTCACTTTCTGTGATATTGAACTTGTATGGTAAACGAGGTTCTTGTAATCAGAGGTGTCCCAAACTTTGGGGTGGCTGTGTCTTTTTGATTTTAATTTCCCTAAGCTATAGGACCATAAGTGGAAGTGCCCTAGGCTCTGTTGCTTTGTTTTTTAGATGTTTCAGGAAACACCATACACTTCTCCCGAGTGTCTGTTGGCAATTTACATCCCGCCCATCAGCATAAAAAGGCTCCCAGTTCTCCATGGCCTGTCCTGCCTTTCTGGATTTTACACTTTTTTCAGATGGCCCTTTTGACCGGGGGGAAGTGAGACTTCATTGTAGTGCAGATTTCCTTTGCAAGCTTGCTTGGTTGGCCAAAAAGGGCGTATGCGTTTTTTCCTGAATATATTCAGGAAAAAACGCATACGCCCTTTTTGGCCAAGTGCATCATGGTGGACGTTCTGCCTCTTTTCCTATGCTTTCAATGCAATTCTAGTCTACCTCCTGAAATCGCTTTCCTGCAATTCTGCCCCGCTTTCAAGTCCTCTTGGCAGCCTTACTTCAGTATATTTTTGGACGATAACTGTCATTTATAAGTCTGCAGGTTTGTGAATTACAGTGCCCTTGAGCTCCTTTCTTCAACTCGCTTTCTTGTGACCTGGCCGCAACACCGCAGGATGGCTTCAGGCCCTAATCCGGTTCCAGCTCGCCACGCTGAGCCTTTGGTTAATTCCTCTTCCTGGTGGGAAATGAGAGTTAAATTTGCCCGTCCAGACACCTCCAGCTAGTCTCTCATTGGTTCTCGCTATTCCCGTTCATCTTCCACAGAAATTGCAAACTGGGCCAAACAGGAGGTTAAAGGGACTGACTCTCCAAGTCGGGAGAGTGTTAGTAAAGCGTCTAGAATGTTGCACCCGAGTACCAGCGTACGAAAACTGAGACATATTTGAACACGTCTCCCGATCACATGGTTGATCATACTCTAGGTTCCACATGCATGTTTTAGCTGAAGGAAGAATACCTTAAACCTGGGTAGTTGAAACCCGTGGAATGGGTACCATGCAATATGACTTCAAAGGGTCTTCATTTGCTCACCGAACCTCTCCAATCCTATCACTGCTGCGTTTATGCCCCTGTACACATGCTTGATTCTCTTTCGGAGACATAGCAATCCGTAGGTTTTAAGATACTTACTAGTCAGGTACATTCTTAGGCGTTTAATATGGGGTGTTGAGTCCATTTCGTTGAGCAAGGAGTAGCTCTTGTCTATTCCATATTTGGCTTAAGGAACTTTATCTGTGCTCATTTTAATCTCTGGTTTTATGCAGCACCTCAACTCAACTTTCCCCTTAAGCAAGCATAAGTTGGTTTTCTCAATTTGAGACTCTGTTCTGTTCTGTAATTCAGTTCTTGTGTAGCCAAGTTTACATCCCGTGTGTTAGTGATATCTTATGATGTTTCTTTTTCTGTGTGACTTATTTCAGTTAGAATCATCGTACCTGAATCCACTCATTATGCTGCTAAGGGCCTGATGACATAGATTTCATTGCTGAGTGATACTACATTGTACGTAAGTACCACAATTTCTTTATCCATTTTTCACTTTCTGCGATATTGAACTTGTACCGTAAACGAGGTTCTTGTAAACAGAGCCGTCCCAAACTTTGGGGTGGCTGTGTCTCTTTGATTTTAATTTCCCTAAGCTATAGGACCATAAGTGGAAGTGCCCTAGGCTCTGTTGCTTTGGTTTTTAGATGTTTCAGGAAACAACATACACTTCTCCCAAGTGGCTGTTGGCAATTTACATCACGCCCATCAGCATAACAAGGCTCCCAGTTCTCCATGGCCTGTCCTGCCTTTCTGGATTTTACACTTTCTTCAGATGGCCCTTTTGACCGGGCGGAAGTGAGTCTTCATTGTAGTGCAGATTTCTTTGCAAGCTTGCTTGGTTGGCCAAAAAGGGCGTATGCGTTTTTTCCTGAATATATTCAGGAAAAAACGCATACGCCCTTTTTGGCCAAGTGCATCATTGTGGACGTTCTGCCTCTTTTCCTATGCTTTCAATGCAATTCCAGTCTACCTCCTGAAATCGGTTTCCTGCAATTCTGCCCCGCTTTCAAGTCCTCTTGGCAGCCTTACTTCAGTATATTTTTGGATGATAGCTGTCATTTATAAGTCTGCAGGTTTGTGAATTACAGTGCCCCTGAGCTCCTTTCTTCAACTCGCTTTCTTTTGAGCTGGCCGCAACACCGCAAGATGGCTTCAGGCCCTAATCTGGTTCCGGCGCGGCACGCTGAGCCTTTGGTTATTTCCTCTTCCTGGTGGGAAATGAGAGTTAAATTTACCCGTCCAGACACCTCCAGCTCGTCTCTCATTGGTTCTCCCTATTCCTGTTCATCTTCCGCAGAAATTGCAAACTGGGCCAAACAGGAGGTTAAAGGCGCTGACTCTCCAAGTGGGGAGAGTGTTAGTAAAGCGTCTGGAATGTTGCACCCGAGTACCAGGGGAGGAAAACTGAGACATATTTGAACACGTCTCCCATTCACACGGTTGATCATACTCTGGGTTCCACATGCATGTTTTAGCTGAAGGAAGAATACCTTAAACCTGGAGAGTTGAGACCCGTGTAATGGGTACCATGCAATATGACTTCAAAGGGTCTTCATTTGCTCACCGAACCTCTCCAATCCTATCACTGCTGCGTTTATGCCCCTGTACACACGCTTGATTCTCTTTTGGAGACAGAGCAATCCATAGGTTTTAAGATACTTACTAGTCAGGTACATTCTTAGGCGTTTAATATTGGGTGTTGAGTCCATTTCGTTGAGCAAGGAGTAGCTCTTGTCTATTCCATATTTGGCTTAAGGAACTTTATCTGTGCTCATTTCAATCTCTGGTTTTATGCAGCACCCCAACTCACCTTTCCCCTTAAGCAAGCATAAGTTGGTTTTCTAAATTTGAGACCCTGTTCTGTTTTGGAATTCAGTTCCTGTGTAGCCAAGTTTACATTCCGTGTATTAGTGATATCTTATGATGTTTCTTTTTCGGTGTGACTTATTTCAGTTAGAATCATCGTACCTGAATCCACTCATTATGCTGCTAAGGGCCTGATGACATAGATTTCATTGCTGAGTGATACTGCATTGTACGTAAGTACCACAAGTTCTGTATCCATTTTTCACTTTCTGTGATATTGAACTTGTACGGTAAACGAGGTTCTTGTAAACAGAGGCGTCCCAAACTTTGGGGTGGCTGTGTCTTTTTGATTTTAATTTCCCTAAGCTATAGGACCATAAGTGGAAGTGCCCTAGGCTCTGTTGCTTTGTGTTTTAGATGTTTCAGGAAACACCATACACTTCTCCCGAGTGTCTGTTGGCAATTTACATCCCGCCCATCAGCATAACAAGGCTCCCAGTTCTCCATGGCCTGTCCTGCCTTTCTGGATTTTACACTTTTTTCAGATGGCCCTTTTGACCGGGGGGAAGTGAGACTTCATTGTAGTGCAGATTTCCTTTGCAAGCTTGCTTGGTTGGCCAAAAAGGGCGTATGCGTTTTTTCCTGAATATATTCAGGAAAAAACGCATACGCCCTTTTTGGCCAAGTGCATCATTGTGGACGTTCTGCCTCTTTTCCTATGCTTTCAATGCAATTCCAGTCTACCTCCTGAAATCGGTTTCCTGCAATTCTGCCCCGCTTTCAAGTCCTCTTGGCAGCCTTACTTCAGTATATTTTTGGACGATAGCTGTCATTTATAACTCTGCAGGTTTGTGAATTAGAGTGCCCCTGAGCTCCTTTCTTCAACTCGCTTTTTGTGACCTGGCCACAACACCGCAGGATGGCTTCAGGCCCTAATCTGGTTCCGGCACGGCACGCTGAGCCTTTGGTTATTTCCTCTTCCTGGTGGGAAATGAGAGTTAAATTTGCCCGTCCAGACACCTCCAGCTAGTCTCTCATTGGTTCTCCCTATTCCTGTTCATCTTCCGCAGAAATTGCAAACTGGGCCAAACAGGAGGTTGAAGGCCCTGACTCTCCAAGTGGGGAGAGTGTTAGTAAAGCGTCTGGAATGTTACACCCGAGTACCAGGGGAGGAAATCTGAGACATATTTGAACAAGTCTCCCGATCACATGGTTGATCATACTCTAGGTTCCACATGCATGTTTTAGCTGAAGGAAGAATACCTTAAACCTGGGTAGTTGAAACCCGTGGAATGGGTACCATGCAATATGACTTCAAAGGGTCTTCATTTGCTCACCGAACCTCTCCAATCCTATCACTGCTGCGTTTATGCCCCTGTACACACGCTTGATTCTCTTTTGGAGACATAGCAATCCATAGGTTTTAAGATACTTACTAGTCAGGTACATTCTTAGGCGTTTAATATGGGGTGTTGAGTCCATTTCGTTGAGCAAGGAGTAGCTCTTGTCTATTCCATATTTGGCTTAAGGAACTTTATCTGTGCTCATTTTAATCTCTGGTTTTATGCAGCACCTCAACTCAACTTTCCCCTTAAGCAAGCATAAGTTGGTTTTCTCAATTTGAGACTCTGTTCTGTTCTGTAATTCAGTTCTTGTGTAGCCAAGTTTACATCCCGTGTGTTAGTGATATCTTATGATGTTTCTTTTTCTGTGTGACTTATTTCAGTTAGAATCATCGTACCTGAATCCACTCATTATGCTGCTACGGGCCTGATGACATAGATTTCATTGCTGAGTGATACTACATTGTACGTAAGTACCACAATTTCTTTATCCATTTTTCACTTTCTGCGATATTGAACTTGTACCGTAAACGAGGTTCTTGTAAACAGAGCCGTCCCAAACTTTGGGGTGGCTGTGTCTCTTTTATTTTAATTTCCCTAAGCTATAGGACCATAAGTGGAAGTGCCCTAGGCTCTGTTGCTTTGGTTTTTAGATGTTTCAGGAAACAACATACACTTCTCCCAAGTGGCTGTTGGCAATTTACATCACGCCCATCAGCATAACAAGGCTCCCAGTTCTCCATGGCCTGTCCTGCCTTTCTGGATTTTACACTTTCTTCAGATGGCCCTTTTGACCGGGCGGAAGTGAGTCTTCATTGTAGTGCAGATTTCTTTGCAAGCTTGCTTGGTTGGCCAAAAAGGGCGTATGCGTTTTTTCCTGAATATATTCAGGAAAAAACGCATACGCCCTTTTTGGCCAAGTGCATCATTGTGGACGTTCTGCCTCTTTTCCTATGCTTTCAATGCAATTCCAGTCTACCTCCTGAAATCGGTTTCCTGCAATTCTGCCCCGCTTTCAAGTCCTCTTGGCAGCCTTACTTCAGTATATTTTTGGATGATAGCTGTCATTTATAAGTCTGCAGGTTTGTGAATTACAGTGCCCCTGAGCTCCTTTCTTCAACTCGCTTTCTTTTGAGCTGGCCGCAACACCGCAAGATGGCTTCAGGCCCTAATCTGGTTCCGGCGCGGCACGCTGAGCCTTTGGTTATTTCCTCTTCCTGGTGGGAAATGAGAGTTAAATTTACCCGTCCAGACACCTCCAGCTCGTCTCTCATTGGTTCTCCCTATTCCTGTTCAT
This sequence comes from Pseudorca crassidens, assembly GCF_039906515.1. Taxonomy (NCBI): domain Eukaryota; kingdom Metazoa; phylum Chordata; class Mammalia; order Artiodactyla; family Delphinidae; genus Pseudorca; species Pseudorca crassidens. Next base: position 185,776,343 of record NC_090297.1, read on the forward strand.
CTTCCGCAGAAATTGCAAACTGGGCCAAACAGGAGGTTAAAGGCGCTGACTCTCCAAGTGGGGAGAGTGTTAGTAAAGCGTCTGGAATGTTGCACCCGAGTACCAGGGGAGGAAAACTGAGACATATTTGAACACGTCTCCCATTCACACGGTTGATCATACTCTGGGTTCCACATGCATGTTTTAGCTGAAGGAAGAATACCTTAAACCTGGAGAGTTGAGACCCGTGTAATGGGTACCATGCAATATGACTTCAAAGGGTCTTCATTTGCTCACCGAACCTCTCCAATCCTATCACTGCTGCGTTTATGCCCCTGTACACACGCTTGATTCTCTTTTGGAGACAGAGCAATCCATAGGTTTTAAGATACTTACTAGTCAGGTACATTCTTAGGCGTTTAATATTGGGTGTTGAGTCCATTTCGTTGAGCAAGGAGTAGCTCTTGTCTATTCCATATTTGGCTTAAGGAACTTTATCTGTGCTCATTTCAATCTCTGGTTTTATGCAGCACCCCAACTCACCTTTCCCCTTAAGCAAGCATAAGTTGGTTTTCTCAATTTGAGACCCTGTTCTGTTTTGGAATTCAGTTCCTGTGTAGCCAAGTTTACATTCCGTGTATTAGTGATATCTTATGATGTTTCTTTTTCGGTGTGACTTATTTCAGTTAGAATCATCGTACCTGAATCCACTCATTATGCTGCTAAGGGCCTGATGACATAGATTTCATTGCTGAGTGATACTGCATTGTACGTAAGTACCACAAGTTCTGTATCCATTTTTCACTTTCTGTGATATTGAACTTGTACGGTAAACGAGGTTCTTGTAAACAGAGGCGTCCCAAACTTTGGGGTGGCTGTGTCTTTTTGATTTTAATTTCCCTAAGCTATAGGACCATAAGTGGAAGTGCCCTAGGCTCTGTTGCTTTGTGTTTTAGATGTTTCAGGAAACACCATACACTTCTCCCGAGTGTCTGTTGGCAATTTACATCCCGCCCATCAGCATAACAAGGCTCCCAGTTCTCCATGGCCTGTCCTGCCTTTCTGGATTTTACACTTTTTTCAGATGGCCCTTTTGACCGGGGGGAAGTGAGACTTCATTGTAGTGCAGATTTCCTTTGCAAGCTTGCTTGGTTGGCCAAAAAGGGCGTATGCGTTTTTTCCTGAATATATTCAGGAAAAAACGCATACGCCCTTTTTGGCCAAGTGCATCATTGTGGACGTTCTGCCTCTTTTCCTATGCTTTCAATGCAATTCCAGTCTACCTCCTGAAATCGGTTTCCTGCAATTCTGCCCCGCTTTCAAGTCCTCTTGGCAGCCTTACTTCAGTATATTTTTGGACGATAGCTGTCATTTATAAGTCTGCAGGTTTGTGAATTACAGTGCCCCTGAGCTCCTTTCTTCAACTCGCTTTCTTGTGACCTGGCCGCAACACCGCAGGATGGCTTCAGGCCCTAATCTGGTTCTGGCACGGCACGCTGAGCCTTTGGTTATTTCCTCTTCCTGGTGGGAAATGAGAGTTAAATTTGCCCGTCCAGACACCTCCAGCTAGTCTCTCATTGGTTCTCCCTATTCCTGTTCATCTTCCGCAGAAATTGCAAACTGGGCCAAACAGGAGGTTAAAGGCGCTGACTCTCCAAGTGGGGAGAGTGTTAGTAAAGCGTATGGAATGTTGCACCCAAGTACCAGGGGAGGAAAACTGAGACATATTTGAACACGTCTCCCGTTCACACGGTTGATCCTACTCTGGGTTCCACATGCATGTTTTAGCTGAAGGAAGAATACCGTAAACCTGGAGAGTTGAGACCCGTGGAATGGGTACCATGCAATATGACTTCAAAGGGTCTTCATTTGCTCACCGAACCTCTCCAATCCTATCACTGCTGCGTTTATGCCCGGGTACACACGCTTGATTCTCTTTTGGAGACATAGCAATCCATAGGTTTTAAGATACTTACTAGTCAGGTACATTCTTAGGCGTTTAATATGGGGTGTTGAGTCCATTTCGTTGAGCAAGGAGTAGCTCTTGTCTATTTCATATTTGGCTTAAGGAACTTTATCTGTGCTCATTTCAATCGCTGGTTTTATGCAGCACCCCAAATCACCTTTCCCCTTAAGCAAGCATAAGTTGGTTTTCTAAATTTGAGACCCGGTTCTGTTTTGGAATTCAGTTCCTGTGTAGCCAAGTTTACATTCTGTGTATTAGTGATATCTTATGATGTTTCTTTTTCTGTGTGACTTATTTCAGTTAGAATCATCATACCTGAATCCACTCATTGTGCTGCTAAGGGCCTGATGACATAGATTTCATTGCTGAGTGATATTGCTTTGTAAGTAAATACCACAACTTCTTTATCCATTTTTCACTTTATGCGATGTTGTACTTTTACTGTAAACGAGGTTCTTGTAAACAGAGGCGTCCCAAACTTTGGGGTGGCTGTGTCTTTTTGATTTTAATTTCCCTAAGCTATAGGACCATAAGTGGAAGTGCCCTAGGCTCTGTTGCTTTGTGTTTTAGATGTTTCAGGAAACACCATACACTTCTCCCGAGTGTCTGTTGGCAATTTACATCCCGCCCATCAGCATAACAAGGCTCCCAGTTCTCCATGGCCTGTCCTGCCTTTCTGGATTTTACACTTTTTTCAGTTGGCCCTTTTGACCGGGGGGAAGTGAGACTTCATTGTAGTGCAGATTTCCTTTGCAAGCTTGCTTGGTTGGCCAAAAAGGGCGTATGCGTTTTTTCCTGAATATATTCAGGAAAAAACGCATACGCCCTGTTTGGCCAAGTGCATTATTGTGGACGTTCTGCCTCTTTTCCTATGCTTTCAATGCAATTCCAGTCTACCTCCTGAAATCGGTTTCCTGCAATTCTGCCCCGCTTTCAAGTCCTCTTGGCAGCCTTACTTCAGTATATTTTTGCATGATACCTGTCATTTATAACTCTGCAGGTTTGTGAATTACAGTGTCCCTGAGCTCCTTTCTTCAACTTGCTTTCTTTTGAGCTGGCCGCAACACCACAGGATGGCTTCAGGCCCTAATCTGGTTCCGGCACGGCACGCTGAGCCTTTGGTTATTTCCTCTTCCTGGTGGGAAATGAGAGTTAAATTTGCCCGTCCAGACACCTCTAGCTAGTCTCTCATTGGTTCTCCCTATTCCTGTTCATCTTCCGCAGAATTTTCAAACTGGGCCAAACAGGAGGTTAAAGGCGCTGACTCTCCAAGTGGGGAGAGTGTTAGTAAAGCGTCTGGAATGTTGCACCCGAGTACCAGGGGACCGAAACTGAGACATATTTGAACACGTCTCTCGATCACATGGTTGATCATACTCTGGGTTCCACATGCATGTTTTAGCTGAAGGAAGAATACCTTAAACCTGGAGAGTTGAGACCCGTGGAATGGGTACCATGCAATATGTCTTCAACGGGTCTTCATTTGCTCACCGAACCTCTCCAATCCTATCACTGCTGCGTTTATTCCCCTGTAAACACGCTTGATTCTCTTTTGGAGACATAGCAATCCATAGGTTTTAAGATACTTACTAGTCAGGTACATTCTTAGGCGTTTAATATGGGGTGTTGAGTCCATTTCGTTGAGCAAGGAGTAGCTCTTGTCTATTCCATATTTGGCTTAAGGAACTTTATCTGTGCTCATTTCAATCTCTGGTTTTATGCAGCACCTCAACTCAACTTTCCCCTTAAGCAAGCATAAGTTGGTTTTCTAAATTTGAGACCCTGTTCTGTTTTGGAATTCAGTTCCTGTGTAGCCAAGTTTACATTCCGTGTATTAGTGATATCTTATGATGTTTCTTTTTCTGTGTGACTTATTTCAGTTAGAATCATCGTACCTGAATCCACTCATTATGCTGCTACGGGCCTGATGACATAGATTTCCTTGCTGAGTGATACTGCATTGTACGTAAGTACCACAAGTCCTTTATCCATTTTTCACTTTCTGTGATATTGAACTTGTACGGTAAACGAGGTTCTTGTAACCAGAGGCGTCCCAAACTTTGGGGTGGCTGTGTCTTTTTGATTTTAATTTCCCTAAGCTATAGGACCATAAGTGGAAGTGCCCTAGGCTCTGTTGCTTTGTTTTTTAGATGTTTCAGGAAACACCATACACTTCTCCCGAGTGTCTGTTGGCAATTTACATCCCGCCCATCAGCATAACAAGGCTCCCAGTTCTCCATGGCCTGTCCTGCCTTTCTGGATTTTACACTTTTTTCAGATGGCCCTTTTGACCGGGGGGAAGTGAGACTTCACTGTACTGCTGATTTCCTTTGCAAGATTGCTTGGTTGGCCAAAAAGGGCGTATGCGTTTTTTCCTGAATATATTCAGGAAAAAACACATACGCCCTTTTTGGCCAAGTGCATCATTGTGGACGTTCTGCCTCTTTTCCTATGCTTTCAATGCAATTCCAGTCTACCTCCTGAAATCGGTTTCCTGCAATTCTGCCCCGCTTTCAAGTCCTCTTGGCAGCCTTACTTCAGTATATTTTTGGACGATAGCTGTCATTTATAACTCTGCAGGTTTGTGAATTACAGTGCCCCTGAGATCCTTTCTTCAACTCGCTTTCTTGTGACCTGGCCGCAACACCGCAGGATGGCTTCAGGCCCTAATCTGGTTCCGGCACGGCACGCTGAGCCTTTGGTTAATTCCTCTTCCTGATGGGAAATGAGAGTTAAATTTGCCCGTCCAGACACCTCCAGCTAGTCTCTCATTGGTTCTCGCTATTCCTGTTCATCTTCCGCAGAAATTGCAAACTGGGCCAAACAGGAGGTTAAAGGGACTGACTCTCCAAGTCGGGAGAGTGTTAGTAAAGCGTCTGGAATGTTGCACCCGAGTACCAGGGTACGAAAACTGAGACATATTTGAACACGTCTCCCGATCACATGGTTGATCATACTCTAGGTTCCACATGCATGTTTTAGCTGAAGGAAGAATACCTTAAACCTGGGTAGTTGAAACCCGTGGAATGGGTACCATGCAATATGACTTCAAAGGGTCTTCATTTGCTCACCGAACCTCTCCAATCCTATCACTGCTGCGTTTATGCCCCTGTTCACATGCTTGATTCTCTTTCGGAGACATAGCAATCCGTAGGTTTTAAAATACTTACTAGTCACGTACATTCTTAGGCATTTAATATGCGGTGTTGAGTCCATTTCGTTGAGCAAGGAGTAGCTCTTGTCTATTCCATATTTGGCTTAAGGAACTTTATCTGTGCTGATTTCAATGTCTGGTTTTATGCAGCACCCCAACTCACCTTTCCCCTTAAGCAAGCATAAGTTGCTTTTCTAAATTTGAGACCCTGTTCTGTTTTGGAATTCAGTTCCTGTGTAGCCAAGTTTACATTCCGTGTATTAGTGATATCTTATGATGTTTCTTTTTCTGTGTGACTTATTTCAGTTAGAATCATCGTACCTGAATCCACTCATTATGCTGCTACGGGCCTGATGACATAGATTTCATTGCTGAGTGATACTGCATTGTACGTAAGTACCACAAGTTCTTTATCCATTTTTCAATTTCTGTGATATTGAACTTGTACGGTAAATGAGGTTCTTGTAAACAGAGGCATCCCAAACTTTGGGGTGGCTGTGTCTTTTTGATTTTAATTTCCCTAAGCTATAGGACCATAAGTGGAAGTGCCCTAGGCTCTGTTGCTTTGTTTTTTAGATGTTTCAGGAAACACCATACACTTCTCCCGAGTGTCTGTTGGCAATTTACATCCCGCCCATCAGCATAACAAGGCTCCCAGTTCTCCATGGCCTGTCCTGCCTTTCTGGATTTTACACTTTTTTTAGATGGCCCTTTTGACCGGGGGGAAGTGAGACTTCATTGTAGTGCAGATTTCCTTTGCAAGTTTGCTTGGTTGGCCAAAAAGGGCGTATGCGTTTTTTCCTGAATATATTCAGGAAAAAACGCATACGCCCTTTTTGGCCAAGTGTATCATTGTGGACGTTCTGCCTCTTTTCCTATGCTTTCAATGCAATTCCAGTCTACCTCCTGAAATCGGTTTCCTGCATTTCTGTCCCGCTTTCAAGTCCTCTTGGCAGCCTTACTTCAGTATATTTTTGGACGATAGCTGTCATTTATAACTCTGCAGGTTTGTGAATTACAGTGCCCCTGAGCTCCTTTCTTCAACTCGCTTTCTTGTGACCTGGCCGCAATACCGCAGGATGGCTTCAGGCCCTAATCTGGTTCCGGCACGGCACGCTGAGCCTTTGGTTAATTCCTCTTCCTGGTGGGAAATGAGAGTTAAATTTGCCTGTCCAGACACCTCCAGCTAGTCTCTCATTGGTTCTCCCTATTCCTGTTCATCTTCCGCAGAAATTGCAAACTGGGCCAAACAGGAGGTTAAAGGCGCTGACTCTCCAAGTGGGGAGAGTGTTAGTAAAGCGTCTGGAATGTTGCACCCGAGTACCAGGGGAGGAAAACTGAGACATATTTGAACACGTCTCCCGGTCACACGGTTGATCATACTCTGGGTTCCACATGCATGTTTTAGCTGAAGGAAGAATACCTTAAACCTGGGTAGTTGAGACCCGTGGAATGGGTACCATGCAATATGACTTCAAAGGGTCTTCATTTGCTCACCGAACCTCTCCAATCCTATCACTGCTGCGTTTATGCCCCTGTACAGACGCTTGATTCTCTTTTGGAGACATAGCAATCCATAGGTTTTAAGATACTTACTAGTCAGGTACATTCTTAGGCGTTTAATATGGGGTGTTGAGTCCATTTCGTTGAGCAAGGAGTAGCTCTTGTCTATTCCATATTTGGCTTAAGGAACTTTATCTGTGCTCATTTCAATCTCTGGTTTTATGCAGCACCCCAACTCACCTTTCCCCTTAAGCAAGCATAAGTTGGTTTTCTAAATTTGAGACCCTGTTCTGTTTTGGAATTCAGTTCCTGTGTAGCCAAGTTTACATTCCGTGTATTAGTGATATCTTATGATGTTTCTTTTTCTGTGTGACTTATTTCAGTTAGAATCATCGTACCTGAATCCACTCATTATGCTGCTACGGGCCTGATGACATAGATTTCATTGCTGAGTGATACTGCATTGTACGTAAGTACCACAAGTTCTTTATCCATTTTTCACTTTCTGTGATATTGAACTTGTACGGTAAATGAGGTTCTTGTAACCAGAGGCGTCCCAAACTTTGGGGTGGCTGTGTCTTTTCGATTTTAATTTCCCTAATCTATAGGACCATAAGTGGAAGAGCCCTAGGCTCTGTTGCTTTGTTTTTTAGATGTTTCAGGAAACACCATACACTTCTCCCGAGTGTCTGTTGGCAATTTACATCCCGCCCATCAGCATAACAAGGCTCCCAGTTCTCCATGGCCTGTCCTGCCTTTCTGGATTTTACACTTTTTTCAGATGGCCCTTTTGACCGGGGGGAAGTGAGACTTCATTGTAGTGCAGATTTCCTTTGCAAGTTTGCTTGGTTGGCCAAAAAGGGCGTATGCGTTTTTTCCTGAATATATTCAGGAAAAAACGCATACGCCCTTTTTGGCCAAGTGCATCATGGTGGACGTTCTGCCTCTTTTCCTATGCTTTCAATGCAATTCCAGTCTACCTCCTGAAATCGGTTTCCTGCAATTCTGCCCCGCTTTCAAGTCCTCTTGGCAGCCTTACTTCAGTATATTTTTGGACGATAGCTGTCATTTATAACTCTGCAGGTTTGTGAATTACAGTGCCCCTGAGCTCCTTTCTTCAACTCGCTTTCTTGTGACCTGGCCGCAACACCGCAGGATGGCTTCAGGCCCTAATCTTGTTCCGGCACGGCACGCTGAGCCTTTGGTTAATTCCTCTTCCTGGTGGGAAATGAGAGTTAAATTTGCCCGTCCAGACACCTCCAGCTAGTCTCTCATTGGTTCTCGCTATTCCTGTTCATCTTCCGCAGAAATTGCAAACTGGGCCAAACAGGAGGTTAAAGGGACTGACTCTCCAAGTCGGTAGAGTGTTAGTAAAGCGTCTGGAATGTTGCACCCGAGTACCAGGGTACGAAAACTGATACATATTTGAACACGTCTCCCGATCACATGGTTGATCATACTCTAGGTTCCACATGCATGTTTTAGCTGAAGGAAGAATACCTTAAACCTGGGTAGTTGAAACCCGTGGAATGGGTACCATGCAATATGACTTCAAAGGGTCTTCATTTGCTCACCGAACCTCTCCAATCCTATCACTGCTGCGTTTATGCCCCTGTACACACGCTTGATTCTCTTTCGGAGACATAGCAATCCATAGGTTTTAAGATACTTACTAGTCAGGTACATTCTTAGGCGTTTAATATGGGGTGTTGAGTCCATTTCGTTGAGCAAGGAGTAGCTCTTGTCTATTCCATATTTGGCTTAAGGAACTTTATCTGTGCTCATTTCAATGTCTGGTTTTATGCAGCACCCCAACTCACCTTTACCCTTAAGCAAGCATAAGTTGGTTTTCTAAATTTGAGACCCTGTTCTGTTCTGTAATTCAGTTCCTGTGTAGCCAAGTTTACATTCCGTGTATTACTGATATCTTATGATGTTTCTTTTTCTGTGTGACTTATTTCAGTTAGAATCATCATACCTGAATCCACTCATTGTGCTGCTAAGGGCCTGATGACATAGATTTCATTGCTGAGTGATATTGCTTTGTAAGTAAATACCACAACTTCTTTATCCATTTTTCACTTTCTGCGATGTTGAACTTGTACTGTAAACGAGGTTCTTGTAAACAGAGGCGTCCCAAACTTTGGGGTGGCTGTGTCTTTTCGATTTTAATTTCCCTAATCTATAGGACCATAAGTGGAAGAGCCCTAGGCTCTGTTGCTTTGTTTTTTAGATGTTTCAGGAAACACCATACACTTCTCCCGAGTGTCTGTTGGCAATTTACATCCCGCCCATCAGCATAACAAGGCTCCCAGTTCTCCATGGCCTGTCCTGCCTTTCGGGATTTTACACTTTTTTCAGATGGCCCTTTTGACTGGGGGGAAGTGAGACTTCATTGTAGTGCAGATTTCCTTTGCAAGTTTGCTTGGTTGGCCAAAAAGGGCGTATGCGTTTTTTCCTGAATATATTCAGGAAAAAACGCATACGCCCTTTTTGGCCAAGTGCATCATGGTGGACGTTCTGCCTCTTTTCCTATGCTTTCAATGCAATTCCAGTCTACCTCCTGAAATCGGTTTCCTGCAATTCTGCCCCGCTTTCAAGTCCTCTTGGCAGCCTTACTTCAGTATATTTTTGGACGATAGCTGTCATTTATAACTCTGCAGGTTTGTGAATTACAGTGCCCCTGAGCTCCTTTCTTCAACTCGCTTTCTTGTGACCTGGCCGCAACACCGCAGGATGGCTTCAGGCCCTAAACTTGTTCCGGCACGGCACGCTGAGCCTTTGGTTAATTCCTCTTCCTGGTGGGAAATGAGAGTTAAATTTGCCCGTCCAGACACCTCTAGCTAGTCTCTCATTGGTTCTCGCTATTCCTGTTCATCTTCCGCAGAAATTGCAAACTGGGCCAAACAGGAGGTTAAAGGGACTGACTCTCCAAGTCGGGAGAGTGTTAGTAAAGCGTCTGGAATGTTGCACCCGAGTACCAGGGTACGAAAACTGATACATATTTGAACACGTCTCCCGATCACATGGTTGATCATACTCTAGGTTCCACATGCATGTTTTAGCTGAAGGAAGAATACCTTAAACCTGGGTAGTTGAAACCCGTGGAATGGGTACCATGCAATATGACTTCAAAGGGTCTTCATTTGCTCACCGAACCTCTCCAATCCTATCACTGCTGCGTTTATGCCACTGTACACACGCTTGATTCTCTTTCGGAGACATAGCAATCCATAGCTTTTAGGATACTTACTAGTCAGGTACATTCTTAGGCGTTGAATATGCGGTGTTGAGTCCATTTCGTTGAGCAAGGAGTAGCTCTTGTCTATTCCATATTTGGCTTAAGGAACTTTATCTGTGCTCATTTCAATCTCTGGTTTTATGCAGCACCCCAACTCACCTTTACCCTTAAGCAAGCATAAGTTGGTTTTCTAAATTTGAGACCCTGTTCTGTTTTGTAATTCAGTTCCTGTGTAGCCAAGTTTACATTCCGTGTATTAGTGATATCTTATGATGTTTCTTTTTCTGTGTGACTTATTTCAGTTAGAATCATCATACCTGAATCCACTCATTGTGCTGCTAAGGGCCTGATGACATAGATTTCATTGCTGAGTGATATTGCTTTGTAAGTAAATACCACAACTTCTTTATCCATTTTTCACTTTCTGCGATGTTGAACTTGTACTGTAAACGAGGTTCTTGTAAACAGAGGCGTCCCAAAGTTTGGGGTGGCTGTGTCTTTTTGATTTTAATTTCCCTAAGCTATAGGACCATAAGTGGAAGTGCCCTAGGCTCTGTTGCTTTGTTTTTTAGATGTTTCAGGAAACACCATACACTTCTCCCGAGTGTCTGTTGGCAATTTACATCCCGCCCATCACCATAACAAGGCTCCCAGTTCTCCATGGCCTGTCCTGCCTTTCTGGATTTTACACGTTTTTCAGATGGCCCTTTTGACCGGGGGGAAGTGAGACTTCATTGTAGTGCAGATTTCCTTTGCAAGCTTGCTTGGTTGGCCAAAAAGGGCGTATGCGTTTTTTCCTGAATATATTCAGGAAAAAACGCATACGCCCTTTTTGGCCAAGTGCATCATTGTGGACGTTCTGCCTCTTTTCCTATGCTTTCAATGCAATTCCAGTCTACCTCCTGAAATCGGTTTCCTGCAATTCTGCCCCGCTTTCAAGTCCTCTTGGCAGCCTTACTTCAGTATATTTTTGGACGATAGCTGTCATTTATAACTCTGCAGGTTTGTGAATTACAGTGCCCCTGAGCTCCTTTCTTCAACTCGCTTTTTGTGACCTGGCCACAACACCGCAGGATGGCTTCAGGCCCTAATCTGGTTCCGGCACGGCACCCTGAGCCTTTGGTTATTTCCTCTTCCTGGTGGGAAATGAGAGTTAAATTTGCCCGTCCAGACACCTCCAGCTAGTCTCTCATTGGTTCTCCCTATTCCTGTTCATCTTCCGCAGAAATTGCAAACTGGGCCAAACAGGAGGTTGAAGGCCCTGACTCTCCAAGTGGGGAGAGTGTTAGTAAAGCGTCTGGAATGTTACACCCGAGTACCAGGGGAGGAAATCTGAGACATATTTGAACAAGTCTCCCGATCACATGGTTGATCATACTCTAGGTTCCACATGCATGTTTTAGCTGAAGGAAGAATAGCTTAAACCTGGGTAGTTGAAACCCGTGGAATGGGTACCATGCAATATGACTTCAAAGGGTCTTCATTTGCTCACCGAACCTCTCCAATCCTATCACTGCTGCGTTTATGCCCCTGTACACACGCTTGATTCTCTTTTGGAGACATAGCAATCCATAGGTTTTAAGATACTTACTAGTCAGGTACATTCTTAGGCGTTTAATATGGGGTGTTGAGTCCATTTCATTGAGCAAGGAGTAGCTCTTGTCTATTCCATATTTGGCTTAAGGAACTTTATCTGTGCTCATTTCAATCTCTGGTTTTATGCAGCACCTCAACTCAACTTTCCCCTTAAGCAAGCATAAGTTGGTTTTCTCAATTTGAGACCCTGTTCTGTTCTGTAATTCAGTTCTTGTGTAGCCAAGTTTACATCCCATGTGTTAGTGATATCTTATGATGTTTCTTTTTCTGTGTGACTTACTTCAGTTAGAATCATCGTACCTAAATCCACTCATTATGCTGCTACGGGCCTGATGACATAGATTTCATTGCTGAGTGATACTACATTGTACGTAAGTACCACAATTTCTTTATCCATTTTTCACTTTCTGCGATATTGAACTTGTACCGTAAACGAGGTTCTTGTAAACAGAGCCGTCCCAAACTTTGGGGTGGCTGTGTCTCTTTGATTTTAATTTCCCTAAGCTATAGGACCATAAGTGGAAGTGCCCTAGGCTCTGTTGCTTTGGTTTTTAGATGTTTCAGGAAACAACATACACTTCTCCCAAGTGGCTGTTGGCAATTTACATCACGCCCATCAGCATAACAAGGCTCCCAGTTCTCCATGGCCTGTCCTGCCTTTCTGGATTTTACACTTTCTTCAGATGGCCCTTTTGACCGGGGGGAAGTGAGTCTTCATTGTAGTGCAGATTTCTTTGCAAGCTTGCTTGGTTGGCCAAAAAGGGCGTATGCGTTTTTTCCTGAATATATTCAGGAAAAAACGCATACGCCCTTTTTGGCCAAGTGCATCATTGTGGACGTTCTGCCTCTTTTCCTATGCTTTCAATGCAATTCCAGTCTACCTCCTGAAATCGGTTTACTGCAATTCTGCCCCGCTTTCAAGTCCTCTTGGCAGCCTTACTTCAGTATATTTTTGGATGATAGCTGTCATTTATAAGTCTGCAGGTTTGTGAATTACAGTGCCCCTGAGCTCCTTTCTTCAACTCGCTTTCTTTTGAGCTGGCCGCAACACCGCAGGATGGCTTCAGGCCCTAATCTGGTTCCGGCACGGCACGCTGAGCCTTTGGTTATTTCCTCTTCCTGGTGGGAAATGAGAGTTAAATTTGCCCGTCCAGACACCTCCAGCTAGTCTCTCATTGGTTCTCGCTATTCCTGTTCATCTTCCACAGAAATTGCAAACTGGGCCAAACAGGAGGTTAAAGGGACTGACTCTCCAAGTCGGGAGAGTGTTAGTAAAGCGTCTGGAATGTTGTACCCGAGTACCAGGGTACGAAAACTGAGACATATTTGAACACGTCTCCCGATCACATGGTTGATCATACTCTAGGTTCCACATGCATGTTTTAGCTGAAGGAAGAATACCTTAAACCTGGGTACTTGAAACCCGTGGAATGGGTACCATGCAATATGACTTCAAAGGGTCTTCATTTGCTCACCGAACCTCTCCAATCCTATCACTGCTGCGTTTATGCCCCTGTACACACGCTTGATTCTCTTTTGGAGACATAGCAATCCATAGGTTTTAAGATACTTACTAGTCAGGTACATTCTTAGGCGTTTAATATGCGGTGTTGAGTCCATTTCGTTGAGCAAGGAGTAGCTCTTGTCTATTCCATATTTGGCTTAAGGAACTTTATCTGTGCTCATTTCAATGTCTGGTTTTATGCAGCACCCCAACTCACCTTTCCCCTTAAGCAAGCATAAGTTGGTTTTCTAAATTTGAGACCCTGTTCTGTTTTGGATTCAGTTCCTGTGTAGCCAAGTTTACATTCCGTGTATTACTTATATCTTATCATGTTTCTTTTTCTGTGTGACTTATTTCAGTTAGAATCATCATACCTGAATCCACTCATTGTGCTGCTAAGGGCCTGATGACATAGATTTCATTGCTGAGTGATATTGCTTTGTAAGTAAATACCACAACTTCTTTATCAATTTTTCACTTTCTGCGATGTTGAACTTGTACTGTAAACGAGGTTCTTGTAAACAGAGGCGTCCCAAACTTTGGGGTGGCTGTGTCTTTTTGATTTTAATTTCCCTAATCTATAGAACCATAAGTGAAAGTGCCCTACGCTCTGTTGCTTTGTTTTTTAGATGTTTCAGGAAACACCATACACTTCTCCCGAGTGTCTGTTGGCAATTTACATCCCGCCCATCAGTATAACAAGGCTCCCAGTTCTCCATGGCCTGTCCTGCCTTTCTGGATTTTACACTTTTTTCAGATGGCCCTTTTGACCGGGGGGAAGTGAGACTTCATTGTAGTGCAGATTTCCTTTGCAAGCTTGCTTGGTTGGCCAAAAAGGGCGTATGCGTCTTTTCCTGAATATATTCAGGAAAAAACGCATACGCCCTTTTTGGCCAAGTGCATCATTGTGGACGTTCTGCCTGTTTTCCTATGCTTTCAATGCAATTCCAGTCTACCTCCTGAAATCGGTTTCCTGCAATTCTGCCCCGCTTTCAAGTCCTCTTGGCAGCCTTACTTCAGTATATTTTTGGACGATAGCTGTCATTTATAACTCTGCAGGTTTGTGAATTACAGTGCCCCTGAGCTCCTTTCTTCAACTCGCTTTCTTTTGAGCTGGCCGCAACACCACAGGATGGCTTCAGGCCCTAATCTGGTTCCGGCACGGCACGTTGAGCCTTTGGTTATTTCCTCTTCCTGGTGGGAAATGAGAGTTAAATTTGCCCGTCCAGACACCTCCAGCTAGTCTCTCATTGGTTCTCCCTATTCCTGTTCATCTTCCGCAGAAATTGCAAACTGGGCCAAACAGGAGGTTAAAGGCGCTGACTCTCCAAGTGGGGAGAGTGTTAGTAAAGCGTCTGGAATGTTGCACCCGAGTACCAGGGGAGGAAAACTGAGACATATTTGAACACGTCTCCCATTCACACGGTTGATCATACTCTGGGTTCCACATGCATGTTTTAGCTGAAGGAAGAATACCTTAAACCTGGGTAGTTGAGACCCGTGGAATGGGTACCATGCAATATGACTTCAAAGGGTCTTCATTTGCTCACCAAACCTCTCCAATCCTATCACTGCTGCATTTATGCCCCTGTACACACGCTTGATTCTCTTTTGGAGACATAGCAATCCATAGGTTTTAAGATACTTACTAGTCAGGTACATTCTTAGGCGTTTAATATGGGGTGTTGAGTCCATTTCGTTGAGCAAGGAGTAGCTCTTGTCTATTCCATATTTGGCTTAAGGAACTTTATCTGTGCTCATTTCAATCGCTGGTTTTATGCAGCACCCCAAATCACCTTTCCCCTTAAGCAAGCATAAGTTGGTTTTCTAAATTTGAGACCCGGTTCTGTTTTGGAATTCAGTTCCTGTGTAGCCAAGTTTACATTCTGTGTATTAGTGATATCTTATGATGTTTCTTTTTCTGTGTGACTTATTTCAGTTAGAATCATCATACCTGAATCCACTCATTGTGCTGCTAAGGGCCTGATGACATAGATTTCATTGCTGAGTGATATTGCTTTGTAAGTAAATACCACAACTTCTTTATCCATTTTTCACTTTATGCGATGTTGTACTTTTACTGTAAACGAGGTTCTTGTAAACAGAGGCGTCCCAAACTTTGGGGTGGCTGTGTCTTTTTGATTTTAATTTTCCTAAGCTATAGGACCATAAGTGGAAGTGCCCTAGGCTCTGTTGCTTTGATTTTTAGATGTTTCAGGAAACACCATACACTTCTCCCGAGTGTCTGTTGGCAATTTACATCCCGCCCATCAGCATAACAAGGCTCCCAGTTCTCCATGGCCTGTCCTGCCTTTCTGGATTTTACACTTTTTTCAGATGGCCCTTTTGACCGGGGGGAAGTGAGACTTCATTGTAGTGCAGATTTCCTTTGCAAGCTTGCTTGGTTGGCCAAAAAGGGCGTATGTGTTTTTTCCTGAATATATTCAGGAAAAAACGCATACGCCCTGTTTGGCCAAGTGCATTATTGTGGACGTTCTGCCTCTTTTCCTATGCTTTCAATGCAATTCCAGTCTACCTCCTGAAATCGGTTTCCTGCAATTCTGCCCCGCTTTCAAGTCCTCTTGGCAGCCTTACTTCAGTATATTTTTGCATGATACCTGTCATTTATAACTCTGCAGGTTTGTGAATTACAGTGTCCCTGAGCTCCTTTCTTCAACTTGCTTTCTTTTGAGCTGGCCGCAACACCACAGGATGGCTTCAGGCCCTAATCTGGTTCCGGCACGGCACGCTGAGCCTTTGGTTATTTCCTCTTCCTGGTGGGAAATGAGAGTTAAATTTGCCCGTCCAGACACCTCTAGCTAGTCTCTCATTGGTTCTCCCTATTCCTGTTCATCTTCCGCAGAATTTTCAAACTGGGCCAAACAGGAGGTTAAAGGGACTGACTCTCCAAGTGGGGAGAGTGTTAGTAAAGCGTCTGGAATGTTGCACCCTAGTACCAGGGGACCGAAACTGAGACATATTTGAACACGTCTCTCGATCACATGGTTGATCATACTCTGGGTTCCACATGCATGTTTTAGCTGAAGGAAGAATACCTTAAACCTGGAGAGTTGAGACCCGTGGAATGGGTACCATGCAATATGTCTTCAACGGGTCTTCATTTGCTCACCGAACCTCTCCAATCCTATCACTGCTGCGTTTATTCCCCTGTAAACACGCTTGATTCTCTTTTGGAGACATAGCAATCCATAGGTTTTAAGATACTTACTAGTCAGGTACATTCTTAGGCGTTTAATATGGGGTGTTGAGTCCATTTCGTTGAGCAAGGAGTAGCTCTTGTCTATTCCATATTTGGCTTAAGGAACTTTATCTGTGCTCATTTCAATCTCTGGTTTTATGCAGCACCTCAACTCAACTTTCCCCTTAAGCAAGCATAAGTCGGTTTTCTACATTTGAGACCCTGTTCTGTTTTGGAATTCAGTTCCTGTGTAGCCAAGTTTACATTCCGTGTATTAGTGATATCTTATGATGTTTCTTTTTCTGTGTGACTTATTTCAGTTAGAATCATCGTACCTGAATCCACTCATTATGCTGCTACGGGCCTGATGACATAGATTTCCTTGCTGAGTGATACTGCATTGTACGTAAGTACCACAAGTCCTTTATCCATTTTTCACTTTCTGTGATATTGAACTTGTACGGTAAACGAGGTTCTTGTAAACAGAGGCGTCCCAAACTTTGGGGTGGCTGTGTCTTTTTGATTTTAATTTCCCTAAGCTATAGGACCATAAGTGGAAGTGCCCTAGGCTCTGTTGCTTTGTTTTTTAGATGTTTCAGGAAACACCATACACTTCTCCCGAGTGTCTGTTGGCAATTTACATCCTGCCCATCAGCATAACAAGGCTCCCAGTTCTCCATGGCCTGTCCTGCCTTTCTGGATTTTACACTTTTTTCAGATGGCCCTTTTGACCGGGGGGAAGTGTAACTTCACTGTACTGCAGATTTCCTTTGCAAGATTGCTTGGTTGGCCAAAAAGGGCGTATGCGTTTTTTCCTGAATATATTCAGGAAAAAACACATACGCCCTTTTTGGCCAAGTGCATCATTGTGGACGTTCTGCCTCTTTTCCTATGCTTTCAATGCAATTCCAGTCTACCTCCTGAAATCGGTTTCCTGCAATTCTGCCCCGCTTTCAAGTCCTCTTGGCAGCCTTACTTCAGTATATTTTTGGACGATAGCTGTCATTTATAACTCTGCAGGTTTGTGAATTACAGTGCCCCTGAGATCCTTTCTTCAACTCGCTTTCTTGTGACCTGGCCGCAACACCGCAGGATGGCTTCAGGCCCTAATCTGGTTCCGGCACGGCACGCTGAGCCTTTGGTTAACTCCTCTTCCTGATGGGAAATGAGAGTTAAATTTGCCCGTCCAGACACCTCCAGCTAGTCTCTCATTGGTTCTCGCTATTCCTGTTCATCTTCCGCAGAAATTGCAAACTGGGCCAAACAGGAGGTTAAAGGGACTGACTCTCCAAGTGGGGAGAGTGTTAGTAAAGCGTCTGGAATGTTGCACCCGAGTACCAGGGGAGGAAAACTGAGACATATTTGAACACGTCTCCCGGTCACACGGTTGATCATACTCTGGGTTCCACATGCATGTTTTAGCTGAAGGAAGAATACCTTAAACCTGGGTAGTTGAGACCCGTGGAATGGGTACCATGCAATATGACTTCAAAGGGTCTTCATTTGCTCACCGAACCTCTCCAATCCTATCACTGCTGCGTTTATGCCCCTGTACAGACGCTTGATTCTCTTTTGGAGACATAGCAATCCATAGGTTTTAAGATACTTACTAGTCAGGTACATTCTTAGGCGTTTAATATGGGGTGTTGAGTCC
The DNA here is from genome assembly GCF_039906515.1 of Pseudorca crassidens. Taxonomy (NCBI): domain Eukaryota; kingdom Metazoa; phylum Chordata; class Mammalia; order Artiodactyla; family Delphinidae; genus Pseudorca; species Pseudorca crassidens. The sequence goes on from NC_090297.1 coordinate 185,794,139, forward strand.
ATTTCGTTGAGCAAGGAGTAGCTCTTGTCTATTCCATATTTGGCTTAAGGAACTTTATCTGTGCTCATTTCAATCTCTGGTTTTATGCAGCACCCCAACTCTCCTTTCCCCTTAAGCAAGCATAAGTTGGTTTTCTAAATTTGAGACCCTGTTCTGTTTTGGAATTCAGTTCCTGTGTAGCCAAGTTTACATTCCGTGTATTAGTGATATCTTATGATGTTTCTTTTTCTGTGTGACTTATTTCAGTTAGAATCATCGTACCTGAATCCACTCATTATGCTGCTACGGGCCTGATGACATAGATTTCATTGCTGAGTGATACTGCATTGTACGTAAGTACCACAAGTTCTTTATCCATTTTTCACTTTCTGTGATATTGAACTTGTACGGTAAATGAGGTTCTTGTAACCAGAGGCGTCCCAAACTTTGGGGTGGCTGTGTCTTTTCGATTTTAATTTCCCTAATCTATAGGACCATAAGTGGAAGAGCCCTAGGCTCTGTTGCTTTGTTTTTTAGATGTTTCAGGAAACACCATACACTTCTCCCGAGTGTCTGTTGGCAATTTACATCCCGCCCATCAGCATAACAAGGCTCCCAGTTCTCCATGGCCTGTCCTGCCTTTCTGGATTTTACACTTTTTTCAGATGGCCCTTTTGACCGGGGGGAAGTGAGACTTCATTGTAGTGCAGATTTCCTTTGCAAGTTTGCTTGGTTGGCCAAAAAGGGCGTATGCGTTTTTTCCTGAATATATTCAGGAAAAAACGCATACGCCCTTTTTGGCCAAGTGCATCATGGTGGACATTCTGCCTCTTTTCCTATGCTTTCAATGCAATTCCAGTCTACCTCCTGAAATCGGTTTCCTGCAATTCTGCCCCGCTTTCAAGTCCTCTTGGCAGCCTTACTTCAGTATATTTTTGGACGATAGCTGTCATTTATAACTCTGCAGGTTTGTGAATTACAGTGCCCCTGAGCTCCTTTCTTCAACTCGCTTTCTTGTGACCTGCCCGCAACACCGCAGGATGGCTTCAGGCCCTAATCTTGTTCCGGCACGGCACGCTGAGCCTTTGGTTAATTCCTCTTCCTGGTGGGAAATGAGAGTTAAATTTGCCCGTCCAGACACCTCCAGCTAGTCTCTCATTGGTTCTCGCTATTCCTGTTCATCTTCCGCAGAAATTGCAAACTGGGCCAAACAGGAGGTTAAAGGGACTGACTCTCCAAGTCGGTAGAGTGTTAGTAAAGCGTCTGGAATGTTGCACCCGAGTACCAGGGTACGAAAACTGATACATATTTGAACACGTCTCCCGATCACATGGTTGATCATACTCTAGGTTCCACATGCATGTTTTAGCTGAAGGAAGAATACCTTAAACCTGGGTAGTTGAAACCCGTGGAATGGGTACCATGCAATATGACTTCAAAGGGTCTTCATTTGCTCACCGAACCTCTCCAATCCTATCACTGCTGCGTTTATGCCCCTGTACACACGCTTGATTCTCTTTCGGAGACATAGCAATCCATAGGTTTTAAGATACTTACTAGTCAGGTACATTCTTAGGCGTTGAATATGCGGTGTTGAGTCCATTTCGTTGAGCAAGGAGTAGCTCTTGTCTATTCCATATTTGGCTTAAGGAACTTTATCTGTGCTCATTTCAATCTCTGGTTTTATGCAGCACCCCAACTCACCTTTCCCCTTAAGCAAGCATAAGTTGGTTTTCTAAATTTGAGACCCTGTTCTGTTCTGTAATTCAGTTCCTGTGTAGCCAAGTTTACATTCCGTGTATTACTGATATCTTATGATGTTTCTTTTTCTGTGTGACTTATTTCAGTTAGAATCATCATACCTGAATCCACTCATTGTGCTGCTAAGGGCCTGATGACATAGATTTCATTGCTGAGTGATATTGCTTTGTAAGTAAATACCACAACTTCTTTATCCATTTTTCACTTTCTGCGATGTTGAACTTGTACTGTAAACGAGGTTCTTGTAAACAGAGGCGTCCCAAACTTTGGGGTGGCTGTGTCTTTTTGATTTTAATTTCCCTAAGCTATAGGACCATAAGTGGAAGTGCCCTAGGCTCTGTTGCTTTGTTTTTTAGATGTTTCAGGAAACACCATACACTTCTCCCGAGTGTCTGTTGGCAATTTACATCCCGCCCATCAGCATAACAAGGCTCCCAGTTCTCCATGGCCTGTCCTGCCTTTCTGGATTTTACACTTTTTTCAGATGGCCCTTTTGACCGGGGGGAAGTGAGACTTCATTGTAGTGCAGATTTCCTTTGCAAGCTTGCTTGGTTGGCCAAAAAGGGCGTATGCGTTTTTTCCTGAATATATTCAGGAAAAAACGCATACGCCCTTTTTGGCCAAGTGCATCATTGTGGACGTTCTGCCTCTTTTCCTATGCTTTCAATGCAATTCCAGTCTACCTCCTGAAATCGGTTTCCTGCAATTCTGCCCCGCTTTCAAGTCCTCTTGGCAGCCTTACTTCAGTATATTTTTGGACGATAGCTGTCATTTATAACTCTGCAGGTTTGTGAATTACAGTGCCCCTGAACTCCTTTCTTCAACTCGCTTTCTTTTGAGCTGGCCGCAACACCGCAGGATGGCTTCAGGCCCTAATCTGGTTCCGGCATGGCACGCTGAGCCTTTGGTTATTTCCTCTTCCTGGTGGGAAATGAGAGTTAAATTTGCCCGTCCAGACACCTCCAGCTAGTCTCTCATTGGTTCTCCCTATTCCTGTTCATCTTCCGCAGAAATTGCAAACTGGACCAAACAGGAGGTTAAAGGCGTTGACTCTCCAAGTGGGGAGAGTGTTAGTAAAGCGTCTGGAATGTTGCACCCGAGTACCAGGGGAGGAAAACTGAGACATATTTGAACACGTCTCCCGATCACACGGTTGATCATACTCTGGGTTCCACATGCATGTTTTAGCTGAAGGAAGAATACCTTAAACCTGGAGAGTTGAGACCCGTGTAATGGGTACAATGCAATATGACTTCAAATGGTATTCATTTGCTCACCGAACCTCTCCAATCCTATCACTGCTGCGTTTATGCCCCTGTACACACGCTTGATTCTCTTTTGGAGACAGAGCAATCCATAGGTTTTAAGATACTTACCAGTCAGGTACATTCTTAGGCGTTTAATATGGGGTGTTCAGTCAATTTCATTGAGCAAGGAGTAGCTCTTGTCTATTCCATATTTGGCTTAAGGAACTTTATCTGTGCTCATTTCAATCTCTGGTTTTATGCAGCACCCCAACTCCCCTTTCCCCTTAAGCAAGCATAAGTTGCTTTTCTAAATTTGAGACCGTGTTCTGTTTTGTAATTCAGTTCCTGTGTAGCCAAGTTTACATTCCGTGTATTAGTGATATCTTATTATGTTTCTTTTTCTGTGTGACTTATTTCAGTTAGAATCATCGTATCTGAATCCACTCATTATGCTGCTACGGGCCTGATGACATAGATTTCATTGCTGAGTGATACTGCGTTGTACGTAAGTACCACAACTTCTTTATCCATTTTTCACTTTCTGTGATATTGAACTTGTACTGTAAACGAGGTTCTTGTAAACAGAGGCGTCCCAAACTTTGGGGGTGGCTGTGTCTCTTTGATTTTAATTTCCCTAAGCTATAGGACCATAAGTGGAAGTGCCCTAGGCTCTGTTGCTTTCGTTTTTAGATGTTTCAGGAAACAACATACACTTCTCCCAAGTGGCTGTTGGCAATTTACATCCCGCCCATCAGCATAACAAGGCTCCCAGTTCTCCATGGCCTGTCCTGCCTTTCTGGATTTTACACTTTTTTCAGATGGCTCTTTTGACCGGGGGGAAGTGAGTCTTCATTGTAGTGCAGATGTCCTTTGCAAGATTGCTTGGTTGGCCAAAAAGAGCGTATGTGTTTTTTCCTGAATATATTCAGGAAAAAACGCATACGCCCTTTTTGGCCAAGTGCATCATTGTGGACGTTCTGCCTCTTTTCCTATGCTTTCAATGCAATTCCAGTCTACCTCCTGAAATCGGTTTCCTGCAATTCTGCCCCGCTTTCAAGTCCTCTTGGCAGCCTGACTTCAGTATATTTTTGGACAATAGCTGTCATTTATAACTCTGCAGGTTTGTGAATTACAGTGCCCCTGAGCTCCTTTCTTCAATTCGCTTTCTTGTGAGCTGGCCGAAACACCACGGGAGTCTTCAGGCCCTAATCTGGGTCCGGCACGGCACGCTGAACCTTTGGTTAATTCCTCTTCCTGGTGGGAAATGAGAGTTAAATTTGCCCGTTCAGACACCTCCAGCTCGTCTCTCATTGGTTCTCCCTATTCCTGTTCATCTTCCGCAGAAATTGCAAACTGGGCCAAACAGGAGGTTAAAGGCGCTGACTCTCCAAGTCGGGAGAGTTTTAGTAAAGCGTCTGGAATGTTGAACCCGAGTACCAGGGTACGAAAACTGAGACATATTTGAACACGTCTCCCGATCACATGGTTGATCATACTCTAGGTTCCACATGCATGTTTTAGCTGAAGGAAGAATACCTTAAACCTGGGTACTTGAAACCCATGGAATGGGTACCATGCAATATGACTTCAAAGGGTCTTCATTTGCTCACCGAACCTCTCCAATCCTATCACTGCTGCGTTTATGCCCCTGTACACATGCTTGATTCTCTTTTGGAGACATAGCAATCCATAGGTTTAAAATACTTACTAGTCAGGTACATTCTTAGGCGTTTAATATGCGGTGTTGAGTCCATTTCGTTGAGCAAGGAGTAGCTCTTGTCCATTCCATATTTGGCTTAAGAACTTTATCTGTGCTCATTTCAATGTCTGGTTTTATGCAGCACCCCAACTCACCTTTCCCCTTAAGCAAGCATAAGTTGCTTTTCTAAATTTGAGACCCTGTTCTGTTTTGGAATTCAGTTCCTGTGTAGCCAAGTTTACATTCCGTGTATTAGTGATACCTTATGATGTTTCTTTTTCTGTGTGACTTATTTCAGTTAGAATCATCGTACCTGAATCCACTCATTATGCTGCTACGGGCCTGATGACATAGATTTCATTGCTGAGTGATACTGCATTGTACGTAAGTACCACAAGTTCTTTATCCATTTTTCACTTTCTGTGATATTGAACTTGTATGGTAAACGAGGTTCTTGTAAACAGAGGCGTCCCAAACTTTGGGGTGGCTGTGTCTTTTTGATTTTAATTTCCCTAAGCTATAGGACCATAAGTGGAAGTGCCCTAGGCTCTGTTGCTTTGTTTTTTAGATGTTTCAGGAAACACCATACACTTCTCCCGAGTGGCTGTTGGCAATTTACATCCCGCCCATCAGCATAAAAAGGCTCCCAGTTCTCCATGGCCTGTCCTGCCTTTCTGGATTTTACACTTTTTTCAGATGGCCCCTTTGACCGGGGGGAAGTGAGACTTCATTGTAGTGCAGATTTCCTTTGCAAGCTTGCTTGGTTGGCCAAAAAGGGCGTATGCGTTTTTTCCTGAATATATTCAGGAAAAAACGCATACGCCCTTTTTGGCCAAGTGCATTATGGTGGACGTTCTGCCTCTTTTCCTGTGCTTTCAATGCAATTCCAGTCTACCTCCTGAAATCGGTTTCCTGCAATTCTGCCCCGCTTTCAAGTCCTCTTGGCAGCCTTACTTCAGTATATTTTTGGACGATAGCTGTCATTTATAACTCTGCAGGTTTGTGAATTACAGTGCCCCTGAGCTCCTTTCTTCAACTCGCTTTCTTTTGAGCTGGCCGCAACACCGCAGGATGGCTTCAGGCCCTAATCTGGTTCCGGCACGGCACGCTGAGCCTTTGGTTAATTCCTCTTCCTGGTGGGAAATGAGAGTTAAATTTGCCCGTCCAGACACCTCCAGCTAGTCTCTCATTGGTTCTCGCTATTCCTGTTCATCTTCCGCAGAAATTGCAAACTGGGCCAAACAGGAGGTTAAAGGGACTGACTCTCCAAGTCGGGAGAGTGTTAGTAAAGCGTCTGGAATGTTGCACCCGAGTACCAGGGGAGGAAAACTGAGACATATTTGAACACGTCTCCCGATCACATGGTTGATCATACTCTAGGTTCCACATGCATGTTTTAGCTGAAGGAAGAATCCCTGAAACCTGGAGAGTTGAGACCCGTGGAATGGGTACCATGCAATATGACTTCAAAGGGTCTTCATTTGCTCACCGAACCTCTCCAATCCTATCACTACTGCGTTTATGCCCCTGTACACATGCTTGATTCTCTTTCGGAGACATAGCAATCCATAGGTTTTAAGATACTTACTAGTCAGGTACATTCTTAGGCGTTTAATATGCGGTGTTGAGTCCATTTCGTTGAGCAAGGAGTAGCTCTTGTCTATTCCATTTTTGGCTTAAGGAACTTTATCTGTGCTCATTTCAATCTCTGGTTTTATGCAGCACCCCAACTCACCTTTCCCCTTAAGCAAGCATAAGTTGCTTTTCTAAATTTGAGACCCTGTTCTGTTCTGTAATTCAGTTCCTGTGTAGCCAAGTTTACATTCCGTGTATTACTGATATCTTATGATGTTTCTTTTTCTGTGTGACTTATTTCAGTTAGAATCATCATACCTGAATCCACTCATTGTGCTGCTAAGGGCCTGATGACATAGATTTCATTGCTGAGTGATATTGCTTTGTAAGTAAATACCACAACTTCTTTATCCATTTTTCACTTTCTGCGATGTTGAACTAGTACCGTAAACGTGGTTCTTGTAAACAGAGCCATCCCAAACTTTGGGGTGGCTGTGTCTTTTTGATTTTAATTTCCCTAAGCTATAGGACCATAAGTGGAAGTGCCCTAGGCTCTGTTGCTTTGTTTTTTAGATGTTTCAGGAAACACCATACACTTCTCCGGAGTGGCTGTTGGCAATATACATGCTGCCCATCAGCATAACAAGGCTCCCAGTTCTCCACGGCCTGTCCTGCCTTTCTGGATTTTACACTTTTTTCAGATGGCCCTTCTGACCAGGGTGAAGTGAGACTTCATTGTAGTGCAGATTTCCTTTGCAAGCTTGCTTGGTTGGCCAAAAAGGGCGTATGCGTTTTTTCCTGAATATATTCAGGAAAAAACGCATACGCCCTTTTTGGCAAAGTGCATCATTGTGGACGTTCTGCCTCTTTTCCTATGCTTTCAATGCAATTCCAGTCTACCTCCTGAAATCGGTTTCCTGCAATTCTGCCCCGCTTTCAAGTCCTCTTGGCAGCCTTACTTCAGTATATTTTTGAACGATAGCTGTCATTTATAACTCTGCAGGTTTGTGAATTACAGTGCCCCTGAGCTCCTTTCTTCAACTCGCTTTCTTGTGAGGTGGCCGCAACACCGCAAGATTGCTTCAGGCCCTAATCTGGTTCTGGCACGGCACGCTGAGACTTTGGTTAATTCCTCTTCCTGGTGGGAAATGAGAGTTAAATTTGCCCGACCAGACACCTCCAGCTAGTCTCTCATTGGTTCTCCCTATTCCTGTTCATCTTCCGCAGAAATTGCAAACTGGGCCAAACAGGAGGTTAAAGGCACTGACTCTCCAAGTGGGGAGAGTGTTAGTTAAGCGTCTGGAATGTTGCACCCGAGTACCAGGGGAGGAAAACTGAGACATATTTGAACACATCTCCCGTTCACACGGTTGATCATACTCTGGGTTCCACATGCATGTTTTAGCTGAAGGAAGAATACCTTAAACCTGGAGAGTTGAGACCCGTGTAATGGGTACCATGCAATATGACTTCAAAGGGTCTTCATTTGCTCACCGAACCTCTCCAATCCTATCACTGCTGCGTTTATGCCCCTGTACACACGCTTGATTCTCTTTTGGAGACATAGCAATCCATAGGTTTTAAGATACTTACTAGTCAGGTACATTCTTAGGCGTTTAATATGGGGTGTTGAGTCCATTTCGTTGAGCAAGGAGTAGCTCTTGTCTATTCCATATTTGGCTTAAGGAACTTTATCTGTGCTCATTTCAATCTCTGGTTTTATGCAGCACCTCAACTCAACTTTCCCCTTAAGCAAGCATAAGTTGGTTTTCTAAATTTGAGACCCTGTTCTGTTTTGGAATTCAGTTCCTGTGTAGCCAAGTTTACATTCCGTGTATTAGTGATATCTTATGATGTTTCTTTTTCTGTGTGACTTATTTCAGTTAGAATCATCGTACCTGAATCCACTCATTATGCTGCTACGGGCCTGATGACATAGATTTCCTTGCTGAGTGATACTGCATTGTACGTAAGTACCACAAGTCCTTTATCCATTTTTCACTTTCTGTGATATTGAACTTGTACGGTAAACGAGGTTCTTGTAAACAGAGGCGTCCCAAACTTTGGGGTGGCTGTGTCTTTTTGATTTTAATTTCCCTAAGCTATAGGACCATAAGTGGAAGTGCCCTAGGCTCTGTTGCTTTGTTTTTTAGATGTTTCAGGAAACACCATACACTTCTCCCGAGTGTCTGTTGGCAATTTACATCCTGCCCATCAGCATAACAAGGCTCCCAGTTCTCCATGGCCTGTCCTGCCTTTCTGGATTTTACACTTTTTTCAGATGGCCCTTTTGACCGGGGGAAGTGTAACTTCACTGTACTGCAGATTTCTTTTGCAAGATTGCTTGGTTGGCCAAAAAGGGCGTATGCGTTTTTTCCTGAATATATTCAGGAAAAAACACATACGCCCTTTTTGGCCAAGTGCATCATTGTGGACGTTCTGCCTCTTTTCCTATGCTTTCAATGCAATTCCAGTCTACCTCCTGAAATCGGTTTCCTGCAATTCTGCCCCGCTTTCAAGTCCTCTTGGCAGCCTTACTTCAGTATATTTTTGGACGATAGCTGTCATTTATAACTCTGCAGGTTTGTGAATTACAGTGCCCCTGAGATCCTTTCTTCAACTCGCTTTCTTGTGATCTGGCCGCAACACCGCAGGATGGCTTCAGGCCCTAATCTGGTTCCGGCACGGCACGCTGAGCCTTTGGTTAATTCCTCTTCCTGATGGGAAATGAGAGTTAAATTTGCCCGTCCAGACACCTCCAGCTAGTCTCTCATTGGTTCTCGCTATTCCTGTTCATCTTCCGCAGAAATTGCAAACTGGGCCAAACAGGAGGTTAAAGGGACTGACTCTCCAAGTCGGGAGAGTGTTAGTAAAGCGTCTGGAATGTTGCACCCGAGTACCAGGGTACGAAAACTGAGACATATTTGAACACGTCTCCCGATCACATGGTTGATCATACTCTAGGTTCCACATGCATGTTTTAGCTGAAGGAAGAATACCTTAAACCTGGGTAGTTGAAACCCGTGGAATGGGTACCATGCAATATGACTTCAAAGGGTCTTCATTTGCTCACCGAACCTCTCCAATCCTATCACTGCTGCGTTTATGCCCCTGTTCACATGCTTGATTCTCTTTCGGAGACATAGCAATCCGTAGGTTTTAAAATACTTACTAGTCACGTACATTCTTAGGCATTTAATATGCGGTGTTGAGTCCATTTCGTTGAGCAAGGAGTAGCTCTTGTCTATTACATATTTGGATTAAGGAACTTTATCTGTGCTCATTTCAATGTCTGGTTTTATGCAGCACCCCAACTCACCTTTCCCCTTAAGCAAGCATAAGTTGCTTTTCTAAATTTGAGACCCTGTTCTGTTTTGGAATTCAGTTCCTGTGTAGCCAAGTTTACATTCCGTGTATTAGTGATATCTTATGATGTTTCTTTTTCTGTGTGACTTATTTCAGTTAGAATCATCGTACCTGAATCCACTCATTATGCTGCTACGGGCCTGATGACATAGATTTCATTGCTGAGTGATACTGCATTGTACGTAAGTACCACAAGTTCTTTATCCATTTTTCAATTTCTGTGATATTGAACTTGTACGGTAAATGAGGTTCTTGTAAACAGAGGCATCCCAAACTTTGGGGTGGCTGTGTCTTTTTGATTTTAATTTCCCTAAGCTATAGGACCATAAGTGGAAGTGCCCTAGGCTCTGTTGCTTTGTTTTTTAGATGTTTCAGGAAACACCATACACTTCTCCCGAGTGTCTGTTGGCAATTTACATCCCGCCCATCAGCATAACAAGGCTCCCAGTTCTCCATGGCCTGTCCTGCCTTTCTGGATTTTACACTTTTTTCAGATGGCCCTTTTGACCGGGGGGAAGTGAGACTTCATTGTAGTGCAGATTTCCTTTGCAAGTTTGCTTGGTTGGCCAAAAAGGGCGTATGCGTTTTTTCCTGAATATATTCAGGAAAAAACGCATACGCCCTTTTTTGCCAAGTGTATCATTGTGGACGTTCTGCCTCTTTTCCTATGCTTTCAATGCAATTCCAGTCTACCTCCTGAAATCGGTTTCCTGCATTTCTGTCCCGCTTTCAAGTCCTCTTGGCAGCCTTACTTCAGTATATTTTTGGACGATAGCTGTCATTTATAACTCTGCAGGTTTGTGAATTACAGTGCCCCTGAGCTCCTTTCTTCAACTCGCTTTCTTGTGACCTGGCCGCAATACCGCAGGATGGCTTCAGGCCCTAATCTGGTTCCGGCACGGCACGCTGAGCCTTTGGTTAATTCCTCTTCCTGGTGGGAAATGAGAGTTAAATTTGCCTGTCCAGACACCTCCAGCTAGTCTCTCATTGGTTCTCCCTATTCCTGTTCATCTTCCGCAGAAATTGCAAACTGGGCCAAACAGGAGGTTAAAGGCGCTGACTCTCCAAGTGGGGAGAGTGTTAGTAAAGCGTCTGGAATGTTGCACCCGAGTACCAGGGGAGGAAAACTGAGACATATTTGAACACGTCTCCCGGTCACACGGTTGATCATACTCTGGGTTCCACATGCATGTTTTAGCTGAAGGAAGAATACCTTAAACCTGGGTAGTTGAGACCCGTGGAATGGGTACCATGCAATATGACTTCAAAGGGTCTTCATTTGCTCACCGAACCTCTCCAATCCTATCACTGCTGCGTTTATGCCCCTGTACAGACGCTTGATTCTCTTTTGGAGACATAGCAATCCATAGGTTTTAAGATACTTACTAGTCAGGTACATTCTTAGGCGTTTAATATGGGGTGTTGAGTCCATTTCGTTGAGCAAGGAGTAGCTCTTGTCTATTCCATATTTGGCTTAAGGAACTTTATCTGTGCTCATTTCAATCTCTGGTTTTATGCAGCACCCCAACTCACCTTTCCCCTTAAGCAAGCATAAGTTGGTTTTCTAAATTTGAGACCCTGTTCTGTTTTGGAATTCAGTTCCTGTGTAGCCAAGTTTACATTCCGTGTATTAGTGATATCTTATGATGTTTCTTTTTCTGTGTGACTTATTTCAGTTAGAATCATCGTACCTGAATCCACTCATTATGCTGCTACGGGCCTGATGACATAGATTTCATTGCTGAGTGATACTGCATTGTACGTAAGTACCACAAGTTCTTTATCCATTTTTCACTTTCTGTGATATTGAACTTGTACGGTAAATGAGGTTCTTGTAACCAGAGGCGTCCCAAACTTTGGGGTGGCTGTGTCTTTTCGATTTTAATTTCCCTAATCTATAGGACCATAAGTGGAAGAGCCCTAGGCTCTGTTGCTTTGTTTTTTAGATGTTTCAGGAAACACCATACACTTCTCCCGAGTGTCTGTTGGCAATTTACATCCCGCCCATCAGCATAACAAGGCTCCCAGTTCTCCATGGCCTGTCCTGCCTTTCTGGATTTTACACTTTTTTCAGATGGCCCTTTTGACCGGGGGGAAGTGAGACTTCATTGTAGTGCAGATTTCCTTTGCAAGTTTGCTTGGTTGGCCAAAAAGGGCGTATGCGTTTTTTCCTGAATATATTCAGGAAAAAACGCATACGCCCTTTTTGGCCAAGTGCATCATGGTGGACGTTCTGCCTCTTTTCCTATGCTTTCAATGCAATTCCAGTCTACCTCCTGAAATCGGTTTCCTGCAATTCTGCCCCGCTTTCAAGTCCTCTTGGCAGCCTTACTTCAGTATATTTTTGGACGATAGCTGTCATTTATAACTCTGCAGGTTTGTGAATTACAGTGCCCCTGAGCTCCTTTCTTCAACTCGCTTTCTTGTGACCTGGCCGCAACACCGCAGGATGGCTTCAGGCCCTAATCTTGTTCCGGCACGGCACGCTGAGCCTTTGGTTAATTCCTCTTCCTGGTGGGAAATGAGAGTTAAATTTGCCCGTCCAGACACCTCCAGCTAGTCTCTCATTGGTTCTCGCTATTCCTGTTCATCTTCCGCAGAAATTGCAAACTGGGCCAAACAGGAGGTTAAAGGGACTGACTCTCCAAGTCGGTAGAGTGTTAGTAAAGCGTCTGGAATGTTGCACCCGAGTACCAGGGTACGAAAACTGATACATATTTGAACACGTCTCCCGATCACATGGTTGATCATATTCTAGGTTCCACATGCATGTTTTAGCTGAAGGAAGAATACCTTAAACCTGGGTAGTTGAAACCCGTGGAATGGGTACCATGCAATATGACTTCAAAGGGTCTTCATTTGCTCACCGAACCTCTCCAATCCTATCACTGCTGCGTTTATGCCCCTGTACACACGCTTGATTCTCTTTCGGAGACATAGCAATCCATAGGTTTTAAGATACTTACTAGTCAGGTACATTCTTAGGCGTTGAATATGCGGTGTTGAGTCCATTTCGTTGAGCAAGGAGTAGCTCTTGTCTATTCCATATTTGGCTTAAGGAACTTTATCTGTGCTCATTTCAATGTCTGGTTTTATGCAGCACCCCAACTCACCTTTACCCTTAAGCAAGCATAAGTTGGTTTTCTAAATTTGAGACCCTGTTCTGTTCTGTAATTCAGTTCCTGTGTAGCCAAGTTTACATTCCGTGTATTACTGATATCTTATGATGTTTCTTTTTCTGTGTGACTTATTTCAGTTAGAATCATCATACCTGAATCCACTCATTGTGCTGCTAAGGGCCTGATGACATAGATTTCATTGCTGAGTGATATTGCTTTGTAAGTAAATACCACAACTTCTTTATCCATTTTTCACTTTCTGTGATGTTGAACTTGTACTGTAAACGAGGTTCTTGTAAACAGAGGCGTCCCAAACTTTGGGGTGGCTGTGTCTTTTTGATTTTAATTTCCCTAAGCTATAGGACCATAAGTGGAAGTGCCCTAGGCTCTGTTGCTTTGTTTTTTAGATGTTTCAGGAAACACCATACACTTCTCCCGAGTGTCTGTTGGCAATTTACATCCCGCCCATCAGCATAACAAGGCTCCCAGTTCTCCATGGCCTGTCCTGCCTTTCTGGATTTTACACTTTTTTCAGATGGCCCTTTTGACCGGGGGGAAGTGAGACTTCATTGTAGTGCAGATTTCCTTTGCAAGCTTGCTTGGTTGGCCAAAAAGGGCGTATGCGTTTTTTCCTGAATATATTCAGGAAAAAACGCATACGCCCTTTTTGGCCAAGTGCATCATTGTGGACGTTCTGCCTCTTTTCCTATGCTTTCAATGCAATTCCAGTCTACCTCCTGAAATCGGTTTCCTGCAATTCTGCCCCGCTTTCAAGTCCTCTTGGCAGCCTTACTTCAGTATATTTTTGGACGATAGCTGTCATTTATAACTCTGCAGGTTTGTGAATTACAGTGCCCCTGAACTCCTTTCTTCAACTCGCTTTCTTTTGAGCTGGCCGCAACACCGCAGGATGGCTTCAGGCCCTAATCTGGTTCCGGAACGGCACGCTGAGCCTTTGGTTATTTCCTCTTCCTGGTGGGAAATGAGAGTTAAATTTGCCCGTCCAGACACCTCCAGCTAGTCTCTCATTGGTTCTCCCTATTCCTGTTCATCTTCCGCAGAAATTGCAAACTGGGCCAAACAGGAGGTTAAAGGGACTGACTCTCCAAGTGGGGAGAGTGTTAGTAAAGCGTCTGGAATGTTGCACCCGAGTACCAGGGGAGGAAAACTGAGACATATTTGAACACGTCTCCCGGTCACACGGTTGATCATACTCTGGGTTCCACATGCATGTTTTAGCTGAAGGAAGAATACCTTAAACCTGGATAGTTGAGACCCGTGGAATGGGTACCATGCAATATGACTTCAAAGGGTCTTCATTTGCTCACCGAACCTCTCCAATCCTATCACTGCTGCGTTTATGCCCCTGTACAGATGCTTGATTCTCTTTTGGAGACATAGCAATCCATAGGTTTTAAGATACTTACTAGTCAGGTACATTCTTAGGCGTTTAATATGGGGTGTTGAGTCCATTTCGTTGAGCAAGGAGTAGCTCTTGTCTATTCCATATTTGGCTTAAGGAACTTTATCTGTGCTCATTTCAATCTCTGGTTTTATGCAGCACCCCAACTCACCTTTCCCCTTAAGCAAGCATAAGTTGGTTTTCTAAATTTGAGACCCTGTTCTGTTTTGGAATTCAGTTCCTGTGTAGCCAAGTTTACATTCCGTGTATTAGTGATATCTTATGATGTTTCTTTTTCTGTGTGACTTATTTCAGTTAGAATCATCGTACCTGAATCCACTCATTATGCTGCTACGGGCCTGATGACATAGATTTCATTGCTGAGTGATACTGCATTGTACGTAAGTACCACAAGTTCTTTATCCATTTTTCACTTTCTGTGATATTGAACTTGTACGGTAAATGAGGTTCTTGTAACCAGAGGCGTCCCAAACTTTGGGGTGGCTGTGTCTTTTCGATTTTAATTTCCCTAATCTATAGGACCATAAGTGGAAGAGCCCTAGGCTCTGTTGCTTTGTTTTTTAGATGTTTCAGGAAACACCATACACTTCTCCCGAGTGTCTGTTGGCAATTTACATCCCGCCCATCAGCATAACAAGGCTCCCAGTTCTCCATGGCCTGTCCTGCCTTTCTGGATTTTACACTTTTTTCAGATGGCCCTTTTGACCGGGGGGAAGTGAGACTTCATTGTAGTGCAGATTTCCTTTGCAAGCTTGCTTGGTTGGCCAAAAAGGGCGTATGCGTCTTTTCCTGAATATATTCAGGAAAAAACGCATACGCCCTTTTTGGCCAAGTGCATCATTGTGGACGTTCTGCCTCTTTTCCTATGCTTTCAATGCAATTCCAGTCTACCTCCTGAAATCGGTTTCCTGCAATTCTGCCCCGCTTTCAAGTCCTCTTGGCAGCCTTACTTCAGTATATTTTTGGACGATAGCTGTCATTTATAACTCTGCAGGTTTGTGAATTACAGTGCCCCTGAGCTCCTTTCTTCAACTCGCTTTCTTTTGAGCTGGCCGCAACACCGCAGGATGGCTTCAGGCCCTAATCTTGTTCCAGCACGGCACGCGGAGCCTTTGGTTAATTCCTCTTCCTGGTGGGAAATGAGAGTTAAATTTGCCCGTCCAGACACCTCCAGCTAGTCTCTCATTGGTTCTCCCTATTCCTGTTCATCTTCCGCAGAAATTGCAAACTGGGCCAAACAGGAGGTTAAAGGCGCTGACTCTCCAGGTGGGGAGAGTGTTAGTAAAGCGTCTGGAATGTTGCACCCGAGTACCAGGGGAGGAAAACTGAGACATATTTGAACACGTCTCCCGGTCACACGGTTGATCATACTCTGGGTTCCACATGCATGTTTTAGCTGAAGGAAGAATACCTTAAACCTGGGTAGTTGAGACCCGTGGAATGGGTACCATGCAATATGACTTCAAAGGGTCTTCATTTGCTCACCGAACCTCTCCAATCCTATCACTGCTGCGTTTATGCCCCTGTACAGATGCTTGATTCTCTTTTGGAGACATAGCAATCCATAGGTTTTAAGATACTTACTAGTCAGGTACATTCTTAGGCGTTTAATATGGGGTGTTGAGTCCATTTCGTTGAGCAAGGAGTAGCTCTTGTCTATTCCATATTTGGCTTAAGGAACTTTATCTGTGCTCATTTCAATCTCTGGTTTTATGCAGCACCCCAACTCACCTTTCCCCTTAAGCAAGCATATGTTGGTTTTCTAAATTTGAGACCCTGTTCTGTTTTGGAATTCAGTTCCTGTGTAGCCAAGTTTACATTCCGTGTATTAGTGATATCTTATGATGTTTCTTTTTCTGTGTGACTTATTTCAGTTAGAATCATCGTACCTGAATCCACTCATTATGCTGCTACGGGCCTGATGACATAGATTTCATTGCTGAGTGATACTGCATTGTACGTAAGTACCACAAGTTCTTTATCCATTTTTCACTTTCTGTGATATTGAACTTGTACGGTAAATGAGGTTCTTGTAACCAGAGGCGTCCCAAACTTTGGGGTGGCTGTGTCTTTTCGATTTTAATTTCCCTAATCTATAGGACCATAAGTGGAAGAGCCCTAGGCTCTGTTGCTTTGTTTTTTAGATGTTTCAGGAAACACCATACACTTCTCCCGAGTGTCTGTTGGCAATTTACATCCCGCCCATCAGCATAACAAGGCTCCCAGTTCTCCATGGCCTGTCCTGCCTTTCTGGATTTTACACTTTTTTCAGATGGCCCTTTTGACCGGGGGGAAGTGAGACTTCATTGTAGTGCAGATTTCCTTTGCAAGCTTGCTTGGTTGGCCAAAAAGGGCGTATGCGTCTTTTCCTGAATATATTCAGGAAAAAACGCATACGCCCTTTTTGGCCAAGTGCATCATTGTGGACGTTCTGCCTCTTTTCCTATGCTTTCAATGCAATTCCAGTCTACCTCCTGAAATCGGTTTCCTGCAATTCTGCCCCGCTTTCAAGTCCTCTTGGCAGCCTTACTTCAGTATATTTTTGGACGATAGCTGTCATTTATAACTCTGCAGGTTTGTGAATTACAGTGCCCCTGAGCTCCTTTCTTCAACTCGCTTTCTTTTGAGCTGGCCGCAACACCGCAGGATGGCTTCAGGCCCTAATCTGGTTCCAGCACGGCACGCTGAGCCTTTGGTTAATTCCTCTTCCTGGTGGGAAATGAGAGTTAAATTTGCCCGTCCAGACACCTCCAGCTAGTCTCTCATTGGTTCTCGCTATTCCTGTTCATCTTCCGCAGAAATTGCAAACTGGGCCAAACAGGAGGTTAAAGGCGCTGACTCTCCAAGTGGGGAGAGTGTTAGTAAAGCGTCTGGAATGTTGCACCCGAGTACCAGGGGAGGAAAACTGAGACATATTTGAACACGTCTCCCGGTCACACGGTTGATCATACTCTGGGTTCCACATGCATGTTTTAGCTGAAGGAAGAATACCTTAAACCTGGGTAGTTGAGACCCGTGGAATGGGTACCATGCAATATGACTTCAAAGGGTCTTCATTTGCTCACCGAACCTCTCCAATCCTATCACTGCTGCGTTTATGCCCCTGTACAGATGCTTGATTCTCTTTTGGAGACATAGCAATCCATAGGTTTTAAGATACTTACTAGTCAGGTACATTCTTAGGCGTTTAATATGGGGTGTTGAGTCCATTTCGTTGAGCAAGGAGTAGCTCTTGTCTATTCCATATTTGGCTTAAGGAACTTTATCTGTGCTCATTTCAATCTCTGGTTTTATGCAGCACCCCAACTCACCTTTCCCCTTAAGCAAGCATAAGTTGGTTTTCTAAATTTGAGACCCTGTTCTGTTTTGGAATTCAGTTCCTGTGTAGCCAAGTTTACATTCCGTGTATTACTGATATCTTATGATGTTTCTTTTTCTGTGTGACTTATTTCAGTTAGAATCATCATACCTGAATCCACTCATTGTGCTGCTAAGTGCCTGATGACATAGATTTCATTGCTGAGTGATATTGCTTTGTAAGTAAATACCACAACTTCTTTATCCATTTTTCACTTTCTGCGATGTTGAACTTGTACTGTAAACGAGGTTCTTGTAAACAGAGGCGTCCCAAACTTTGGGGTGGCTGTGTCTTTTTGATTTTAATTTCCCTAAGCTATAGGACCATAAGTGGAAGTGCCCTAGGCTCTGTTGCTTTGTTTTTTAGATGTTTCAGGAAACACCATACACTTCTCCCGAGTGTCTGTTGGCAATTTACATCCCGCCCATCAGCATAACAAGGCTCCCAGTTCTCCATGGCCTGTCCTGCCTTTCTGGATTTTACACTTTTTTCAGATGGCCCTTTTGACCGGGGGGAAGTGAGACTTCATTGTAGTGCAGATTTCCTTTGCAAGCTTGCTTGGTTGGCCAAAAAGGGCGTATGCGTTTTTTCCTGAATATATTCAGGAAAAAACGCATACGCCCTTTTTGGCCAAGTGCATCATTGTGGACGTTCTGCCTCTTTTCCTATGCTTTCAATGCAATTCCAGTCTACCTCCTGAAATCGGTTTCCTGCAATTCTGCCCCGCTTTCAAGTCCTCTTGGCAGCCTTACTTCAGTATATTTTTGGACGATAGCTGTCATTTATAACTCTGCAGGTTTGTGAATTACAGTGCCCCTGAGCTCCTTTCTTCAACTCGCTTTCTTTTGAGCTGGCCGCAACACCGCAGGATGGCTTCAGGCCCTAATCTGGTTCCGGAACGGCACGCTGAGCCTTTGGTTATTTCCTCTTCCTGGTGGGAAATGAGAGTTAAATATGCCCGTCCAGACACCTCCAGCTAGTCTCTCATTGGTTCTCCCTATTCCTGTTCATCTTCCGCAGAAATTGCAAACTGGGCCAAACAGGAGGTTAAAGGCGCTGACTCTCCAAGTGGGGAGAGTGTTAGTAAAGCGTCTGGAATGTTGCAGCCGAGTACCAGGGGAGGAAAACTGAGACATATTTGAACACGTCTCCCGGTCACACGGTTGATCATACTCTGGGTTCCACATGCATGTTTTAGCTGAAGGAAGAATACCTTAAACCTGGGTAGTTGAGACCCGTGGAATGGGTACCATGCAATATGACTTCAAAGGGTCTTCATTTGCTCACCGAACCTCTCCAATCCTATCACTGCTGCGTTTATGCCCCTGTACAGATGCTTGATTCTCTTTTGGAGACATAGCAATCCATAGGTTTTAAGATACTTACTAGTCAGGTACATTCTTAGGCGTTTAATATGGGGTGTTGAGTCCATTTCGTTGAGCAAGGAGTAGCTCTTGTCTATTCCATATTTGGCTTAAGGAACTTTATCTGTGCTCATTTCAATCTCTGGTTTTATGCAGCACCCCAACTCACCTTTCCCCTTAAGCAAGCATAAGTTGGTTTTCTAAATTTGAGACCCTGTTCTGTTTTGGAATTCAGTTCCTGTGTAGCCAAGTTTACATTCCGTGTATTAGTGATATCTTATGATGTTTCTTTTTCTGTGTGACTTATTTCAGTTAGAATCATCGTACCTGAATCCACTCATTATGCTGCTACGGGCCTGATGACATAGATTTCATTGCTGAGTGATACTGCATTGTACGTAAGTCCCACAAGTTCTTTATCCATTTTTCAATTTCTGCGATATTGAACTTGTACCGTAAACGACGTTCTTGTAAACAGAGCCGTCCCAAACTTTGGGGTGGCTGTGTCTTTTTGATTTTAATTTCCCTAAGCTACAGGACCATAAGTGGAAGTGCCCTAGGCTCTGTTGCTTTGTGTTTTAGATGTTTCGGGAAACACCATACACTTCTCCCAAGTGGCTCTTGGCAATTTACATCCCGCCCATCAGCATAACAAGGCTCCCAGTTCTCCATGGCCTGTCCTGCCTTTCTGGATTTTACACTTTTTTCAGATGGCCCTTTTGACCGGGGGGAAGTGAGACTTCATTGTAGTGCAGATTTCCTTTGCAAGCTTGCTTGGTTGGCCAAAAAGGGCGTATGCGTTTTTTCCTGAATATATTCAGGAAAAAACACATACGTCCTTTTTGGCCAAGTGCATCATTGTGGACGTTCTGCCTCTTTTCCTATGCTTTCAATGCAATTCCAGTCTACTTCCTGAAATCGGTTTCCTGCAATTCTGCCCCGCTTTCAAGTCCTATTGGCAGACTTACTTCAGTATATCTTTGGACGATAGCTGTCATTTATAAGTCTGCAGGTTTCTGAATTACAGTGCCCCTGAGCTCCTTTCTTCAACTCGCTTTTTTGTGAGCTGGCCACAACACCGCAGGATTGCTTAAAGCCCTAATCTGGTTCCGGCACGGAACGCTGAGCCTTTGGTTAATTCCTCTTCCTGGTGGGAAATGAGAGTTAAATTTGCCCGTCCAGACACCTCCAGCTAGTCTCTCATTGGTCCTCCCTATTCCTGTTCATCTTCCGCAGAAATTGCAAACTGGGCCAAACAGGAGGTTAAAGGCACTGACTCTCCAAGTCGGGAGAGTGTTAGTAAAGCGTCTGGAATGTTGCACCCGAGTACCAGGGGACGAAAACTGAGACATATTTGAACAAGTCTCCCGATCACACGGTGGATCATACTCTGGGTTCCACATGCATGTTTTAGCTGAAGGAAGAATCCCTTAAACCTGGAGAGTTGAGACGCGTGGAATGGGTACCATGCAATATGACTTCAAAGGGTCTTCATTTGCTCACCGAACCTCTCCAATCCTATCACTGCTGCGTTTATGCCCCTGTACACACGCTTGATTCTCTTTCGGAGACATAGCAATCCATAGGTTTTAAGATACTTACTAGTCAGGTACATTCTTAGGCGTTTAATATGGGGTGTTGAGTCCATTTCGTTGAGCAAGGAGTAGCTCTTGTCTATTACATATTTGGATTAAGGAACTTTATCTGTGCTCATTTCGATCTCTGGTTTTATGCAACACCCCAACTCACCTTTCCCCTTAAGCAAGCATAAGTTGGTTTTCTAAATTTGAGACCCTGTTCTGTTTTGGAATTCAGTTCCTGTGTAGCCAAGTTTACATTCCATGTATTAGTGATATCTTATGATGTTTCTTTTTCTGTGTGACATATTTCAGTTAGAATCGTCATACCTGAATCCACTCATTATGCTGCTACGGGCCTGATGACATAGATTTCATTGCTGAGTGATATTGCATTGTAGGTAAGTACCACAATTTCTTTATCCATTTTTCACTTTCTGCGATATTGAACTTGTACCGTAAACGAGGTTCTTGTAAACAGAGACGTCCCAAACTTTGGGGTGGCTGTGTCTTTTTGATTTTAATTTCCCTAAGCTATAGGACCATAAGTGGAAGTGCCCTAGGCTCTGTTGCTTTGTGTTTTAGATATTTCGGGAAACACCATACACTTCTCCGGAGTGGCTGTTGGCAATTTACATCTCGCCCATCAGCATAACAAGGCTCCCAGTTCTCCATGGCCTGTCCTGCCTTTCTGGATTTTACACTTTTTTCAGATGGCCCTTTTGACCGGGGGGAAGTGAGACTTCATTGTAGTGCAGATTTCCTTTGCAAGCTTTCTTGGTTGGCCAAAAAGGGCGTATGCGTTTTTTCCTGAATATATTCAGGAAAACACGCATACGCCCTTTTTGGCCAAGTGCATCATTGTGGACGTTCTGCCTCTTTTCCTATGCTTTCAATGCAATTCCAGTCTACCTCCTGAAATCGGTTTCCTGAAATTCTGCCCCGCTTTCAAGTCCTCTTGGCAGCCTTACTTCAGTATATTTTTGGACGATAGCTGTCATTTATAACTCTGCAGGTTTGTGAATTACAGTGCCCCTGAGCTCCTTTCTTCAACTCGCTTTCTTTTGAGCTGGCCGCAACACCGCAGGATTGCTTCAGGCCCTAATCTGGTTCCGGCACGGCACGCTGAGCCTTTGGTTAATTCCTCTTCCTGGTGGGAAATGAGAGTTAAATTTGCCCGTCCAGACACCTCCAGCTAGTCTCTCATTGGTTCTCGCTATTCCTGTTCATCTTCCGCAGAACTTGCACAGTGGGCCAAACAGGAGGTTAAAGGCACTGACTCTCCAAGTCGGGAGAATGTTAGTAAAGCGTCTGGAATGTTGCACCCGAGTACCAGGGGGCGAAACCTGAGACATATTGGAACACATCTCCCGATCACACGGTTGATCATACTCTGGGTTCCACATGCATGTTTTAGCTGAAGGAAGAATCCCTGAAACCTGGAGAGTTGAGACCCGTGAAATGGGTACCATGCAATGTGACTTCAAAGGGTCTTCATTTGCTCACCGAACCTCTCCAATCCTATCACTGCTGCGTTTATGCCCCTGTACACACGCTTGATTCTCTTTCGGAGACATAGCAATCCATAGCTTTTAGGATACTTAGAAGTCAGGTACATACTTAGGCGTTTAATATGGGGTGTTGAGTCCATTTCGTTGAGCAAGGAGTAGCTCTTGTCTATTCCATATTTGGCCTAAGGAACTTTATCTGTGCTCATTTCAATCTCTGGTTTTATGCAGCACCCCAACTCACCTTTCCCCTTAAGCAAGCATAAGTTGGTTTTCTAAATTTGAGACCCTGTTCTGTTTTGGAATTCAGTTCCTGTGTAGCCAAGTTTACATTCCGTGTATTAGTGATATCTTATGATGTTTCTTTTTCTGTGTGACTTATTTCTGTTAGAATCATCGTACCTGAATCCACTCATTATGCTGCTACGGGCCTGATGACATAGATTTCATTGCTGAGTGATACTGCATTGTACGTAAGTACCACAAGTTCTTTATCCATTTTTCACTTTCTGTGATATTGAACTTGTACGGTAAATGAGGTTCTTGTAACCAGAGGCGTCCCAAACTTTGGGGTGGCTGTGTCTTTTCGATTTTAATTTCCCTAATCTATAGGACCATAAGTGGAAGAGCCCTAGGCTCTGTTGCTTTGTTTTTTAGATGTTTCAGAAAACACCATACACTTCTCCCGAGTGTCTGTTGGCAATTTACATCCCGCCCATCAGCATAACAAGGCTCCCAGTTCTCCATGGCCTGTCCTGCCTTTCTGGATTTTACACTTTTTTCAGATGGCCCTTTTGACCGGGGGGAAGTGAGACTTCATTGTAGTAAAGATTTCCTTTGCAAGTTTGCTTGGTTGGCCAAAAAGGGCGTATGCGTTTTTTCCTGAATATATTTAGGAAAAAACGCATACGCCCTTTTTGGCCAAGTGCATCATGGTGGACGTTCTGCCTCTTTTCCTATGCTTTCAATGCAATTCCAGTCTACCTACTGAAATCGGTTTCCTGCAATTCTGCCCCGCTTTCAAGTCCTCTTGGCAGCCTTACTTCAGTATATTTTTGGACGATAGCTGTCATTTATAACTCTGCAGGTTTGTGAATTACAGTGCCCCTGAGCTCCTTTCTTCAACTCGCTTTCTTGTGACCTGGCCGCAACACCGCAGGATGGCTTCAGGCCCTAATCTTGTTCCGGCACGGCACGCTGAGCCTTTGGTTAATTCCTCTTCCTGGTGGGAAATGAGAGTTAAATTTGCCCGTCCAGACACCTCCAGCTAGTCTCTCATTGGTTCTCGCTATTCCTGTTCATCTTCCGCAGAAATTGCAAACTGGGCCAAACAGGAGGTTAAAGGGACTGACTCTCCAAGTCGGGAGAGTGTTAGTAAAGCGTCTGGAATGTTGCACCCGAGTACCAGGGTACGAAAACTGATACATATTTGAACACGTCTCCCGATCACATGGTTGATCATACTCTAGGTTCCACATGCATGTTTTAGCTGAAGGAAGAATACCTTAAACCTGGGTAGTTGAAACCCGTGGAATGGGTACCATGCAATATGACTTCAAAGGGTCTTCATTTGCTCACCGAACCTCTCCAATCCTATCACTGCTGCGTTTATGCCCCTGTACACACGCTTGATTCTCTTTCGGAGACATAGCAATCCATAGCTTTTAGGATACTTACTAGTCAGGTACATTCTTAGGCGTTGAATATGCGGTGTTGAGTCCATTTCGTTGAGCAAGGAGTAGCTCTTGTCTATTCCATATTTGGCTTAAGGAACTTTATCTGTGCTCATTTCAATCTCTGGTTTTATGCAGCACCCCAACTCACCTTTACCCTTAAGCAAGCATAAGTTGGTTTTCTAAATTTGAGACCCTGTTCTGTTTTGTAATTCAGTTCCTGTGTAGCCAAGTTTACATTCCGTGTATTAGTGATATCTTATGATGTTTCTTTTTCTGTGTGACTTATTTCAGTTAGAATCATCATACCTGAATCCACTCATTGTGCTGCTAAGGGCCTGATGACATAGATTTCATTGCTGAGTGATATTGCTTTGTAAGTAAATACCACAACTTCTTTATCCATTTTTCACTTTCTGCGATGTTGAACTTGTACTGTAAACGAGGTTCTTGTAAACAGAGGCGTCCCAAAGTTTGGGGTGGCTGTGTCTTTTTGATTTTAATTTCCCTAAGCTACAGGACCATAAGTGGAAGTGCCCTAGGCTCTGTTGCTTTGTGTTTTAGATGTTTCGGGAAACACCATACACTTCTCCCAAGTGGCTCTTGGCAATTTACATCCCGCCCATCAGCATAACAAGGCTCCCAGTTCTCCATGGCCTGTCCTGCCTTTCTGGATTTTACACTTTTTTCAGATGGCCCTTTTGACCGGGGGGAAGTGAGACTTCATTGTAGTGCAGATTTCCTTTACAAGCTTGCTTGGTTGGCCAAAAAGGGCGTATGCGTTTTTTCCTGAATATATTCAGGAAAAAACACATACGTCCTTTTTGGCCAAGTGCATCATTGTGGACGTTCTGCCTCTTTTCCTATGCTTTCAATGCAATTCCAGTCTACCTCCTGAAATCGGTTTCCTGCAATTCTGCCCCGCTTTCAAGTCCTATTGGCAGACTTACTTCAGTATATCTTTGGACGATAGCTGTCATTTATAAGTCTGCAGGTTTCTGAATTACAGTGCCCCTGAGCTCCTTTCTTCAACTCGCTTTTTTGTGAGCTGGCCACAACACCGCAGGATTGCTTAAAGCCCTAATCTGGTTCCGGCACGGAACGCTGAGCCTTTGGTTAATTCCTCTTCCTGGTGGGAAATGAGAGTTAAATTTGCCCGTCCAGACACCTCCAGCTAGTCTCTCATTGGTCCTCCCTATTCCTGTTCATCTTCCGCAGAAATTGCAAACTGGGCCAAACAGGAGGTTAAAGGCACTGACTCTCCAAGTCGGGAGAGTGTTAGTAAAGCGTCTGGAATGTTGCACCCGAGTACCAGGGGACGAAAACTGAGACATATTTGAACAAGTCTCCCGATCACACGGTGGATCATACTCTGGGTTCCACATGCATGTTTTAGCTGAAGGAAGAATCCCTTAAACCTGGAGAGTTGAGACCCGTGGAATGGGTACCATGCAATATGACTTCAAAGGGTCTTCATTTGCTCACCGAACCTCTCCAATCCTATCACTGCTGCGTTTATGCCCCTGTACACACGCTTGATTCTCTTTCGGAGACATAGCAATCCATAGGTTTTAAGATACTTACTAGTCAGGTACATTCTTAGGCGTTTAATATGGGGTGTTGAGTCCATTTCGTTGAGCAAGGAGTAGCTCTTGTCTATTACATATTTGGATTAAGGAACTTTATCTGTGCTCATTTCGATCTCTGGTTTTATGCAACACCCCAACTCACCTTTCCCCTTAAGCAAGCATAAGTTGGTTTTCTAAATTTGAGACCCTGTTCTGTTTTGGAATTCAGTTCCTGTGTAGCCAAGTTTACATTCCATGTATTAGTGATATCTTATGATGTTTCTTTTTCTGTGTGACATATTTCAGTTAGAATCGTCATACCTGAATCCACTCATTATGCTGCTACGGGCCTGATGACATAGATTTCATTGCTGAGTGATATTGCATTGTAGGTAAGTACCACAATTTCTTTATCCATTTTTCACTTTCTGCGATATTGAACTTGTACCGTAAACGAGGTTCTTGTAAACAGAGACGTCCCAAACTTTGGGGTGGCTGTGTCTTTTTGATTTTAATTTCCCTAAGCTATAGGACCATAAGTGGAAGTGCCCTAGGCTCTGTTGCTTTGTGTTTTAGATATTTCGGGAAACACCATACACTTCTCCGGAGTGGCTGTTGGCAATTTACATCCCGCCCATCAGCATAAAAAGGCTCCCAGTTCTCCATGGCCTGTCCTGCCTTTCTGGATTTTACACTTTTTTCAGATGGCCCTTTTGACCGGGGGGAAGTGAGACTTCATTGTAGTGCAGATTTCCTTTGCAAGCTTGCTTGGTTGGCCAAAAAGGGCGTATGCGTTTTTTCCTGAATATATTCAGGAAAACACGCATACGCCCTTTTTGGCCAAGTGCATCATTGTGGACGTTCTGCCTCTTTTCCTATGCTTTCAATGCAATTCCAGTCTACCTCCTGAAATCGGTTTCCTGCAATTCTGCCCCGCTTTCAAGTCCTCTTGGCAGCCTTACTTCAGTATATTTTTGGACGATAGCTGTCATTTATAACTCTGCAGGTTTGTGAATTACAGTGCCCCTGAGCTCCTTTCTTCAACTCGCTTTCTTTTGAGCTGGCCGCAACACCGCAGGATTGCTTCAGGCCCTAATCTGGTTCCGGCACGGCACGCTGAGCCTTTGGTTAATTCCTCTTCCTGGTGGGAAATGAGAGTTAAATTTGCCCGTCCAGACACCTCCAGCTAGTCTCTCATTGGTTCTCGCTATTCCTGTTCATCTTCCGCAGAACTTGCACAGTGGGCCAAACAGGAGGTTAAAGGCACTGACTCTCCAAGTCGGGAGAATGTTAGTAAAGCGTCTGGAATGTTGCACCCGAGTACCAGGGTGCGAAACCTGAGACATATTGGAACACATCTCCCGATCACACGGTTGATCATACTCTGGGTTCCACATGCATGTTTTAGCTGAAGGAAGAATCCCTGAAACCTGGAGAGTTGAGACCCGTGAAATGGGTACCATGCAATGTGACTTCAAAGGGTCTTCATTTGCTCACCGAACCTCTCCAATCCTATCACTGCTGCGTTTATGCCCCTGTACACACGCTTGATTCTCTTTCGGAGACATAGCAATCCATAGCTTTTAGGATACTTAGAAGTCAGGTACATACTTAGGCGTTTAATATGGGGTGTTGAGTCCATTTCGTTGAGCAAGGAGTAGCTCTTGTCTATTCCATATTTGGCTTAAGGAACTTTATCTGTGCTCATTTCAATCTCTGGTTTTATGCAGCACCCCAACTCACCTTTCCCCTTAAGCAAGCATAAGTTGGTTTTCTAAATTTGAGACCCTGTTCTGTTTTGGAATTCAGTTCCTGTGTAGCCAAGTTTACATTCCGTGTATTAGTGATATCTTATGATGTTTCTTTTTCTGTGTGACTTATTTCTGTTAGAATCATCGTACCTGAATCCACTCATTATGCTGCTACGGGCCTGATGACATAGATTTCATTGCTGAGTGATACTGCATTGTACGTAAGTACCACAAGTTCTTTATCCATTTTTCACTTTCTGTGATATTGAACTTGTACGGTAAATGAGGTTCTTGTAACCAGAGGCGTCCCAAACTTTGGGGTGGCTGTGTCTTTTCGATTTTAATTTCCCTAATCTATAGGACCATAAGTGGAAGAGCCCTAGGCTCTGTTGCTTTGTTTTTTAGATGTTTCAGAAAACACCATACACTTCTCCCGAGTGTCTGTTGGCAATTTACATCCCGCCCATCAGCATAACAAGGCTCCCAGTTCTCCATGGCCTGTCCTGCCTTTCTGGATTTTACACTTTTTTCAGATGGCCCTTTTGACCGGGGGGAAGTGAGACTTCATTGTAGTGCAGATTTCCTTTGCAAGTTTGCTTGGTTGGCCAAAAAGGGCGTATGCGTTTTTTCCTGAATATATTCAGGAAAAAACGCATACGCCCTTTTTGGCCAAGTGCATCATGGTGGACGTTCTGCCTCTTTTCCTATGCTTTCAATGCAATTCCAGTCTACCTCCTGAAATCGGTTTCCTGCAATTCTGCCCCGCTTTCAAGTCCTCTTGGCAGCCTTACTTCAGTATATTTTTGGACGATAGCTGTCATTTATAACTCTGCAGGTTTGTGAATTACAGTGCCCCTGAGCTCCTTTCTTCAACTCGCTTTCTTGTGACCTGGCCGCAACACCGCAGGATGGCTTCAGGCCCTAATCTTGTTCCGGCACGGCACGCTGAGCCTTTGGTTAATTCCTCTTCCTGGTGGGAAATGAGAGTTAAATTTGCCCGTCCAGACACCTCCAGCTAGTCTCTCATTGGTTCTCGCTATTCCTGTTCATCTTCCGCAGAAATTGCAAACTGGGCCAAACAGGAGGTTAAAGGGACTGACTCTCCAAGTCGGGAGAGTGTTAGTAAAGCGTCTGGAATGTTGCACCCGAGTACCAGGGTACGAAAACTGATACATATTTGAACACGTCTCCCGATCACATGGTTGATCATACTCTGGGTTCCACATGCATGTTTTAGCTGAAGGAAGAATACCTTAAACCTGGGTAGTTGAAACCCGTGGAATGGGTACCATGCAATATGACTTCAAAGGGTCTTCATTTGCTCACCGAACCTCTCCAATCCTATCACTGCTGCGTTTATGCCCCTGTACACACGCTTGATTCTCTTTCGGAGACATAGCAATCCATAGCTTTTAGGATACTTACTAGTCAGGTACATTCTTAGGCGTTGAATATGCGGTGTTGAGTCCATTTCGTTGAGCAAGGAGTAGGTCTTGTCTATTCCATATTTGGCTTAAGGAACTTTATCTGTGCTCATTTCAATCTCTGGTTTTATGCAGCACCCCAACTCACCTTTACCCTTAAGCAAGCATAAGTTGGTTTTCTAAATTTGAGACCCTGTTCTGTTTTGTAATTCAGTTCCTGTGTAGCCAAGTTTACATTCCGTGTATTAGTGATATCTTATGATGTTTCTTTTTCTGTGTGACTTATTTCAGTTAGAATCATCATACCTGAATCCACTCATTGTGCTGCTAAGGGCCTGATGACATAGATTTCATTGCTGAGTGATATTGCTTTGTAAGTAAATACCACAACTTCTTTATCCATTTTTCACTTTCTGCGATGTTGAACTTGTACTGTAAACGAGGTTCTTGTAAACAGAGGCGTCCCAAAGTTTGGGGTGGCTGTGTCTTTTTGATTTTAATTTCCCTAAGCTATAGGACCATAAGTGGAAGTGCCCTAGGCTCTGTTGCTTTGTTTTTTAGATGTTTCAGGAAACACCATACACTTCTCCCGAGTGTCTGTTGGCAATTTACATCCCGCCCATCAGCATAACAAGGCTTCCAGTTCTCCATGGCCTGTCCTGCCTTTCTGGATTTTACACTTTTTTCAGATGGCCCTTTTGACCGGGGGGAAGTGAGACTTCATTGTAGTGCAGATTTCCTTTGCAAGCTTGCTTGGTTGGCCAAAAAGGGCGTATGCGTTTTTTCCTGAATATATTCAGGAAAAAACGCATACGCCCTTTTTGGCCAAGTGCATCATTGTGGACGTTCTGCCTCTTTTCCTATGCTTTCAATGCAATTCCAGTCTACCTCCTGAAATCGGTTTCCTGCAATTCTGCCCCGCTTTCAAGTCCTCTTGGCAGCCTTACTTCAGTATATTTTTGGACGATAGCTGTCATTTATAACTCTGCAGGTTTGTGAATTACAGTGCCCCTGAGCTCCTTTCTTCAACTCGCTTTTTGTGACCTGGCCACAACACCGCAGGATGGCTTCAGGCCCTAATCTGGTTCCGGCACGGCACGCTGAGCCTTTGGTTATTTCCTCTTCCTGGTGGGAAATGAGAGTTAAATTTGCCCGTCCAGACACCTCCAGCTAGTCTCTCATTGGTTCTCCCTATTCCTGTTCATCTTCCGCAGAAATTGCAAACTGGGCCAAACAGGAGGTTGAAGGCCCTGACTCTCCAAGTGGGGAGAGTGTTAGTAAAGCGTCTGGAATGTTACACCCGAGTACCAGGGGAGGAAATCTGAGACATATTTGAACAAGTCTCCCGATCACATGGTTGATCATACTCTAGGTTCCACATGCATGTTTTAGCTGAAGGAAGAATACCTTAAACCTGGGTAGTTGAATCCCGTGGAATGGGTACCATGCAATATGACTTCAAAGGGTCTTCATTTGCTCACCGAACCTCTCCAATCCTATCACTGCTGCGTTTATGCCCCTGTACACACGCTTGATTCTCTTTTGGAGACATAGCAATCCATAGGTTTTAAGATACTTACTAGTCAGGTACATTCTTAGGCGTTTAATATGGGGTGTTGAGTCCATTTCATTGAGCAAGGAGTAGCTCTTGTCTATTCCATATTTGGCTTAAGGAACTTTATCTGTGCTCATTTCAATCTCTGGTTTTATGCAGCACCTCAACTCAACTTTCCCCTTAAGCAAGCATAAGTTGGTTTTCTCAATTTGAGACCCTGTTCTGTTCTGTAATTCAGTTCTTGTGTAGCCAAGTTTACATCCCGTGTGTTACTGATATCTTATGATGTTTCTTTTTCTGTGTGACTTACTTCAGTTAGAATCATCGTACCTAAATCCACTCATTATGCTGCTACGGGCCTGATGACATAGATTTCATTGCTGAGTGATACTACATTGTACGTAAGTACCACAATTTCTTTATCCATTTTTCACTTTCTGCGATATTGAACTTGTACCGTAAACGAGGTTCTTGTAAACAGAGCCGTCCCAAACTTTGGGGTGGCTGTGTCTCTTTGATTTTAATTTCCCTAAGCTATAGGACCATAAGTGGAAGTGCCCTAGGCTCTGTTGCTTTGGTTTTTAGATGTTTCAGGAAACAACATACACTTCTCCCAAGTGGCTGTTGGCAATTTACATCACGCCCATCAGCATAACAAGGCTCCCAGTTCTCCATGGCCTGTCCTGCCTTTCTGGATTTTACACTTTCTTCAGATGGCCCTTTTGACCGGGGGGAAGTGAGTCTTCATTGTAGTGCAGATTTCTTTGCAAGCTTGCTTGGTTGGCCAAAAAGGGCGTATGCGTTTTTTCCTGAATATATTCAGGAAAAAACGCATACGCCCTTTTTGGCCAAGTGCATCATTGTGGACGTTCTGCCTCTTTTCCTATGCTTTCAATGCAATTCCAGTCTACCTCCTGAAATCGGTTTACTGCAATTCTGCCCCGCTTTCAAGTCCTCTTGGCAGCCTTACTTCAGTATATTTTTGGATGATAGCTGTCATTTATAAGTCTGCAGGTTTGTGAATTACAGTGCCCCTGAGCTCCTTTCTTCAACTCGCTTTCTTTTGAGCTGGCCGCAACACCGCAAGATGGCTTCAGGCCCTAATCTGGTTCCGGCACGGCACGTTGAGCCTTTGGTTATTTCCTCTTCCTGGTGGGAAATGAGAGTTAAATTTGCCCGTCCAGACACCTCCAGCTAGTCTCTCATTGGTTCTCCCTATTCCTGTTCATCTTCCGCAGAAATTGCAAACTGGGCCAAACAGGAGGTTAAAGGCGCTGACTCTCCAAGTGGGTAGAGTGTTAGTAAAGCGTCTGGAATGTTGCACCCGAGTACCAGGGGAGGAAAACTGAGACATATTTGAACACGTCTCCCGGTCACACGGTTGATCATACTCTGGGTTCCACATGCATGTTTTAGCTGAAGGAAGAATACCTTAAACCTGGGTAGTTGAGACCCGTGGAATGGGTACCATGCAATATGACTTCAAAGGGTCTTCATTTGCTCACCGAACCTCTCCAATCCTATCACTGCTGCGTTTATGCCCCTGTACAGACGCTTGATTCTCTTTTGGAGACATAGCAATCCATAGGTTTTAAGATACTTACTAGTCAGGTACATTCTTAGGCGTTTAATATGGGGTGTTGAGTCCATTTCGTTGAGCAAGGAGTAGCTCTTGTCTATTCCATATTTGGCTTAAGGAACTTTATCTGTGCTCATTTCAATCTCTGGTTTTATGCAGCACCCCAACTCACCTTTCCCCTTAAGCAAGCATAAGTTGGTTTTCTCAATTTGAGACCCTGTTCTGTTTTGGAATTCAGTTCCTGTGTAGCCAAGTTTACATTCCGTGTATTAGTGATATCTTATGATGTTTCTTTTTCGGTGTGACTTATTTCAGTTAGAATCATCGTACCTGAATCCACTCATTATGCTGCTAAGGGCCTGATGACATAGATTTCATTGCTGAGTGATACTGCATTGTACGTAAGTACCACAAGTTCTTTATCCATTTTTCACTTTCTGTGATATTGAACTTGTACGGTAAACGAGGTTCTTGTAAACAGAGGCGTCCCAAACTTTGGGGTGGCTGTGTCTTTTTGATTTTAATTTCCCTAAGCTATAGGACCATAAGTGGAAGTGCCCTAGGCTCTGTTGCTTTGTGTTTTAGATGTTTCAGGAAACACCATACACTTCTCCCGAGTGTCTGTTGGCAATTTACATCCCGCCCATCAGCATAACAAGGCTCCCAGTTCTCCATGGCCTGTCCTGCCTTTCTGGATTTTACACTTTTTTCAGATGGCCCTTTTGACCGGGGGGAAGTGAGACTTCATTGTAGTGCAGATTTCCTTTGCAAGTTTGCTTGGTTGGCCAAAAACTGCGTATGCGTTTTTTCCTGAATATATTCAGGAAAAAACGCATACGCCCTTTTTGGCCAAGTGCATCATTGTGGATGTTCTGCCTCCTTTCCTATGCTTTCAATGCAATTCCAGTCTACCTCCTGAAATCGGTTTTCTGCAATTCTGCCCCGCTTTCAAGTCCTCTTGGCAGCCTTACTTCAGTATATTTTTGGACGATAGCTGTCATTTATGACTCTGCAGGTTTGTGAATTACAGTGCCCCTGAGCTCCTTTCTTCAACTCGCTTTCTTGTGACCTGGCCGCAACACTGCAGGATGGCTTCAGGCCCTAATCTGGTTCCGGCACGGTAAGCTGAGCCTTTGGTTAATTCCTCTTCCTGGTGGGAAATGAGAGTTAAATTTGCCCGTCCAGACACCTCCAGCTAGTCTCTAATTTGTTCTCGCTATTCCTGTTCATCTTCCACAGAAATTGCAAACTGGGCCAAACAGGAGGTTAAAGGGACTGACTCTCCAAGTCGGGAGAGTGTTAGTAAAGCGTCTGGAATGTTGCACCCGAGTACCAGGGTACGAAAACTGAGACATATTTGAACACGTCTCCCGATCACATGGTTGATCATACTCTAGGTTCCACATGCATGTTTTAGCTGAAGGAAGAATACCTTAAACCTGGGTACTTGAAACCCGTGGAATGGGTACCATGCAATATGACTTCAAAGGGTCTTCATTTGCTCACCGAACCTTTCCAATCCTATCACTGCTGCGTTTATGTCCCTGTACACATGCTTGATTCTCTTTCGGAGACATAGCAATCCATAGGTTTTAAGATACTTACTAGTCAGGTACATTCTTAGGCGTTTAATATGCGGTGTTGAGTCCATTTCGTTGAGCAAGGAGTAGCTCTTGTCTATTCCATATTTGGCTTAAGGAACTTTATCTGTGCTCATTTCAATGTCTGGTTTTATGCAGCACCCCAACTCACCTTTCCCCTTAAGCAAGCATAAGTTGGTTTTCTAAATTTGAGACCCTGTTCTGTTTTGGATTCAGTTCCTGTGTAGCCAAGTTTACATTCCGTGTATTACTTATATCTTATCATGTTTCTTTTTCTGTGTGACTTATTTCAGTTAGAATCATCATACCTGAATCCACTCATTGTGCTGCTAAGGGCCTGATGACATAGATTTCATTGCTGAGTGATATTGCTTTGTAAGTAAATACCACAACTTCTTTATCAATTTTTCACTTTCTGCGATGTTGAACTTGTACTGTAAACGAGGTTCTTGTAAACAGAGGCGTCCCAAACTTTGGGGTGGCTGTGTCTTTTTGATTTTAATTTCCCTAATCTATAGAACCATAAGTGAAAGTGCCCTACGCTCTGTTGCTTTGTTTTTTAGATGTTTCAGGAAACACCATACACTTCTCCCGAGTGTCTGTTGGCAATTTACATCCCGCCCATCAGTATAACAAGGCTCCCAGTTCTCCATGGCCTGTCCTGCCTTTCTGGATTTTACACTTTTTTCAGATGGCCCTTTTGACCGGGGGGAAGTGAGACTTCATTGTAGTGCAGATTTCCTTTGCAAGTTTGCTTGGTTGGCCAAAAAGTGCGTATGCGTTTTTTCCTGAATATATTCAGGAAAAAACGCATACGCCCTTTTTGGCCAAGTGCATCATTGTGGATGTTCTGCCTCCTTTCCTATGCTTTCAATGCAATTCCAGTCTACCTCCTGAAATCGGTTTCCTGCAATTCTGCCCCGCTTTCAAGTCTTCTTGGCAGCCTTACTTCAGTATATTTTTGGACGATAGCTGTCATTTATGACTCTGCAGGTTTGTGAATTACAGTGCCCCTGAGCTCCTTTCTTCAACTCGCTTTCTTGTGACCTGGCCGCAACACTGCAGGATGGCTTCAGGCCCTAATCTGGTTCCGGCACGGTAAGCTGAGCCTTTGGTTAATTCCTCTTCCTGGTGGGAAATGAGAGTTAAATTTGCCCGTCCAGACACCTCCAGCTAGTCTCTAATTTGTTCTCGCTATTCCTGTTCATCTTCCACAGAAATTGCAAACTGGGCCAAACAGGAGGTTAAAGGGACTGACTCTCCAAGTCGGGAGAGTGTTAGTAAAGCGTCTGGAATGTTGCACCCGAGTACCAGGGTACGAAAACTGAGACATATTTGAACACGTCTCCCGATCACATGGTTGATCATACTCTAGGTTCCACATGCATGTTTTAGCTGAAGGAAGAATACCTTAAACCTGGGTACTTGAAACCCGTGGAATGGGTACCATGCAATATGACTTCAAAGGGTCTTCATTAGCTCACCGAACCTCTCCAATCCTATCACTGCTGCGTTTATGTCCCTGTACACATGCTTGATTCTCTTTCGGAGACATAGCAATCCATAGGTTTTAAGATACTTACTAGTCAGGTACATTCTTAGGCGTTGAATATGCGGTGTTGAGTCCATTTCGTTGAGCAAGGAGTAGCTCTTGTCTATTCCATATTTGGCTTAAGGAACTTTATCTGTGCTCATTTCAATGTCTGGTTTTATGCAGCACCCCAACTCACCTTTCCCCTTAAGCAAGCATAAGTTGGTTTTCTAAATTTGAGACCCTGTTCTGTTTTGGATTCAGTTCCTGTGTAGCCAAGTTTACATTCCGTGTATTACTTATATCTTATCATGTTTCTTTTTCTGTGTGACTTATTTCAGTTAGAATCATCATACCTGAATCCACTCATTGTGCTGCTAAGGGCCTGATGACATAGATTTCATTGCTGAGTGATATTGCTTTGTAAGTAAATACCACAACTTCTTTATCAATTTTTCACTTTCTGCGATGTTGAACTTGTACTGTAAACGAGGTTCTTGTAAACAGAGGCGTCCCAAACTTTGGGGTGGCTGTGTCTTTTTGATTTTAATTTCCCTAATCTATAGAACCATAAGTGAAAGTGCCCTACGCTCTGTTGCTTTGTTTTTTAGATGTTTCAGGAAACACCATACACTTCTCCCGAGTGTCTGTTGGCAATTTACATCCCGCCCATCAGTATAACAAGGCTCCCAGTTCTCCATGGCCTGTCCTGCCTTTCTGGATTTTACACTTTTTTCAGATGGCCCTTTTGACCGGGGGGAAGTGAGACTTCATTGTAGTGCAGATTTCCTTTGCAAGCTTGCTTGGTTGGCCAAAAAGGGCGTATGCGTCTTTTCCTGAATATATTCAGGAAAAAACGCATACGCCCTTTTTGGCCAAGTGCATCATTGTGGACGTTCTGCCTGTTTTCCTATGCTTTCAATGCAATTCCAGTCTACCTCCTGAAATCGGTTTCCTGCAATTCTGCCCCGCTTTGAAGTCCTCTTGGCAGCCTTACTTCAGTATATTTTTGGACGATAGCTGTCATTTATAACTCTGCAGGTTTGTGAATTACAGTGCCCCTGAGCTCCTTTCTTCAACTCGCTTTCTTTTGAGCTGGCCGCAACACCACAGGATGGCTTCAGGCCCTAATCTGGTTCCGGCACGGCACGTTGAGCCTTTGGTTATTTCCTCTTCCTGGTGGGAAATGAGAGTTAAATTTGCCCGTCCAGACACCTCCAGCTAGTCTCTCATTGGTTCTCCCTATTCCTGTTCATCTTCCGCAGAAATTGCAAACTGGGCCAAACAGGAGGTTAAAGGCCCTGACTCTCCAAGTGGGGAGAGTGTTAGTAAAGCATCTGGAATGTTGCACCCGAGTACCAGGGGAGGAAAACTGAGACATATTTGAACACGTCTCCCGTTCACACGGTTGATCATACTCTGGGTTCCACATGCATGTTTTAGCTGAAGGAAGAATACCTTAAACCTGGAGAGTTGAGACCCGTGTAATGGGTACCATGCAATATGACTTCAAAGGGTCTTCATTTGCTCACCAAACCTCTCCAATCCTATCACTGCTGCATTTATGCCCCTGTACACACGCTTGATTCTCTTTTGGAGACATAGCAATCCATAGGTTTTAAGATACTTACTAGTCAGGTACATTCTTAGGCGTTTAATATGGGGTGTTGAGTCCATTTCGTTGAGCAAGGAGTAGCTCTTGTCTATTTCATATTTGGCTTAAGGAACTTTATCTGTGCTCATTTCAATCTCTGGTTTTATGCAGCACCCCAACTCACCTTTACCCTTAAGGAAGCATAAGTTGGTTTTCTAAATTTGAGACCCTGTTCTGTTCTGTAATTCAGTTCCTGTGTAGCCAAGTTTACATTCCGTGTATTACTGATATCTTATGATGTTTCTTTTTCTGTGTGACTTATTTCAGTTAGAATCATCATACCTGAATCCACTCATTGTGCTGCTAAGGGCCTGATGACATAGATTTCATTGCTGAGTGATATTGCTTTGTAAGTAAATACCACAACTTCTTTATCCATTTTTCACTTTCTGCGATGTTGAACTTGTACTGTAAACGAGGTTCTTGTAAACAGAGGCGCCCCAAAGTTTGGGGTGGCTGTGTCTTTTTGATTTTATTTTCCCTAAGCTATAGGACCATAAGTGGAAGTGCCCTAGGCTCTGTTGCTTTGTTTTTTAGATGTTTCAGGAAACACCATACACTTCTCCCGAGTGTCTGTTGGCAATTTACATCCCGCCCATCAGCATAACAAGGCTCCCAGTTCTCCATGGCCTGTCCTGCCTTTCTGGATTTTACACTTTTTTCAGATGGCCCTTTTGACCGGGGGGAAGTGAGACTTCATTGTAGTGCAGATTTCCTTTGCAAGCTTGCTTGGTTGGCCAAAAAGGGCGTATGCGTTTTTTCCTGAATATATTCCGGAAAAAACGCATACGCCCTTTTTGGCCAAGTGCATCATTGTGGACGTTCTGCCTCTTTTCCTATGCTTTCAATGCAATTCCAGTCTACCTCCTGAAATCGGTTTACTGCAATTCTGCCCCGCTTTCAAGTCCTCTTGGCAGCCTTACTTCAGTATATTTTTGGATGATAGCTGTCATTTATAAGTCTGCAGGTTTGTGAATTACAGTGCCCCTGAGCTCCTTTCTTCAACTCGCTTTCTTTTGAGCTGGCCGCAACACCGCAGGATGGCTTCAGGCCCTAATCTGGTTCCGGCACGGCACGCTGAGCCTTTGGTTATTTCCTCTTCCTGGTGGGAAATGAGAGTTAAATTTGCCCGTCCAGACACCTCCAGCTAGTCTCTCATTGGTTCTCCCTATTCCTGTTCATCTTCCGCAGAAATTGCAAACTGGGCCAAACAGGAGGTTAAAGGCGCTGACTCTCCAAGTGGGGAGAGTGTTAGTAAAGCGTCTGGAATGTTGCACCCGAGTACCAGGGGAGGAAAACTGAGACATATTTGAACACGTCTCCCGGTCACACGGTTGATCATACTCTGGGTTCCACATGCATGTTTTAGCTGAAGGAAGAATACCTTAAACCTGGGTAGTTGAGACCCGTGGAATGGGTACCATGCAATATGACTTCAAAGGGTCTTCATTTGCTCACCGAACCTCTCCAATCCTATCACTGCTGCGTTTATGGCCCTGTACAGATGCTTGATTCTCTTTTGGAGACATAGCAATCCATAGGTTTTAAGATACTTACTAGTCAGGTACATTCTTAGGCGTTTAATATGGGGTGTTGAGTCCATTTCGTTGAGCAAGGAGTAGCTCTTGTCTATTCCATATTTGGCTTAAGGAACTTTATCTGTGCTCATTTCAATCTCTGGTTTTATGCAGCACCCCAACTCACCTTTCCCCTTAAGCAAGCATAAGTTGGTTTTCTCAATTTGAGACCCTGTTCTGTTTTGGAATTCAGTTCCTGTGTAGCCAAGTTTACATTCCGTGTATTAGTGATATCTTATGATGTTTCTTTTTCGGTGTGACTTATTTCAGTTAGAATCATCGTACCTGAATCCACTCATTATGCTGCTAAGGGCCTGATGACATAGATTTCATTGCTGAGTGATACTGCATTGTACGTAAGTACCACAAGTTCTTTATCCATTTTTCACTTTCTGTGATATTGAACTTGTACGGTAAACGAGGTTCTTGTAAACAGAGGCGTCCCAAACTTTGGGGTGGCTGTGTCTTTTTGATTTTAATTTCCCTAAGCTATAGGACCATAAGTGGAAGTGCCCTAGGCTCTGTTGCATTGTGTTTTAGATGTTTCAGGAAACACCATACACTTCTCCCGAGTGTCTGTTGGCAATTTACATCCCGCCCATCAGCATAACAAGGCTCCCAGTTCTCCATGGCCTGTCCTGCCTTTCTGGATTTTACACTTTTTTCAGATGGCCCTTTTGACCGGGGGGAAGTGAGACTTCATTGTAGTGCAGATTTCCTTTGCAAGTTTGCTTGGTTGGCCAAAAAGGGCGTATGCGTTTTTTCCTGAATATATTCAGGAAAAAACGCATACGCCCTTTTTGGCCAAGTGCATCATTGTGGATGTTCTGCCTCCTTTCCTATGCTTCCAATGCAATTCCAGTCTACCTCCTGAAATCGGTTTCCTGCAATTCTGCCCCGCTTTCAAGTCCTCTTGGCAGCCTTACTTCAGTATATTTTTGCATGATACCTGTCATTTATAACTCTGCAGGTTTGTGAATTACAGTGTCCCTGAGCTCCTTTCCTCAACTTGCTTTCTTTTGAGCTGGCCGCAACACCACAGGATGGCTTCAGGCCCTAATCTGGTTCCGGCACGGCACGCTGAGCCTTTGGTTATTTCCTCTTCCTGGTGGGAAATGAGAGTTAAATTTGCCCGTCCAGACACCTCTAGCTAGTCTCTCATTGGTTCTCCCTATTCCTGTTCATCTTCCGCAGAATTTTCAAACTGGGCCAAACAGGAGGTTAAAGGGACTGACTCTCCAAGTGGGGAGAGTGTTAGTAAAGCGTCTGGAATGTTGCACCCTAGTACCAGGGGACCGAAACTGAGACATATTTGAACACGTCTCTCGATCACATGGTTGATCATACTCTGGGTTCCACATGCATGTTTTAGCTGAAGGAAGAATACCTTAAACCTGGAGAGTTGAGACCCGTGGAATGGGTACCATGCAATATGTCTTCAACGGGTCTTCATTTGCTCACCGAACCTCTCCAATCCTATCACTGCTGCGTTTATTCCCCTGTAAACACGCTTGATTCTCTTTTGGAGACATAGCAATCCATAGGTGTTAAGATACTTACTAGTCAGGTACATTCTTAGGCGTTTAATATGGGGTGTTGAGTCCATTTCGTTGAGCAAGGAGTAGCTCTTGTCTATTCCATATTTGGCTTAAGGAACTTTATCTGTGCTCATTTCAATCTCTGGTTTTATGCAGCACCTCAACTCAACTTTCCCCTTAAGCAAGCATAAGTTGGTTTTCTACATTTGAGACCCTGTTCTGTTTTGGAATTCAGTTCCTGTGTAGCCAAGTTTACATTCCGTGTATTAGTGATATCTTATGATGTTTCTTTTTCTGTGTGACTTATTTCAGTTAGAATCATCGTACCTGAATCCACTCATTATGCTGCTACGGGCCTGATGACATAGATTTCCTTGCTGAGTGATACTGCATTGTACGTAAGTACCACAAGTCCTTTATCCATTTTTCACTTTCTGTGATATTGAACTTGTACGGTAAACGAGGTTCTTGTAAACAGAGGCGTCCCAAACTTTGGGGTGGCTGTGTCTTTTTGATTTTAATTTCCCTAAGCTATAGGACCATAAGTGGAAGTGCCCTAGGCTCTGTTGCTTTGTTTTTTAGATGTTTCAGGAAACACCATACACTTCTCCCGAGTGTCTGTTGGCAATTTACATCCTGCCCATCAGCATAACAAGGCTCCCAGTTCTCCATGGCCTGTCCTGCCTTTCTGGATTTTCCACTTTTTTCAGATGGCCCTTTTGACCGGGGGGAAGTGTAACTTCACTGTACTGCAGATTTCCTTTGCAAGATTGCTTGGTTGGCCAAAAAGGGCGTATGCGTTTTTTCCTGAATATATTCAGGAAAAAACACATACGCCCTTTTTGGCCAAGTGCATCATTGTGGACGTTCTGCCTCTTTTCCTATGCTTTCAATGCAATTCCAGTCTACCTCCTGAAATCGGTTTCCTGCAATTCTGCCCCGCTTTCAAGTCCTCTTGGCAGCCTTACTTCAGTATATTTTTGGACGATAGCTGTCATTTATAACTCTGCAGGTTTGTGAATTACAGTGCCCCTGAGATCCTTTCTTCAACTCGCTTTCTTGTGACCTGGCCGCAACACCGCAGGATGGCTTCAGGCCCTAATCTGGTTCCGGCACGGCACGCTGAGCCTTTGGTTAACTCCTCTTCCTGATGGGAAATGAGAGTTAAATTTGCCCGTCCAGACACCTCCAGCTAGTCTCTCATTGGTTCTCGCTATTCCTGTTCATCTTCCGCAGAA
This sequence comes from Pseudorca crassidens, assembly GCF_039906515.1. Lineage (NCBI taxonomy): Eukaryota > Metazoa > Chordata > Mammalia > Artiodactyla > Delphinidae > Pseudorca > Pseudorca crassidens. Next base: position 185,834,804 of record NC_090297.1, read on the forward strand.
ATTGCAAACTGGGCCAAACAGGAGGTTAAAGGGACTGACTCTCCAAGTCGGGAGAGTGTTAGTAAAGCGTCTGGAATGTTGCACCCGAGTACCAGGGTACGAAAACTGAGACATATTTGAACACGTCTCCCGATCACATGGTTGATCATACTCTAGGTTCCACATGCATGTTTTAGCTGAAGGAAGAATACCTTAAACCTGGGTAGTTGAAACCCGTGGAATGGGTACCATGCAATATGACTTCAAAGGGTCTTCATTTGCTCACCGAACCTCTCCAATCCTATCACTGCTGCGTTTATGCCCCTGTTCACATGCTTGATTCTCTTTCGGAGACATAGCAATCCGTAGGTTTTAAAATACTTACTAGTCACGTACATTCTTAGGCATTTAATATGCGGTGTTGAGTCCATTTCGTTGAGCAAGGAGTAGCTCTTGTCTATTCCATATTTGGCTTAAGGAACTTTATCTGTGCTCATTTCAATGTCTGGTTTTATGCAGCACCCCAACTCACCTTTCCCCTTAAGCAAGCATAAGTTGCTTTTCTAAATTTGAGACCCTGTTCTGTTTTGGAATTCAGTTCCTGTGTAGCCAAGTTTACATTCCGTGTATTAGTGATATCTTATGATGTTTCTTTTTCTGTGTGACTTATTTCAGTTAGAATCATCGTACCTGAATCCACTCATTATGCTGCTACGGGCCTGATGACATAGATTTCATTGCTGAGTGATACTGCATTGTACGTAAGTACCACAAGTTCTTTATCCATTTTTCAATTTCTCTGATATTGAACTTGTACGGTAAATGAGGTTCTTGTAAACAGAGGCATCCCAAACTTTGGGGTGGCTGTGTCTTTTTGATTTTAATTTCCCTAAGCTATAGGACCATAAGTGGAAGTGCCCTAGGCTCTGTTGCTTTGTTTTTTAGATGTTTCAGGAAACACCATACACTTCTCCCGAGTGTCTGTTGGCAATTTACATCCCGCCCATCAGCATAACAAGGCTCCCAGTTCTCCATGGCCTGTCCTGCCTTTCTGGATTTTACACTTTTTTCAGATGGCCCTTTTGACCGGGGGGAAGTGAGACTTCATTGTAGTGCAGATTTCCTTTGCAAGCTTGCTTGGTTGGCCAAAAAGGGCGTATGCGTTTTTTCCTGAATATATTCAGGAAAAAACGCATACGCCCTTTTTGGCCAAGTGCATCATTGTGGACGTTCTGCCTCTTTTCCTATGCTTTCAATGCAATTCCAGTCTACCTCCTGAAATCGGTTTCCTGCAATTCTGCCCCGCTTTCAAGTCCTCTTGGCAGCCTTACTTCAGTATATTTTTGGACGATAGCTGTCATTTATAACTCTGCAGGTTTGTGAATTACAGTGCCCCTGAACTCCTTTCTTCAACTCGCTTTCTTTTGAGCTGGCCGCAACACCGCAGGATGGCTTCAGGCCCTAATCTGGTTCCGGAACGGCACGCTGAGCCTTTGGTTATTTCCTCTTCCTGGTGGGAAATGAGAGTTAAATTTGCCCGTCCAGACACCTCCAGCTAGTCTCTCATTGGTTCTCCCTATTCCTGTTCATCTTCCGCAGAAATTGCAAACTGGGCCAAACAGGAGGTTAAAGGCGCTGACTCTCCAAGTGGGGAGAGTGTTAGTAAAGCGTCTGGAATGTTGCACCCGAGTACCAGGGGAGGAAAACTGAGACATATTTGAACACGTCTCCCGGTCACACGGTTGATCATACTCTGGGTTCCACATGCATGTTTTAGCTGAAGGAAGAATACCTTAAACCTGGGTAGTTGAGACCCGTGTAATGGGTACCATGCAATATGAATTCAAAGGGTCTTCATTTGCTCACCGAACCTCTCCAATCCTATCACTGCTGCGTTTATGCCCCTGTACAGACGCTTGATTCTCTTTCGGAGACATAGCAATCCATAGGTTTTAAGATACTTACTAGTCAGGTACATTCTTAGGCGTTTAATATGGGGTGTTGAGTCCATTTCGTTGAGCAAGGAGTAGCTCTTGTCTATTCCATATTTGGATTAAGCAACTTTATCTGTGCTCATTTCAATCTCTGGTTTTATGCAGCACCCCAACTCACCTTTCCCCTTAAGCAAGCATAAGTTGGTTTTCTAAATTTGAGACCCTGTTCTGTTTTGGAATTCAGTTCCTGTGTAGCCAAGTTTACATTCCGTGTATTAGTGATATCTTATGATGTTTCTTTTTCTGTGTGACTTATTTCAGTTAGAATCATCGTACCTGAATCCACTCATTATGCTGCTACGGGCCTGATGACATAGATTTCATTGCTGAGTGATACTGCATTGTACGTAAGTACCACAAGTTCTTTATCCATTTTTCACTTTCTGTGATATTGAACTTGTACGGTAAATGAGGTTCTTGTAACCAGAGGCGTCCCAAACTTTGGGGTGGCTGTGTCTTTTCGATTTTAATTTCCCTAATCTATAGGACCATAAGTGGAAGAGCCCTAGGCTCTGTTGCTTTGTTTTTTAGATGTTTCAGGAAACACCATACACTTCTCCCGAGTGTCTGTTGGCAATTTACATCCCGCCCATCAGCATAACAAGGCTCCCAGTTCTCCATGGCCTGTCCTGCCTTTCTGGATTTTACACTTTTTTCAGATGGCCCTTTTGACTGGGGGGAAGTGAGACTTCATTGTAGTGCAGATTTCCTTTGCAAGTTTGCTTGGTTGGCCAAAAAGGGCGTATGCGATTTTTCCTGAATATATTCAGGAAAAAACGCATACGCCCTTTTTGGTCAAGTGCATCATGGTGGACGTTCTGCCTCTTTTCCTATGCTTTCAATGCAATTCCAGTCTACCTCCTGAAATCGGTTTCCTGCAATTCTGCCCCGCTTTCAAGTCCTCTTGGCAGCCTTACTTCAGTATATTTTTGGACGATAGCTGTCATTTATAACTCTGCAGGTTTGTGAATTACAGTGCCCCTGAGCTCCTTTCTTCAACTCGCTTTCTTTTGAGCTGGCCGCAACACAGCAGGATGGCTTCAGGCCCTAATCTTGTTCCGGCACGGCACGCTGAGCCTTTGGTTAATTCCTCTTCCTGGTGGGAAATGAGAGTTAAATTTGCCCGTCCAGACACCTCCAGCTAGTCTCTCATTGGTTCTCGCTATTCCTGTTCACCTTCCGCAGAAATTGCAAACTGGGCCAAACAGGAGGTTAAAGGGACTGACTGTCCAAGTCGGGAGAGTGTTAGTAAAGCGTCTGGAATGTTGCACCCGAGTACCAGCGTACGAAAACTGATACATATTTGAACACGTCTCCCGATCACATGGTTGATCATACTCTAGGTTCCACATGCATGTTTTAGCTGAAGGAAGAATACCTTAAACCTGGGTAATTGAAACCCTTGGAATGGGTACCATGCAATATGACTTCAAAGGGTCTTCATTTGCTCACCGAACCTCTCCAATCCTATCACTGCTGTGTTTATGCCCCTGTACACACGCTTGATTCTCTTTCAGAGACATAGCAATCCATAGGTTTTAAGATACTTACTAGTCAGGTACATTCTTAGGCGTTGAATATGCGGTGTTGAGTCCATTTCGTTGAGCAAGGAGTAGCTCTTGTCTATTCCATATTTGGCTTAAGGAACTTTATCTGTGCTCATTTCAATCTCTGGTTTTATGCAGCACCCCAACTCACCTTTACCCTTAAGCAAGCATAAGTTGGTTTTCTAAATTTGAGACCCTGTTCTGTTCTGTAATTCAGTTCCTGTGTAGCCAAGTTTACATTCCGTGTATTACTGATATCTTATGATGTTTCTTTTTCTGTGTGACTTATTTCAGTTAGAATCATCATACCTGAATCCACTCATTGTGCTGCTAAGTGCCTGATGACATAGATTTCATTGCTGAGTGATATTGCTTTGTAAGTAAATACCACAACTTCTTTATCCATTTTTCACTTTCTGCGATGTTGAACTTGTACTGTAAACGAGGTTCTTGTAAACAGAGGCGTCCCAAACTTTGGGGTGGCTGTGTCTTTTTGATTTTAATTTCCCTAAGCTATAGGACCATAAGTGGAAGTGCCCTAGGCTCTGTTGCTTTGTTTTTTAGATGTTTCAGGAAACACCATACACTTCTCCCGAGTGTCTGTTGGCAATTTACATCCCGCCCATCAGCATAACAAGGCTCCCAGTTCTCCATGGCCTGTCCTGCCTTTCTGGATTTTACACTTTTTTCAGATGGCCCTTTTGACCGGGGGGAAGTGAGACTTCATTGTAGTGCAGATTTCCTTTGCAAGCTTGCTTGGTTGGCCAAAAAGGGCGTATGCGTTTTTTCCTGAATATATTCAGGAAAAAACGCATACGCCCTTTTTGGCCAAGTGCATCATTGTGGACGTTCTGCCTCTTTTCCTATGCTTTCAATGCAATTCCAGTCTACCTCCTGAAATCGGTTTCCTGCAATTCTGCCCCGCTTTCAAGTCCTCTTGGCAGCCTTACTTCAGTATATTTTTGGACGATAGCTGTCATTTATAACTCTGCAGGTTTGTGAATTACAGTGCCCCTGAGCTCCTTTCTTCAACTCGCTTTCTTTTCAGCTGGCCGCAACACCGCAGGATGGCTTCAGGCCCTAATCTGGTTCCGGAACGGCACGCTGAGCCTTTGGTTATTTCCTCTTCCTGGTGGGAAATGAGAGTTAAATTTGCCCGTCCAGACACCTCCAGCTAGTCTCTCATTGGTTCTCGCTATTCCTGTTCATCTTCCGCAGAAATTGCAAACTGGGCCAAACAGGAGGTTGAAGGCCCTGACTCTCCAAGTGGGGAGAGTGTTAGTAAAGCGTCTGGAATGTTACACCCGAGTACCAGGGGAGGAAATCTGAGACATATTTGAACAAGTCTCCCGATCACATGGTTGATCATACTCTAGGTTCCACATGCATGTTTTAGCTGAAGGAAGAATACCTTAAACCTGGGTAGTTGAAACCCGTGGAATGGGTACCATGCAATATGACTTCAAAGGGTCTTCATTTGCTCACCGAACCTCTCCAATCCTATCACTGCTGCGTTTATGCCCCTGTACACACGCTTGATTCTCTTTTGGAGACATAGCAATCCATAGGTTTTAAGATACTTACTAGTCAGGTACATTCTTAGGCGTTTAATATGGGGTGTTGAGTCCATTTCATTGAGCAAGGAGTAGCTCTTGTCTATTCCATATTTGGCTTAAGGAACTTTATCTGTGCTCATTTCAATCTCTGGTTTTATGCAGCACCTCAACTCAACTTTCCCCTTAAGCAAGCATAAGTTGGTTTTCTCAATTTGAGACCCTGTTCTGTTCCGTAATTCAGTTCTTGTGTAGCCAAGTTTACATCCCGTGTGTTAGTGATATCTTATGATGTTTCTTTTTCTGTGTGACTTACTTCAGTTAGAATCATCGTACCTAAATCCACTCATTATGCTGCTACGGGCCTGATGACATAGATTTCATTGCTGAGTGATACTACATTGTACGTAAGTACCACAATTTCTTTATCCATTTTTCACTTTCTGCGATATTGAACTTGTACCGTAAACGAGGTTCTTGTAAACAGAGCCGTCCCAAACTTTGGGGTGGCTGTGTCTCTTTGATTTTAATTTCCCTAAGCTATAGGACCATAAGTGGAAGTGCCCTAGGCTCTGTTGCTTTGGTTTTTAGATGTTTCAGGAAACAACATACACTTCTCCCAAGTGGCTGTTGGCAATTTACATCACGCCCATCAGCATAACAAGGCTCCCAGTTCTCCATGGCCTGTCCTGCCTTTCTGGATTTTACACTTTTTTCAGATGGCCCTTTTGACCGGGGGGAAGTGAGACTTCATTGTAGTGCAGATTTCCTTTGCAAGTTTGCTTGGTTGGCCAAAAAGTGCGTATGCGTTTTTTCCTGAATATATTCAGGAAAAAACGCATACGCCCTTTTTGGCCAAGTGCATCATTGTGGATGTTCTGCCTCCTTTCCTATGCTTCCAATGCAATTCCAGTCTACCTCCTGAAATCGGTTTCCTGCAATTCTGCCCCGCTTTCAAGTCCTCTTGGCAGCCTTACTTCAGTATATTTTTGGACGATAGCTGTCATTTATGACTCTGCAGGTTTGTGAATTACAGTGCCCCTGAGCTCCTTTCTTCAACTCGCTTTCTTTTGAGCTGGCCGCAACACCACAGGATGGCTTCAGGCCCTAATCTGGTTCCGGCACGGCACGTTGAGCCTTTGGTTATTTCCTCTTCCTGGTGGGAAATGAGAGTTAAATTTGCCCGTCCAGACACCTCCAGCTAGTCTCTCATTGGTTCTCCCTATTCCTGTTCATCTTCCGCAGAAATTGCAAACTGGGCCAAACAGGAGGTTAAAGGCGCTGACTCTCCAAGTGGGGAGAGTGTTAGTAAAGCATCTGGAATGTTGCACCCGAGTACCAGGGTACGAAAACTGAGACATATTTGAACACGTCTCCCGTTCACACGGTTGATCATACTCTGGGTTCCACATGCATGTTTTAGCTGAAGGAAGAATACCTTAAACCTGGAGAGTTGAGACCCGTGTAATGGGTACCATGCAATATGACTTCAAAGGGTCTTCATTTGCTCACCAAACCTCTCCAATCCTATCACTGCTGCATTTATGCCCCTGTACACACGCTTGATTCTCTTTTGGAGACATAGCAATCCATAGGTTTTAAGATACTTACTAGTCAGGTACATTCTTAGGTTTTTAATATGGGGTGTTGAGTCCGTTTCGTTGAGCAAGGAGTAGCTCTTGTCTATTCCATATTTGGCTTAAGGAACTTTATCTGTGCTCATTTCAATGTCTGGTTTTATGCAGCACCCCAACTCACCTTTCCCCTTAAGCAAGCATAAGTTGGTTTTCTAAATTTGAGACCCTGTTCTCTTTTGGAATTCAGTTCCTGTGTAGCCAAGTTTACATTCTGTGTATTAGTGATATCTTATGATGTTTCTTTTTCTGTGTGACTTATTTCAGTTAGAATCATCATACCTGAATCCACTCATTGTGCTGCTAAGGGCCTGATGACATAGATTTCATTGCTGAGTGATATTGCTTTGTAAGTAAATACCACAACTTCTTTATCCATTTTTCACTTTATGCGATGTTGTACTTTTACTGTAAACGAGGTTCTTGTAAACAGAGGCGTCCCAAACTTTGGGGTGGCTGTGTCTTTTTGATTTTAATTTCCCTAAGCTATAGGACCATAAGTGGAAGTGCCCTAGGCTCTGTTGCTTTGTGTTTTAGATGTTTCAGGAAACACCATACACTTCTCCCGAGTGTCTGTTGGCAATTTACATCCCGCCCATCAGCATAACAAGGCTCCCAGTTCTCCATGGCCTGTCCTGCCTTTCTGGATTTTACACTTTTTTCAGATGGCCCTTTTGACCGGGGGGAAGTGAGACTTCATTGTAGTGCAGATTTCCTTTGCAAGCTTGCTTGGTTGGCCAAAAAGGGCGTATGCGTTTTTTCCTGAATATATTCAGGAAAAAACGCATACGCCCTGTTTGGCCAAGTGCATTATTGTGGACGTTCTGCCTCTTTTCCTATGCTTTCAATGCAATTCCAGTCTACCTCCTGAAATCGGTTTCCTGCAATTCTGCCCCGCTTTCAAGTCCTCTTGGCAGCCTTACTTCAGTATATTTTTGCATGATACCTGTCATTTATAACTCTGCAGGTTTGTGAATTACAGTGTCCCTGAGCTCCTTTCTTCAACTTGCTTTCTTTTGAGCTGGCCGCAACACCACAGGATTGCTTCAGGCCCTAATCTGGTTCCGGCACGGCACGCTGAGCCTTTGGTTATTTCCTCTTCCTGGTGGGAAATGAGAGTTAAATTTGCCCGTCCAGACACCTCTAGCTAGTCTCTCATTGGTTCTCCCTATTCCTGTTCATCTTCCGCAGAATTTTCAAACTGGGCCAAACAGGAGGTTAAAGGCGCTGACTCTCCAAGTGGGGAGAGTGTTAGTAAAGCGTCTGGAATGTTGCACCCGAGTACCAGGGGACCGAAACTGAGACATATTTGAACACGTCTCTCGATCACATGGTTGATCATACTCTGGGTTCCACATGCATGTTTTAGCTGAAGGAAGAATACCTTAAACCTGGAGAGTTGAGACCCGTGGAATGGGTACCATGCAATATGTCTTCAACGGGTCTTCATTTGCTCACCGAACCTCTCCAATCCTATCACTGCTGCGTTTATTCCCCTGTAAACACGCTTGATTCTCTTTTGGAGACATAGCAATCCATAGGTTTTAAGATACTTACTAGTCAGGTACATTCTTAGGCGTTTAATATGGGGTGTTGAGTCCATTTCGTTGAGCAAGGAGTAGCTCTTGTCTATTCCATATTTGGCTTAAGGAACTTTATCTGTGCTCATTTCAATCTCTGGTTTTATGCACCACCTCAACTCAACTTTCCCCTTAAGCAAGCATAAGTTGGTTTTCTACATTTGACACCCTGTTCTGTTTTGGAATTCAGTTCCTGTGTAGCCAAGTTTACATTCCGTGTATTAGTGATATCTTATGATGTTTCTTTTTCTGTGTGACTTATTTCAGTTAGAATCATCGTACCTGAATCCACTCATTATGCTGCTACGGGCCTGATGACATAGATTTCCTTGCTGAGTGATACTGCATTGTACGTAAGTACCACAAGTCCTTTATCCATTTTTCACTTTCTGTGATATTGAACTTGTACGGTAAACGAGGTTCTTGTAAACAGAGGCGTCCCAAACTTTGGGGTGGCTGTGTCTTTTTGATTTTAATTTCCCTAAGCTATAGGACCATAAGTGGAAGTGCCCTAGGCTCTGTTGCTTTGTTTTTTAGATGTTTCAGGAAACACCATACACTTCTCCCGAGTGTCTGTTGGCAATTTACATCCTGCCCATCAGCATAACAAGGCTCCCAGTTCTCCATGGCCTGTCCTGCCTTTCTGGATTTTACACTTTTTTCAGATGGCCCTTTTGACCGGGGGGAAGTGTAACTTCACTGTACTGCAGATTTCCTTTGCAAGATTGCTTGGTTGGCCAAAAAGGGCGTATGCGTTTTTTCCTGAATATATTCAGGAAAAAACACATACGCCCTTTTTGGCCAAGTGCATCATTGTGGACGTTCTGCCTCTTTTCCTATGCTTTCAATGCAATTCCAGTCTACCTCCTGAAATCGGTTTCCTGCAATTCTGCCCCGCTTTCAAGTCCTCTTGGCAGCCTTACTTCAGTATATTTTTGGACGATAGCTGTCATTTATAACTCTGCAGGTTTGTGAATTACAGTGCCCCTGAGATCCTTTCTTCAACTCGCTTTCTTGTGACCTGGCCGCAACACCGCAGGATGGCTTCAGGCCCTAATCTGGTTCCGGCACGGCACGCTGAGCCTTTGGTTAATTCCTCTTCCTGATGGGAAATGAGAGTTAAATTTGCCCGTCCAGACACCTCCAGCTAGTCTCTCATTGGTTCTCGCTATTCCTGTTCATCTTCCGCAGAAATTGCAAACTGGGCCAAACAGGAGGTTAAAGGGACTGACTCTCCAAGTCGGGAGAGTGTTAGTAAAGCGTCTGGAATGTTGCACCCGAGTACCAGGGTACGAAAACTGAGACATATTTGAACACGTCTCCCGATCACATGGTTGATCATACTCTAGGTTCCACATGCATGTTTTAGCTGAAGGAAGAATACCTTAAACCTGGGTAGTTGAAACCCGTGGAATGGGTACCATGCAATATGACTTCAAAGGGTCTTCATTTGCTCACCGAACCTCTACAATCCTATCACTGCTGCGTTTATGCCCCTGTTCACATGCTTGATTCTCTTTCGGAGACATAGCAATCCGTAGGTTTTAAAATACTTACTAGTCACGTACATTCTTAGGCATTTAATATGCGGTGTTGAGTCCATTTCGTTGAGCAAGGAGTAGCTCTTGTCTATTCCATAGTTGGCTTAAGGAACTTTATCTGTGCTCATTTCAATCTCTGGTTTTATGCAGCACCCCAACTCACCTTTACTCTTAAGCAAGCATAAGTTGGTTTTCTAAATTTGAGACCCTGTTCTGTTCTGTAATTCAGTTCCTGTGTAGCTAAGTTTACATTCCGTGTATTACTGATATCTTATGATGTTTCTTTTTCTGTGTGACTTATTTCAGTTAGAATCATCATACCTGAATCCACTCATTGTGCTGCTAAGGGCCTGATGACATAGATTTCATTGCTGAGTGATATTGCTTTGTAAGTAAATACCACAACTTCTTTATCAATTTTTCACTTTCTGCGATGTTGAACTTGTACTGTAAACGAGGTTCTTGTAAACAGAGGCGTCCCAAACTTTGGGGTGGCTGTGTCTTTTTGATTTTAATTTCCCTAATCTATAGAACCATAAGTGAAAGTGCCCTACGCTCTGTTGCTTTGTTTTTTAGATGTTTCAGGAAACACCATACACTTCTCCCGAGTGTCTGTTGGCAATTTACATCCCGCCCATCAGTATAACAAGGCTCCCAGTTCTCCATGGCCTGTCCTGCCTTTCTGGATTTTACACTTTTTTCAGATGGCCCTTTTGACCGGGGGGAAGTGAGACTTCATTGTAGTGCAGATTTCCTTTGCAAGCTTGCTTGGTTGGCCAAAAAGGGCGTATGCGTCTTTTCCTGAATATATTCAGGAAAAAACGCATACGCCCTTTTTGGCCAAGTGCATCATTGTGGACGTTCTGCCTGTTTTCCTATGCTTTCAATGCAATTCCAGTCTACCTCCTGAAATCGGTTTCCTGCAATTCTGCCCCGCTTTCAAGTCCTCTTGGCAGCCTTACTTCAGTATATTTTTGGACGATAGCTGTCATTTATAACTCTGCAGGTTTGTGAATTACAGTGCCCCTGAGCTCCTTTCTTCAACTCGCTTTCTTTTGAGCTGGCCGCAACACCACAGGATGGCTTCAGGCCCTAATCTGGTTCCGGCACGGCACGTTGAGCCTTTGGTTATTTCCTCTTCCTGGTGGGAAATGAGAGTTAAATTTGCCCGTCCAGACACCTCCAGCTAGTCTCTCATTGGTTCTCCCTATTCCTGTTCATCTTCCGCAGAAATTGCAAACTGGGCCAAACAGGAGGTTAAAGGCGCTGACTCTCCAAGTGGGGAGAGTGTTAGTAAAGCATCTGGAATGTTGCACCCGAGTACCAGGGGAGGAAAACTGAGACATATTTGAACAAGTCTCCCGTTCACACGGTTGATCATACTCTGGGTTCCACATGCATGTTTTAGCTGAAGGAAGAATACCTTAAACCTGGAGAGTTGAGACCCGTGTAATGGGTACCATGCAATATGACTTCAAAGGGTCTTCATTTGCTCACCAAACCTCTCCAATCCTATCACTGCTGCATTTATGCCCCTGTACACACGCTTGATTCTCTTTCGGAGACATAGCAATCCATAGGTTTTAAGATACTTACTAGTCAGGTACATTCTTAGGCGTTTAATATGGGGTGTTGAGTCCATTTCGTTGAGCAAGGAGTAGCTCTTGTCTATTCCATATTTGGCTTAAGGAACTTTATCTGTGCTCATTTCAATGTCTGGTTTTATGCAGCACCCCAACTCACCTTTCCCCTTAAGCAAGCATAAGTTGGTTTTCTAAATTTGAGACCCTGTTCTCTTTTGGAATTCAGTTCCTGTGTAGCCAAGTTTACATTCCGTGTATTATTTATATCTTATCATGTTTCTTTTTCTGTGTGACTTATTTCAGTTAGAATCATCATACCTGAATCCACTCATTGTGCTGCTAAGGGCCTGATGACATAGATTTCATTGCTGAGTGATATTGCTTTGTAAGTAAATACCACAACTTCTTTATCCATTTTTCACTTTCTGCGATGTTGAACTTGTACTGTAAACGAGGTTCTTGTAAACAGAGGCGTCCCAAACTTTGGGGTGGCTGTGTCTTTTTGATTTTAATTTCCCTAATCTATAGGATCATAAGTGAAAGTGCCCTAGGCTCTGTTGCTTTGTTTTTTAGATGTTTCAGGAAACACCATACACTTCTCCCGAGTGTCTGTTGGCAATTTACATCCCGCCCATCAGCATAACAAGGCTCCCAGTTCTCCATGGCCTGTCCTGCCTTTCTGGATTTTACACTTTTTTCAGATGGCCCTTTTGACCGGGGGGAAGTGAGACTTCATTGTAGTGCAGATTTCCTTTGCAAGCTTGCTTGGTTGGCCAAAAAGTGCGTATGCGTTTTTTCCTGAATATATTCAGGAAAAAACGCATACGCCCTTTTTGGCCAAGTGCATCATTGTGGACGTTCTGCCTCTTTTCCTATGCTTTCAATGCAATTCCAGTCTACCTCCTGAAATCGGTTTCCTGCAATTCTGCCCCGCTTTCAAGTCCTCTTGGCAGCCTTACTTCAGTATATTTTTGGACGATAGCTGTCATTTATAAGTCTGCAGGTTTGTGAATTACAGTGCCCCTGAGCTCCTTTCTTCAACTCGCTTTCTTGTGACCTGGCCGCAACACCGCAGGATGGCTTCAGGCCCTAATCTGGTTCTGGCACGGCACGCTGAGCCTTTGGTTATTTCCTCTTCCTGGTGGGAAATGAGAGTTAAATTTGCCCGTCCAGACACCTCCAGCTAGTCTCTCATTGGTTCTCCCTATTCCTGTTCATCTTCCGCAGAAATTGCAAACTGGGCCAAACAGGAGGTTAAAGGCGCTGACTCTCCAAGTGGGGAGAGTGTTAGTAAAGCGTATGGAATGTTGCACCCAAGTACCAGGGGAGGAAAACTGAGACATATTTGAACACGTCTCCCGTTCACACGGTTGATCCTACTCTGGGTTCCACATGCATGTTTTAGCTGAAGGAAGAATACCGTAAACCTGGAGAGTTGAGACCCGTGGAATGGGTACCATGCAATATGACTTCAAAGGGTCTTCATTTGCTCACCGAACCTCTCCAATCCTATCACTGCTGCGTTTATGCCCGGGTACACACGCTTGATTCTCTTTCGGAGACATAGCAATCCATAGGTTTTAAGATACTTACTAGTCAGGTACATTCTTAGGCGTTTAATATGGGGTGTTGAGTCCATTTCGTTGAGCAAGGAGTAGCTCTTGTCTATTTCATATTTGGCTTAAGGAACTTTATCTGTGCTCATTTCAATCGCTGGTTTTATGCAGCACCCCAAATCACCTTTCCCCTTAAGCAAGCATAAGTTGGTTTTCTAAATTTGAGACCCGGTTCTGTTTTGGAATTCAGTTCCTGTGTAGCCAAGTTTACATTCTGTGTATTAGTGATATCTTATGATGTTTCTTTTTCTGTGTGACTTATTTCAGTTAGAATCATCATACCTGAATCCACTCATTGTGCTGCTAAGGGCCTGATGACATAGATTTCATTGCTGAGTGATATTGCTTTGTAAGTAAATACCACAACTTCTTTATCCATTTTTCACTTTATGCGATGTTGTACTTTTACTGTAAACGAGGTTCTTGTAAACAGAGGCGTCCCAAACTTTGGGGTGGCTGTGTCTTTTTGATTTTAATTTCCCTAAGCTATAGGACCATAAGTGGAAGTGCCCTAGGCTCTGTTGCTTTGTGTTTTAGATGTTTCAGGAAACACCATACACTTCTCCCGAGTGTCTGTTGGCAATTTACATCCCGCCCATCAGCATAACAAGGCTCCCAGTTCTCCATGGCCTGTCCTGCCTTTCTGGATTTTACACTTTTTTCAGATGGCCCTTTTGACCGGGGGGAAGTGAGACTTCATTGTAGTGCAGATTTCCTTTGCAAGCTTGCTTGGTTGGCCAAAAAGGGCGTATGCGTTTTTTCCTGAATATATTCAGGAAAAAACGCATACGCCCTGTTTGGCCAAGTGCATTATTGTGGACGTTCTGCCTCTTTTCCTATGCTTTCAATGCAATTCCAGTCTACCTCCTGAAATCGGTTTCCTGCAATTCTGCCCCGCTTTCAAGTCCTCTTGGCAGCCTTACTTCAGTATATTTTTGCATGATACCTGTCATTTATAACTCTGCAGGTTTGTGAATTACAGTGTCCCTGAGCTCCTTTCTTCAACTTGCTTTCTTTTGAGCTGGCCGCAACACCACAGGATGGCTTCAGGCCCTAATCTGGTTCCGGCACGGCACGCTGAGCCTTTGGTTATTTCCTCTTCCTGGTGGGAAATGAGAGTTAAATTTGCCCGTCCAGACACCTCTAGCTAGTCTCTCATTGGTTCTCCCTATTCCTGTTCATCTTCCGCAGAATTTTCAAACTGGGCCAAACAGGAGGTTAAAGGCGCTGACTCTCCAAGTGGGGAGAGTGTTAGTAAAGCGTCTGGAATGTTGCACCCGAGTACCAGGGGACCGAAACTGAGACATATTTGAACACGTCTCTCGATCACATGGTTGATCATACTCTGGGTTCCACATGCATGTTTTAGCTGAAGGAAGAATACCTTAAACCTGGAGAGTTGAGACCCGTGGAATGGGTACCATGCAATATGTCTTCAACGGGTCTTCATTTGCTCACCGAACCTCTCCAATCCTATCACTGCTGCGTTTATTCCCCTGTAAACATGCTTGATTCTCTTTTGGAGACATAGCAATCCATAGGTTTTAAGATACTTACTAGTCAGGTACATTCTTAGGCGTTTAATATGGGGTGTTGAGTCCATTTCGTTGAGCAAGGAGTAGCTCTTGTCTATTCCATATTTGGCTTAAGGAACTTTATCTGTGCTCATTTCAATCTCTGGTTTTATGCACCACCTCAACTCAACTTTCCCCTTAAGCAAGCATAAGTTGGTTTTCTACATTTGACACCCTGTTCTGTTTTGGAATTCAGTTCCTGTGTAGCCAAGTTTACATTCCGTGTATTAGTGATATCTTATGATGTTTCTTTTTCTGTGTGACTTATTTCAGTTAGAATCATCGTACCTGAATCCACTCATTATGCTGCTACGGGCCTGATGACATAGATTTCCTTGCTGAGTGATACTGCATTGTACGTAAGTACCACAAGTCCTTTATCCATTTTTCACTTTCTGTGATATTGAACTTGTACGGTAAACGAGGTTCTTGTAAACAGAGGCGTCCCAAACTTTGGGGTGGCTGTGTCTTTTTGATTTTAATTTCCCTAAGCTATAGGACCATAAGTGGAAGTGCCCTAGGCTCTGTTGCTTTGTTTTTTAGATGTTTCAGGAAACACCATACACTTCTCCCGAGTGTCTGTTGGCAATTTACATCCTGCCCATCAGCATAACAAGGCTCCCAGTTCTCCATGGCCTGTCCTGCCTTTCTGGATTTTACACTTTTTTCAGATGGCCCTTTTGACCGGGGGGAAGTGTAACTTCACTGTACTGCAGATTTCCTTTGCAAGATTGCTTGGTTGGCCAAAAAGGGCGTATGCGTTTTTTCCTGAATATATTCAGGAAAAAACACATACGCCCTTTTTGGCCAAGTGCATCATTGTGGACGTTCTGCCTCTTTTCCTATGCTTTCAATGCAATTCCAGTCTACCTCCTGAAATCGGTTTCCTGCAATTCTGCCCCGCTTTCAAGTCCTCTTGGCAGCCTTACTTCAGTATATTTTTGGACGATAGCTGTCATTTATAACTCTGCAGGTTTGTGAATTACAGTGCCCCTGAGATCCTTTCTTCAACTCGCTTTCTTGTGACCTGGCCGCAACACCGCAGGATGGCTTCAGGCCCTAATCTGGTTCCGGCACGGCACGCTGAGCCTTTGGTTAATTCCTCTTCCTGATGGGAAATGAGAGTTAAATTTGCCCGTCCAGACACCTCCAGCTAGTCTCTCATTGGTTCTCGCTATTCCTGTTCATCTTCCGCAGAAATTGCAAACTGGGCCAAACAGGAGGTTAAAGGGACTGACTCTCCAAGTCGGGAGAGTGTTAGTAAAGCGTCTGGAATGTTGCACCCGAGTACCAGGGTACGAAAACTGAGACATATTTGAACACGTCTCCCGATCACATGGTTGATCATACTCTAGGTTCCACATGCATGTTTTAGCTGAAGGAAGAATACCTTAAACCTGGGTAGTTGAAACCCGTGGAATGGGTACCATGCAATATGACTTCAAAGGGTCTTCATTTGCTCACCGAACCTCTACAATCCTATCACTGCTGCGTTTATGCCCCTGTTCACATGCTTGATTCTCTTTCGGAGACATAGCAATCCGTAGGTTTTAAAATACTTACTAGTCACGTACATTCTTAGGCATTTAATATGCGGTGTTGAGTCCATTTCGTTGAGCAAGGAGTAGCTCTTGTCTATTCCATAGTTGGCTTAAGGAACTTTATCTGTGCTCATTTCAATCTCTGGTTTTATGCAGCACCCCAACTCACCTTTACTCTTAAGCAAGCATAAGTTGGTTTTCTAAATTTGAGACCCTGTTCTGTTCTGTAATTCAGTTCCTGTGTAGCTAAGTTTACATTCCGTGTATTACTGATATCTTATGATGTTTCTTTTTCTGTGTGACTTATTTCAGTTAGAATCATCATACCTGAATCCACTCATTGTGCTGCTAAGGGCCTGATGACATAGATTTCATTGCTGAGTGATATTGCTTTGTAAGTAAATACCACAACTTCTTTATCAATTTTTCACTTTCTGCGATGTTGAACTTGTACTGTAAACGAGGTTCTTGTAAACAGAGGCGTCCCAAACTTTGGGGTGGCTGTGTCTTTTTGATTTTAATTTCCCTAATCTATAGAACCATAAGTGAAAGTGCCCTACGCTCTGTTGCTTTGTTTTTTAGATGTTTCAGGAAACACCATACACTTCTCCCGAGTGTCTGTTGGCAATTTACATCCCGCCCATCAGTATAACAAGGCTCCCAGTTCTCCATGGCCTGTCCTGCCTTTCTGGATTTTACACTTTTTTCAGATGGCCCTTTTGACCGGGGGGAAGTGAGACTTCATTGTAGTGCAGATTTCCTTTGCAAGCTTGCTTGGTTGGCCAAAAAGGGCGTATGCGTCTTTTCCTGAATATATTCAGGAAAAAACGCATACGCCCTTTTTGGCCAAGTGCATCATTGTGGACGTTCTGCCTGTTTTCCTATGCTTTCAATGCAATTCCAGTCTACCTCCTGAAATCGGTTTCCTGCAATTCTGCCCCGCTTTCAAGTCCTCTTGGCAGCCTTACTTCAGTATATTTTTGGACGATAGCTGTCATTTATAACTCTGCAGGTTTGTGAATTACAGTGCCCCTGAGCTCCTTTCTTCAACTCGCTTTCTTTTGAGCTGGCCGCAACACCACAGGATGGCTTCAGGCCCTAATCTGGTTCCGGCACGGCACGTTGAGCCTTTGGTTATTTCCTCTTCCTGGTGGGAAATGAGAGTTAAATTTGCCCGTCCAGACACCTCCAGCTAGTCTCTCATTGGTTCTCCCTATTCCTGTTCATCTTCCGCAGAAATTGCAAACTGGGCCAAACAGGAGGTTAAAGGCGCTGACTCTCCAAGTGGGGAGAGTGTTAGTAAAGCATCTGGAATGTTGCACCCGAGTACCAGGGGAGGAAAACTGAGACATATTTGAACAAGTCTCCCGTTCACACGGTTGATCATACTCTGGGTTCCACATGCATGTTTTAGCTGAAGGAAGAATACCTTAAACCTGGAGAGTTGAGACCCGTGTAATGGGTACCATGCAATATGACTTCAAAGGGTCTTCATTTGCTCACCAAACCTCTCCAATCCTATCACTGCTGCATTTATGCCCGTGTACACACGCTTGATTCTCTTTCGGAGACATAGCAATCCATAGGTTTTAAGATACTTACTAGTCAGGTACATTCTTAGGCGTTTAATATGGGGTGTTGAGTCCATTTCGTTGAGCAAGGAGTAGCTCTTGTCTATTCCATATTTGGCTTAAGGAACTTTATCTGTGCTCATTTCAATGTCTGGTTTTATGCAGCACCCCAACTCACCTTTCCCCTTAAGCAAGCATAAGTTGGTTTTCTAAATTTGAGACCCTGTTCTCTTTTGGAATTCAGTTCCTGTGTAGCCAAGTTTACATTCCGTGTATTATTTATATCTTATCATGTTTCTTTTTCTGTGTGACTTATTTCAGTTAGAATCATCATACCTGAATCCACTCATTGTGCTGCTAAGGGCCTGATGACATAGATTTCATTGCTGAGTGATATTGCTTTGTAAGTAAATACCACAACTTCTTTATCCATTTTTCACTTTCTGCGATGTTGAACTTGTACTGTAAACGAGGTTCTTGTAAACAGAGGCGTCCCAAACTTTGGGGTGGCTGTGTCTTTTTGATTTTAATTTCCCTAATCTATAGGACCATAAGTGAAAGTGCCCTAGGCTCTGTTGCTTTGTTTTTTAGATGTTTCAGGAAACACCATACACTTCTCCCGAGTGTCTGTTGGCAATTTACATCCCGCCCATCAGCATAACAAGGCTCCCAGTTCTCCATGGCCTGTCCTGCCTTTCTGGATTTTACACTTTTTTCAGATGGCCCTTTTGACCGGGGGGAAGTGAGACTTCATTGTAGTGCAGATTTCCTTTGCAAGCTTGCTTGGTTGGCCAAAAAGTGCGTATGCGTTTTTTCCTGAATATATTCAGGAAAAAACGCATACGCCCTTTTTGGCCAAGTGCATCATTGTGGACGTTCTGCCTCTTTTCCTATGCTTTCAATGCAATTCCAGTCTACCTCCTGAAATCGGTTTCCTGCAATTCTGCCCCGCTTTCAAGTCCTCTTGGCAGCCTTACTTCAGTATATTTTTGGACGATAGCTGTCATTTATAAGTCTGCAGGTTTGTGAATTACAGTGCCCCTGAGCTCCTTTCTTCAACTCGCTTTCTTGTGACCTGGCCGCAACACCGCAGGATGGCTTCAGGCCCTAATCTGGTTCTGGCACGGCACGCTGAGCCTTTGGTTATTTCCTCTTCCTGGTGGGAAATGAGAGTTAAATTTGCCCGTCCAGACACCTCCAGCTAGTCTCTCATTGGTTCTCCCTATTCCTGTTCATCTTCCGCAGAAATTGCAAACTGGGCCAAACAGGAGGTTAAAGGCGCTGACTCTCCAAGTGGGGAGAGTGTTAGTAAAGCGTATGGAATGTTGCACCCAAGTACCAGGGGAGGAAAACTGAGACATATTTGAACACGTCTCCCGTTCACACGGTTGATCCTACTCTGGGTTCCACATGCATGTTTTAGCTGAAGGAAGAATACCGTAAACCTGGAGAGTTGAGACCCGTGGAATGGGTACCATGCAATATGACTTCAAAGGGTCTTCATTTGCTCACCGAACCTCTCCAATCCTATCACTGCTGCGTTTATGCCCGGGTACACACGCTTGATTCTCTTTCGGAGACATAGCAATCCATAGGTTTTAAGATACTTACTAGTCAGGTACATTCTTAGGCGTTTAATATGGGGTGTTGAGTCCATTTCGTTGAGCAAGGAGTAGCTCTTGTCTATTTCATATTTGGCTTAAGGAACTTTATCTGTGCTCATTTCAATCGCTGGTTTTATGCAGCACCCCAAATCACCTTTCCCCTTAAGCAAGCATAAGTTGGTTTTCTAAATTTGAGACCCGGTTCTGTTTTGGAATTCAGTTCCTGTGTAGCCAAGTTTACATTCTGTGTATTAGTGATATCTTATGATGTTTCTTTTTCTGTGTGACTTATTTCAGTTAGAATCATCATACCTGAATCCACTCATTGTGCTGCTAAGGGCCTGATGACATAGATTTCATTGCTGAGTGATATTGCTTTGTAAGTAAATACCACAACTTCTTTATCCATTTTTCACTTTATGCGATGTTGTACTTTTACTGTAAACGAGGTTCTTGTAAACAGAGGCGTCCCAAACTTTGGGGTGGCTGTGTCTTTTTGATTTTAATTTCCCTAAGCTATAGGACCATAAGTGGAAGTGCCCTAGGCTCTGTTGCTTTGTGTTTTAGATGTTTCAGGAAACACCATACACTTCTCCCGAGTGTCTGTTGGCAATTTACATCCCGCCCATCAGCATAACAAGGCTCCCAGTTCTCCATGGCCTGTCCTGCCTTTCTGGATTTTACACTTTTTTCAGATGGCCCTTTTGACCGGGGGGAAGTGAGACTTCATTGTAGTGCAGATTTCCTTTGCAAGCTTGCTTGGTTGGCCAAAAAGGGCGTATGCGTTTTTTCCTGAATATATTCAGGAAAAAACGCATACGCCCTGTTTGGCCAAGTGCATTATTGTGGACGTTCTGCCTCTTTTCCTATGCTTTCAATGCAATTCCAGTCTACCTCCTGAAATCGGTTTCCTGCAATTCTGCCCCGCTTTCAAGTCCTCTTGGCAGCCTTACTTCAGTATATTTTTGCATGATACCTGTCATTTATAACTCTGCAGGTTTGTGAATTACAGTGTCCCTGAGCTCCTTTCTTCAACTTGCTTTCTTTTGAGCTGGCCGCAACACCACAGGATGGCTTCAGGCCCTAATCTGGTTCCGGCACGGCACGCTGAGCCTTTGGTTATTTCCTCTTCCTGGTGGGAAATGAGAGTTAAATTTGCCCGTCCAGACACCTCTAGCTAGTCTCTCATTGGTTCTCCCTATTCCTGTTCATCTTCCGCAGAATTTTCAAACTGGGCCAAACAGGAGGTTAAAGGCGCTGACTCTCCAAGTGGGGAGAGTGTTAGTAAAGCGTCTGGAATGTTGCACCCGAGTACCAGGGGACCGAAACTGAGACATATTTGAACACGTCTCTCGATCACATGGTTGATCATACTCTGGGTTCCACATGCATGTTTTAGCTGAAGGAAGAATACCTTAAACCTGGAGAGTTGAGACCCGTGGAATGGGTACCATGCAATATGTCTTCAACGGGTCTTCATTTGCTCACCGAACCTCTCCAATCCTATCACTGCTGCGTTTATTCCCCTGTAAACACGCTTGATTCTCTTTTGGAGACATAGCAATCCATAGGTTTTAAGATACTTACTAGTCAGGTACATTCTTAGGCGTTTAATATGGGGTGTTGAGTCCATTTCGTTGAGCAAGGAGTAGCTCTTGTCTATTCCATATTTGGCTTAAGGAACTTTATCTGTGCTCATTTCAATCTCTGGTTTTATGCACCACCTCAACTCAACTTTCCCCTTAAGCAAGCATAAGTTGGTTTTCTACATTTGACACCCTGTTCTGTTTTGGAATTCAGTTCCTGTGTAGCCAAGTTTACATTCCGTGTATTAGTGATATCTTATGATGTTTCTTTTTCTGTGTGACTTATTTCAGTTAGAATCATCGTACCTGAATCCACTCATTATGCTGCTACGGGCCTGATGACATAGATTTCCTTGCTGAGTGATACTGCATTGTACGTAAGTACCACAAGTCCTTTATCCATTTTTCACTTTCTGTGATATTGAACTTGTACGGTAAACGAGGTTCTTGTAAACAGAGGCGTCCCAAACTTTGGGGTGGCTGTGTCTTTTTGATTTTAATTTCCCTAAGCTATAGGACCATAAGTGGAAGTGCCCTAGGCTCTGTTGCTTTGTTTTTTAGATGTTTCAGGAAACACCATACACTTCTCCCGAGTGTCTGTTGGCAATTTACGTCCTGCCCATCAGCATAACAAGGCTCCCAGTTCTCCATGGCCTGTCCTGCCTTTCTGGATTTTACACTTTTTTCAGATGGCCCTTTTGACCGGGGGGAAGTGTAACTTCACTGTACTGCAGATTTCCTTTGCAAGATTGCTTGGTTGGCCAAAAAGGGCGTATGCGTTTTTTCCTGAATATATTCAGGAAAAAACACATACGCCCTTTTTGGCCAAGTGCATCATTGTGGACGTTCTGCCTCTTTTCCTATGCTTTCAATGCAATTCCAGTCTACCTCCTGAAATCGGTTTCCTGCAATTCTGCCCCGCTTTCAAGTCCTCTTGGCAGCCTTACTTCAGTATATTTTTGGACGATAGCTGTCATTTATAACTCTGCAGGTTTGTGAATTACAGTGCCCCTGAGATCCTTTCTTCAACTCGCTTTCTTGTGACCTGGCCGCAACACCGCAGGATGGCTTCAGGCCCTAATCTGGTTCCGGCACGGCACGCTGAGCCTTTGGTTAATTCCTCTTCCTGATGGGAAATGAGAGTTAAATTTGCCCGTCCAGACACCTCCAGCTAGTCTCTCATTGGTTCTCGCTATTCCTGTTCATCTTCCGCAGAAATTGCAAACTGGGCCAAACAGGAGGTTAAAGGGACTGACTCTCCAAGTCGGGAGAGTGTTAGTAAAGCGTCTGGAATGTTGCACCCGAGTACCAGGGTACGAAAACTGAGACATATTTGAACACGTCTCCCGATCACATGGTTGATCATACTCTAGGTTCCACATGCATGTTTTAGCTGAAGGAAGAATACCTTAAACCTGGGTAGTTGAAACCCGTGGAATGGGTACCATGCAATATGACTTCAAAGGGTCTTCATTTGCTCACCGAACCTCTCCAATCCTATCACTGCTGCGTTTATGCCCCTGTTCACATGCTTGATTCTCTTTCGGAGACATAGCAATCCGTAGGTTTTAAAATACTTACTAGTCACGTACATTCTTAGGCATTTAATATGCGGTGTTGAGTCCATTTCGTTGAGCAAGGAGTAGCTCTTGTCTATTCCATATTTGGCTTAAGGAACTTTATCTGTGCTCATTTCAATCTCTGGTTTTATGCAGCACCCCAACTCACCTTTACTCTTAAGCAAGCATAAGTTGGTTTTCTAAATTTGAGACCCTGTTCTGTTCTGTAATTCAGTTCCTGTGTAGCTAAGTTTACATTCCGTGTATTACTGATATCTTATGATGTTTCTTTTTTTGTGTGACTTATTTCAGTTAGAATCATCATACCTGAATCCACTCATTGTGCTGCTAAGGGCCTGATGACATAGATTTCATTGCTGAGTGATATTGCTTTGTAAGTAAATACCACAACTTCTTTATCCATTTTTCACTTTCTGCGATGTTGAACTTGTACTGTAAACGAGGTTCTTGTAAACAGAGGCGTCCCAAACTTTGGGGTGGCTGTGTCTTTTTGATTTTAATTTCCCTAAGCTATAGGACCATAAGTGGAAGTGCCCTAGGCTCTGTTGCTTTGTTTTTTAGATGTTTCAGGAAACACCATACACTTCTCCCGAGTGTCCGTTGGCAATTTACATCCCACCCATCAGCATAACAAGGCTCCCAGTTCTCCATGGCCTGTCCTGCCTTTCTGGATTTTACACTTTTTTCAGATGGCCCTTTTGACCGGGGGGAAGTGAGACTTCATTGTAGTGCAGATTTCCTTTGCAAGCTTGCTTGGTTGGCCAAAAAGGGCGTATGCGTTTTTTCCTGAATATATTCAGGAAAAAACGCATACGCCCTTTTTGGCCAAGTGCATCATTGTGGACGTTCTGCCTCTTTTCCTATGCTTTCAATGCAATTCCAGTCTACCTCCTGAAATCGGTTTCCTGCAATTCTGGCCCACTTTCAAGTCCTCTTGGCAGCCTTACTTCAGTATATTTTTGGACGATAGCTGTCATTTATAACTCTGCAGGTTTGTGAATTACAGTGCCCCTGAGCTCCTTTCTTCAACTCGCTTTCTTGTGACCTGGCCGCAACACCACAGGATGGCTTCAGGCCATAATCTGGTTCCGGCACGGCACGCTGAGCCTTTGGTTAATTCCTCTTCCTGGTGGGAAATGAGAGTTAAATTTGCCCGTCCAGACACCTGCAGCTAGTCTCTCATTGGTTCTCCCTATTCCTGTTCATCTTCCGCAGAAATTGCAAACTGGGCCAAACAGGAGGTTAAAGGCGCTGACTCTCCAAGTGGGGAGAGTGTTAGTAAAGCGTCTGGAATGTTGCACCCGAGTACCAGGGTACGAAAACTGAGACATATTTGAACACGTCTCCCGATCACATGGTTGATCATACTCTAGGTTCCACATGCATGTTTTAGCTGAAGGAAGAATACCTTAAACCTGGGTACTTGAAACCCGTGGAATGGGTACCATGCAATATGACTTCAAAGGGTCTTCATTTGCTCACCGAACCTCTCCAATCCTATCACTGCTGCGTTTATGTCCCTGTACACATGCTTGATTTTCTTTCGGAGACATAGCAATCCATAGGTTTTAAGATACTTACTAGTCAGGTACATTCTTTGGCGTTTAATATGCGGTGTTGAGTCCATTTCGTTGAGCAAGGAGTAGCTCTTGTCTATTCCATATTTGGCTTAAGGAACTTTATCTGTGCTCATTTCAATGTCTGGTTTTATGCAGCACCCCAACTCACCTTTCCCCTTAAGCAAGCATAAGTTGGTTTTCTAAATTTGAGACCCTGTTCTGTTTTGGATTCAGTTCCTGTGTAGCCAAGTTTACATTCCGTGTATTACTTATATCTTATCATGTTTCTTTTTCTGTGTGACTTATTTCAGTTAGAATCATCATACCTGAATCCACTCATTGTGCTGCTAAGGGCCTGATGACATAGATTTCATTGCTGAGTGATATTGCTTTGTAAGTAAATACCACAACTTCTTTATCAATTTTTCACTTTCTGCGATGTTGAACTTGTACTGTAAACGAGGTTCTTGTAAACAGAGGCGTCCCAAACTTTGGGGTGGCTGTGTCTTTTTGATTTTAATTTCCCTAATCTATAGAACCATAAGTGAAAGTGCCCTACGCTCTGTTGCTTTGTTTTTTAGATGTTTCAGGAAACACCATACACTTCTCCCGAGTGTCTGTTGGCAATTTACATCCCGCCCATCAGTATAACAAGGCTCCCAGTTCTCCATGGCCTGTCCTGCCTTTCTGGATTTTACACTTTTTTCAGATGGCCCTTTTGACCGGGGGGAAGTGAGACTTCATTGTAGTGCAGATTTCCTTTGCAAGCTTGCTTGGTTGGCCAAAAAGGGCGTATGCGTCTTTTCCTGAATATATTCAGGAAAAAACGCATACGCCCTTTTTGGCCAAGTGCATCATTGTGGACGTTCTGCCTGTTTTCCTATGCTTTCAATGCAATTCCAGTCTACCTCCTGAAATCGGTTTCCTGCAATTCTGCCCCGCTTTCAAGTCCTCTTGGCAGCCTTACTTCAGTATATTTTTGGACGATAGCTGTCATTTATAACTCTGCAGGTTTGTGAATTACAGTGCCCCTGAGCTCCTTTCTTCAACTCGCTTTCTTTTGAGCTGGCCGCAACACCACAGGATGGCTTCAGGCCCTAATCTGGTTCTGGCACGGCACGTTGAGCCTTTGGTTATTTCCTCTTCCTGGTGGGAAATGAGAGTTAAATTTGCCCGTCCAGACACCTCCAGCTAGTCTCTCATTGGTTCTCCCTATTCCTGTTCATCTTCCGCAGAAATTGCAAACTGGGCCAAACAGGAGGTTAAAGGCGCTGACTCTCCAAGTGGGGAGAGTGTTAGTAAAGCGTCTGGAATGTTGCACCCGAGTACCAGGGGAGGAAAACTGAGACATATTTGAACACGTCTCCCGTTCACACGGTTGATCATACTCTGGGTTCCACATGCATGTTTTAGCTGAAGGAAGAATACCTTAAACCTGGAGAGTTGAGACCCGTGTAATGGGTACCATGCAATATGACTTCAAAGGGTCTTCATTTGCTCACCAAACCTCTCCAATCCTATCACTGCTGCATTTATGCCCGTGTACACACGCTTGATTCTCTTTTGGAGACATAGCAATCCATAGGTTTTAAGATACTTACTAGTCAGGTACATTCTTAGGCGTTTAATATGGGGTGTTGAGTCCATTTCGTTGAGCAAGGAGTAGCTCTTGTCTATTCCATATTTGGCTTAAGGAACTTTATCTGTGCTCATTTCAATGTCTGGTGTTATGCAGCACCCCAACTCACCTTTCCCCTTAAGCAAGCATAAGTTGGTTTTCTAAATTTGAGACCCTGTTCTGTTTTGGAATTCAGTTCCTGTGTAGCCAAGTTTACATTCCGTGTATTATTTATATCTTATCATGTTTCTTTTTCTGTGTGACTTATTTCAGTTAGAATCATCATACCTGAATCCACTCATTGTGCTGCTAAGGGCCTGATGACATAGATTTCATTGCTGAGTGATATTGCTTTGTAAGTAAATACCACAAGTTCTTTATCCATTTTTCACTTTCTGTGATATTGAACATGTACTGTAAACGAGGTTCTTGTAACCAGAGGCGTCCCAAACTTTGGGGTGGCTGTGTCTTTTTGATTTTAATTTCCCTAATCTATAGGACCATAAGTGAAAGTGCCCTACGCTCTGTTGCTTTGTTTTTTAGATGTTTCAGGAAACACCATACACTTCTCCCGAGTGTCTGTTGGCAATTTACATCCCGCCCATCAGTGTAACAAGGCTCCCAGTTCTCCATGGCCTGTCCTGCCTTTCTGGATTTTACACTTTTTTCAGATGGCCCTTTTGACCGGGGGAAAGTGAGACTTCATTGTAGTGCAGATTTCCTTTGCAAGCTTGCTTGGTTGGCCAAAAAGGGCGTATGCGTCTTTTCCTGAATATATTCAGGAAAAAACGCATACGCCCTTTTTGGCCAAGTGCATCATTGTGGACGTTCTGCCTCTTTTCCTATGCTTTCAATGCAATTCCAGTCTACCTCCTGAAATCGGTTTCCTGCAATTCTGCCCCGCTTTCAAGTACTCTTGGCAGCCTTACTTCAGTATATTTTTGGACGATAGCTGTCATTTATAACTCTGCAGGTTTGTGAATTACAGTGACCCTGAGCTCCTTTCTTCAACTCGCTTTCTTGTGACCTGGCCGCAACACCGCAGGATGGCTTCAGGCCCTAATCTGGTTTCGGCACGGCACGCTGAGCCTTTGGTTATTTCCTCTTCCTGGTGGGAAATGAGAGTTAAATTTGCCCGTCCAGACACCTCCAGCTAGTCTCTCATTGGTTCTCCCTTTTCCTGTTCATCTTCCGCAGAAATTGCAAACTGGGCCAAACAGGAGGTTAAAGGCGCTGACTCTCCAAGTGGGGAGAGTGTTAGTAAAGCGTCTGGAATGTTACACCCGAGTACCAGGGGAGGAAAACTGAGACATATTTGAACACGTCTCCCGTTCACACGGTTGATCATACTCTGGGTTCCACATGCATGTTTTAGCTGAAGGAAGAATTCCTTAAACCTGGAGAGTTGAGACCTGTGGAATGGGTACCATGCAATATGACTTCAAAGGGTCTTCATTTGCTCACCGAACCTCTCCAATCCTATCACTGCTGCGTTTATGCCCCTGTACACACGCTTGATTCTCTTTTGGAGACATAGCAATCCATAGGTTTTAAGATACTTACTAGTCAGGTACATTCTTAGGCGTTTAATATGGGGTGTTGAGTCCATTTCGTTGAGCAAGGAGTAGCTCTTGTCTATTCCATATTTGTCTTAAGGAACTTTATCTGTGCTCATTTCAATCGGTGGTTTTATGCAGCACCCCAAATCACCTTTCCCCTTAAGCAAGCATAAGTTGGTTTTCTAAATTTGAGACCCTGTTCTGTTTTGGAATTCAGTTCCTGTGTAGCCAAGTTTTCATTCCGTGTATTACTGGTATCTTATGATGTTTCTTTTTCTGTGTGACTTATTTCAGTTAGAATCATCATACCTGAATCCACTCATTGTGCTGCTAAGGGCCTGATGACATAGATTTCATTGCTGAGTGATATTGCTTTGTAAGTAAATACCACAACTTCTTTATCCATTTTTCACTTTCTGCGATGTTGAACTTGTACTGTAAACGAGGTTCTTGTAAACAGAGGCGTCCCAAACTTTTGGGTGGCTGTGTCTTTTTGATTTTAATTTCCCTAATCTATAGGACCATAAGTGAAAGTGCCCTAGGCTCTGTTGCTTTGTTTTTTAGATGTTTCAGGAAACACCATACACTTCTCCCGAGTGTCTGTTGGCAATTTACATCCCGCCCATCAGCATAACAAGGCTCCCAGTTCTCCATGGCCTGTCCTGCCTTTCTGGATTTTACACTTTTTTCAGATGGCCCTTTTGACCGGGGGGAAGTGAGACTTCATTGTAGTGCAGATTTCCTTTGCAAGCTTGCTTGGTTGGCCAAAAAGGGCGTATGCGTTTTTTCCTGAATATATTCAGGAAAAAACGCATACGCCCTGTTTGGCCAAGTGCATTATTGTGGACGTTCTGCCTCTTTTCCTATGCTTTCAATGCAATTCCAGTCTACCTCCTGAAATCGGTTTCCTGCAATTCTGCCCCGCTTTCAAGTCCTCTTGGCAGCCTTACTTCAGTATATTTTTGGACGATAGCTGTCATTTATAAGTCTGCAGGTTTGTGAATTACAGTGCCCCTGAGCTCCTTTCTTCAACTCGCTTTCTTGTGACCTGGCCGCAACACCGCAGGATGGCTTCAGGCCCTAATCTGGTTCTGGCACGGCACGCTGAGCCTTTGGTTATTTCCTCTTCCTGGTGGGAAATGAGAGTTAAATTTGCCCGTCCAGACACCTCCAGCTAGTCTCTCATTGGTTCTCCCTATTCCTGTTCATCTTCCGCAGAAATTGCAAACTGGGCCAAACAGGAGGTTAAAGGCGCTGACTCTCCAAGTGGGGAGAGTGTTAGTAAAGCGTATGGAATGTTGCACCCAAGTACCAGGGGAGGAAAACTGAGACATATTTGAACACGTCTCCCGTTCACACGGTTGATCCTACTCTGGGTTCCACATGCATGTTTTAGCTGAAGGAAGAATACCGTAAACCTGGAGAGTTGAGACCCGTGGAATGGGTACCATGCAATATGACTTCAAAGGGTCTTCATTTGCTCACCGAACCTCTCCAATCCTATCACTGCTGCGTTTATGCCCGGGTACACACGCTTGATTCTCTTTTGGAGACATAGCAATCCATAGGTTTTAAGATACTTACTAGTCAGGTACATTCTTAGGCGTTTAATATGGGGTGTTGAGTCCATTTCGTTGAGCAAGGAGTAGCTCTTGTCTATTCCATATTTGGCTTAAGGAACTTTATCTGTGCTCATTTCAATCTCTGGTTTTATGCAGCACCTCAACTCAACTTTCCCCTTAAGCAAGCATAAGTTGGTTTTCTACATTTGAGACCCTGTTCTGTTTTGGAATTCAGTTCCTGTGTAGCCAAGTTTACATTCCGTGTATTAGTGATATCTTATGATGTTTCTTTTTCTGTGTGACTTATTTCAGTTAGAATCATCGTACCTGAATCCACTCATTATGCTGCTACGGGCCTGATGACATAGATTTCATTGCTGAGTGATACTGCATTGTACGTAAGTACCACAAGTCCTTTATCCATTTTTCACTTTCTGTGATATTGAACTTGTACGGTAAACGAGGTTCTTGTAAACAGAGGCGTCCCAAACTTTGGGGTGGCTGTGTCTTTTTGATTTTAATTTCCCTAAGCTATAGGACCATAAGTGGAAGTGCCCTAGGCTCTGTTGCTTTGTTTTTTAGATGTTTCAGGAAACACCATACACTTCTCCCGAGTGTCTGTTGGCAATTTACATCCTGCCCATCAGCATAACAAGGCTCCCAGTTCTCCATGGCCTGTCCTGCCTTTCTGGATTTTACACTTTTTTCAGATGGCCCTTTTGACCGGGGGGAAGTGTAACTTCACTGTACTGCAGATTTCCTTTGCAAGAATGCTTGGTTGGCCAAAAAGGGCGTATGCGTTTTTTCCTGAATATATTCAGGAAAAAACACATACGCCCTTTTTGGCCAAGTGCATCATTGTGGACGTTCTGCCTCTTTTCCTATGCTTTCAATGCAATTCCAGTCTACCTCCTGAAATCGGTTTCCTGCAATTCTGCCCCGCTTTCAAGTCCTCTTGGCAGCCTTACTTCAGTATATTTTTGGACGATAGCTGTCATTTATAACTCTGCAGGTTTGTGAATTACAGTGCCCCTGAGATCTTTCTTCAACTCGCTTTCTTGTGACCTGGCCGCAACACCGCAGGATGGCTTCAGGCCCTAATCTGGTTCCGGCACGGCACGCTGAGCCTTTGGTTAACTCCTCTTCCTGATGGGAAATGAGAGTTAAATTTGCCAGTCCAGACACCTCCAGCTAGTCTCTCATTGGTTCTCGCTATTCCTGTTCATCTTCCGCAGAAATTGCAAACTGGGCCAAACAGGAGGTTAAAGGGACTGACTCTCCAAGTCGGGAGAGTGTTAGTAAAGCGTCTGGAATGTTGCACCCGAGTACCAGGGTACGAAAACTGAGACATATTTGAACACGTCTCCCGATCACATGGTTGATCATACTCTAGGTTCCACATGCATGTTTTAGCTGAAGGAAGAATACCTTAAACCTGGGTAGTTGAAACCCGTGGAATGGGTACCATGCAATATGACTTCAAAGGGTCTTCATTTGCTCACCGAACCTCTCCAATCCTATCACTGCTGCGTTTATGCCCCTGTTCACATGCTTGATTCTCTTTCGGAGACATAGCAATCCGTAGGTTTTAAAATACTTACTAGACACGTACATTCTTAGGCGTTTAATATGCGGTGTTGAGTCCATTTCGTTGAGCAAGGAGTAGCTCTTGTCTATTCCATATTTGGCTTAAGGAACTTTATCTGTGCTCATTTCAATGTCTGGTTTTATGCAGCACCCCAACTCACCTTTCCCCTTAAGCAAGAATAAGTTGCTTTTCTAAATTTGAGACCCTGTTCTGTTTTGGAATTCAGTTCCTGTGTAGCCAAGTTTACATTCCGTGTATTAGTGATATCTTATGATGTTTCTTTTTCTGTGTGACTTATTTCAGTTAGAATCATCGTACCTGAATCCACTCATTATGCTGCTACGGGCCTGATGACATAGATTTCATTGCTGAGTGATACTGCATTGTACGTAAGTACCACAAGTTCTTTATCCATTTTTCAATTTCTGTGATATTGAACTTGTACGGTAAATGAGGTTCTTGTAAACAGAGGCATCCCAAACTTTGGGGTGGCTGTGTCTTTTTGATTTTAATTTCCCTAAGCTATAGGACCATAAGTGGAAGTGCCCTAGGCTCTGTTGCTTTGTTTTTTAGATGTTTCAGGAAACACCATACACTTCTCCCGAGTGTCTGTTGGCAATTTACATCCCGCCCATCAGCATAACAAGGCTCCCAGTTCTCCATGGCCTGTCCTGCCTTTCTGGATTTTACACTTTTTTCAGATGGCCCTTTTGACCGGGGGGAAGTGAGACTTCATTGTAGTGCAGATTTCCTTTGCAAGTTTGCTTGGTTGGCCAAAAAGGGCGTATGCGTTTTTTCCTGAATATATTCAGGAAAAAACGCATACGCCCTTTTTGGCCAAGTGTATCATTGTGGACGTTCTGCCTCTTTTCCTATGCTTTCAATGCAATTCCAGTCTACCTCCTGAAATCGGTTTCCTGCATTTCTGTCCCGCTTTCAAGTCCTCTTGGCAGCCTTACTTCAGTATATTTTTGGACGATAGCTGTCATTTATAACTCTGCAGGTTTGTGAATTACAGTGCCCCTGAGCTCCTTTCTTCAACTCGCTTTCTTGTGACCTGGCCGCAAGACCGCAGGATGGCTTCAGGCCCTAATCTGGTTCCGGCACGGCACGCTGAGCCTTTGGTTAATTCCTCTTCCTGGTGGGAAATGAGAGTTAAATTTGCCTGTCCAGACACCTCCAGCTAGTCTCTCATTGGTTCTCCCTATTCCTGTTCATCTTCCGCAGAAATTGCAAACTGGGCCAAACAGGAGGTTAAAGGCGCTGACTCTCCAAGTGGGGAGAGTGTTAGTAAAGCGTCTGGAATGTTGCACCCGAGTACCAGGGGAGGAAAACTGAGACATATTTGAACACGTCTCCCGGTCACACGGTTGATCATACTCTGGGTTCCACATGCATGTTTTAGCTGAAGGAAGAATACCTTAAACCTGGGTAGTTGAGACCCGTGGAATGGGTACCATGCAATATGACTTCAAAGGGTCTTCATTTGCTCACCGAACCTCTCCAATCCTATCACTGCTGCGTTTATGCCCCTGTACACACGCTTGATTCTCTTTTGGAGACATAGCAATCCATAGGTTTTAAGATACTTACTAGTCAGGTACATTCTTAGGCGTTTAATATGGGGTGTTGAGTCCATTTCGTTGAGCAAGGAGTAGCTCTTGTCTATTCCATATTTGGCTTAAGGAACTTTATCTGTGCTCATTTCAATCTCTGGTTTTATGCAGCACCCCAACTCACCTTTCCCCTTAAGCAAGCATAAGTTGGTTTTCTAAATTTGAGACCCTGTTCTGTTTTGGAATTCAGTTCCTGTGTAGCCAAGTTTACATTCCGTGTATTAGTGATATCTTATGATGTTTCTTTTTCTGTGTGACTTATTTCAGTTAGAATCATCGTACCTGAATCCACTCATTATGCTGCTACGGGCCTGATGACATAGATTTCATTGCTGAGTGATACTGCATTGTACGTAAGTACCACAAGTTCTTTATCCATTTTTCACTTTCTGTGATATTGAACTTGTACGGTAAATGAGGTTCTTGTAACCAGAGGCGTCCCAAACTTTGGGGTGGCTGTGTCTTTTCGATTTTAATTTCCCTAATCTATAGGACCATAAGTGGAAGAGCCCTAGGCTCTGTTGCTTTGTTTTTTAGATGTTTCAGGAAACACCATACACTTCTCCCGAGTGTCTGTTGGCAATTTACATCCCGCCCATCAGCATAACAAGGCTCCCAGTTCTCCATGGCCTGTCCTGCCTTTCTGGATTTTACACTTTTTTCAGATGGCCCTTTTGACCGGGGGGAAGTGAGACTTCATTGTAGTGCAGATTTCCTTTGCAAGTTTGCTTGGTTGGCCAAAAAGGGCGTATGCGTTTTTTCCTGAATATATTCAGGAAAAAACGCATACGCCCTTTTTGGCCAAGTGCATCATGGTGGACGTTCTGCCTCTTTTCCTATGCTTTCAATGCAATTCCAGTCTACCTCCTGAAATCGGTTTCCTGCAATTCTGCCCCGCTTTCAAGTCCTCTTGGCAGCCTTACTTCAGTATATTTTTGGACGATAGCTGTCATTTATAACTCTGCAGGTTTGTGAATTACAGTGCCCCTGAGCTCCTTTCTTCAACTCGCTTTCTTGTGACCTGGCCGCAACACTGCAGGATGGCTTCAGGCCCTAATCTTGTTCCGGCACGGCACGCTGAGCCTTTGGTTAATTCCTCTTCCTGGTGGGAAATGAGAGTTAAATTTGCCCGTCCAGACACCTCCAGCTAGTCTCTCATTGGTTCTCGCTATTCCTGTTCATCTTCCGCAGAAATTGCAAACTGGGCCAAACAGGAGGTTAAAGGGACTGACTCTCCAAGTCGGTAGAGTGTTAGTAAAGCGTCTGGAATGTTGCACCCGAGTACCAGGGTACGAAAACTGATACATATTTGAACACGTCTCCCGATCACATGGTTGATCATACTCTAGGTTCCACATGCATGTTTTAGCTGAAGGAAGAATACCTTAAACCTGGGTAGTTGAAACCCGTGGAATGGGTACCATGCAATATGACTTCAAAGGGTCTTCATTTGCTCACCGAACCTCTCCAATCCTATCACTGCTGCGTTTATGCCCCTGTACACACGCTTGATTCTCTTTCGGAGACATAGCAATCCATAGGTTTTAAGATACTTACTAGTCAGGTACATTCTTAGGCGTTGAATATGCGGTGTTGAGTCCATTTCGTTGAGCAAGGAGTAGCTCTTGTCTATTCCATATTTGGCTTAAGGAACTTTATCTGTGCTCATTTCAATCTCTGGTTTTATGCAGCACCCCAACTCACCTTTACCCTTAAGCAAGCATAAGTTGGTTTTCTAAATTTGAGACCCTGTTCTGTTCTGTAATTCAGTTTCTGTGTAGCCAAGTTTACATTCCGTGTATTACTGATATCTTATGATGTTTCTTTTTCTGTGTGACTTATTTCAGTTAGAATCATCATACCTGAATCCACTCATTGTGCTGCTAAGGGCCTGATGACATAGATTTCATTGCTGAGTGATATTGCTTTGTAAGTAAATACCACAACTTCTTTATCCATTTTTCACTTTCTGCGATGTTGAACTTGTACTGTAAACGAGGTTCTTGTAAACAGAGGCGTCCCAAACTTTGGGGTGGCTGTGTCTTTTTGATTTTAATTTCCCTAAGCTATAGGACCATAAGTGGAAGTGCCCTAGGCTCTGTTGCTTTGTTTTTTAGATGTTTCAGGAAACACCATACACTTCTCCCGAGTGTCTGTTGGCAATTTACATCCCGCCCATCAGCATAACAAGGCTCCCAGTTCTCCATGGCCTGTCCTGCCTTTCTGGATTTTACACTTTTTTCAGATGGCCCTTTTGACCAGGGGGAAGTGAGACTTCATTGTAGTGCAGATTTCCTTTGCAAGCTTGCTTGGTTGGCCAAAAAGGGCGTATGCGTTTTTTCCTGAATATATTCAGGAAAAAACGCATACGCCCTTTTTGGCCAAGTGCATCATTGTGGACGTTCTGCCTCTTTTCCTATGCTTTCAATGCAATTCCAGTCTACCTCCTGAAATCGGTTTCCTGCAATTCTGCCCCGCTTTCAAGTCCTCTTGGCAGCCTTACTTCAGTATATTTTTGGACGATAGCTGTCATTTATAACTCTGCAGGTTTGTGAATTACAGTGCCCCTGAACTCCTTTCTTCAACTCGCTTTCTTTTGAGCTGGCCGCAACACCGCAGGATGGCTTCAGGCCCTAATCTGGTTCCGGCACGGCACGCTGAGCCTTTGGTTATTTCCTCTTCCTGGTGGGAAATGAGAGTTAAATTTGCCCGTCCAGACACCTCCAGCTAGTCTCTCATTGGTTCTCCCTATTCCTGTTCATCTTCCGCAGAAATTGCAAACTGGGCCAAACAGGAGGTTAAAGGCGCTGACTCTCCAAGTGGGGAGAGTGTTAGTAAAGCGTCTGGAATGTTGCACCCGAGTACCAGGGGAGGAAAACTGAGACATATTTGAACACGTCTCCCGGTCACACGGTTGATCATACTCTGGGTTCCACATGCATGTTTTAGCTGAAGGAAGAATACCTTAAACCTGGGTAGTTGAGACCCGTGGAATGGGTACCATGCAATATGACTTCAAAGGGTCTTCATTTGCTCACCGAACCTCTCCAATCCTATCACTGCTGCGTTTATGCCCCTGTACAGACGCTTGATTCTCTTTTGGAGACATAGCAATCCATAGGTTTTAAGATACTTACTAGTCAGGTACATTCTTAGGCGTTTAATATGGGGTGTTGAGTCCATTTCGTTGAGCAAGGAGTAGCTCTTGTCTATTCCATATTTGGCTTAAGGAACTTTATCTGTGCTCATTTCAATGTCTGGTTTTATGCAGCACCCCAACTCACCTTTCCCCTTAAGCAAGCATAAGTTGGTTTTCTAAATTTGAGACCCTGTTCTGTTTTGGAATTCAGTTCCTGTGTAGCCAAGTTTACATTCCGTGTATTAGTGATATCTTATGATGTTTCTTTTTCTGTGTGACTTATTTCAGTTAGAATCATCGTACCTGAATCCACTCATTATGCTGCTACGGGCCTGATGACATAGATTTCATTGCTGAGTGATACTGCATTGTACGTAAGTACCACAAGTTCTTTATCCATTTTTCACTTTCTGTGATATTGAACTTGTACGGTAAATGAGGTTCTTGTAACCAGAGGCGTCCCAAACTTTGGGGTGGCTGTGTCTTTTCGATTTTAATTTCCCTAATCTATAGGACCATAAGTGGAAGAGCCCTAGGCTCTGTTGCTTTGTTTTTTAGATGTTTCAGGAAACACCATACACTTCTCCCGAGTGTCTGTTGGCAATTTACATCCCGCCCATCAGCATAACAAGGCTCCCAGTTCTCCATGGCCTGTCCTGCCTTTCTGGATTTTACACTTTTTTCAGATGGCCCTTTTGACTGGGGGGAAGTGAGACTTCATTGTAGTGCAGATTTCCTTTGCAAGTTTGCTTGGTTGGCCAAAAAGGGCGTATGCGTTTTTTCCTGAATATATTCAGGAAAAAACGCATACGCACTTTTTGGCCAAGTGCATCATTGTGGACGTTCTGCCTCTTTTCCTATGCTTTCAATGCAATTCCAGTCTACCTCCTGAAATCGGTTTCCTGCAATTCTGCCCCGCTTTCAAGTCCTCTTGGCAGCCTTACTTCAGTATATTTTTGGACGATAGCTGTCATTTATAACTCTGCAGGTTTGTGAATTACAGTGCCCCTGAGCTCCTTTCTTCAACTCGCTTTCTTGTGACCTGGCCGCAACACCGCAGGATGGCTTCAGGCCCTAATCTTGTTCCGGCACGGCACGCTGAGCCTTTGGTTAATTCCTCTTCCTGGTGGGAAATGAGAGTTAAATTTGCCCTTCCAGACACCTCCAGCTAGTCTCTCATTGGTTCTCGCTATTCCTGTTCATCTTCCGCAGAAATTGCAAACTGGGCCAAACAGGAGGTTAAAGGGACTGACTCTCCAAGTCGGGAGAGTGTTAGTAAAGCGTCTGGAATGTTGCACCCGAGTACCAGCGTACGAAAACTGATACATATTTGAACACGTCTCCCGATCACATGGTTGATCATACTCTAGGTTCCACATGCATGTTTTAGCTGAAGGAAGAATACCTTAAACCTGGGTAGTTGAAACCCGTGGAATGGGTACCATGCAATATGACTTCAAAGGGTCTTCATTTGCTCACCGAACCTCTCCAATCCTATCACTGCTGCGTTTATGCCCCTGTACACACGCTTGATTCTCTTTCGGAGACATAGCAATCCATAGGTTTTAAGATACTTACTAGTCAGTTACATTCTTAGGCGTTTAATATGGGGTGTTGAGTCCATTTCGTTGAGCAAGGAGTAGCTCTTGTCTATTCCATATTTGGCTTAAGGAACTTTATCTGTGCTCATTTCAATCTCTGGTTTTATTCAGCACCCCAACTCACCTTTACCCTTAAGCAAGCATAAGTTGGTTTTCTAAATTTGAGACCCTGTTCTGTTCTGTAATTCAGTTCCTGTGTAGCCAAGTTTACATTCCGTGTATTACTGATATCTTATGATGTTTCTTTTTCTGTGTGACTTATTTCAGTTAGAATCATCATACCTGAATCCACTCATTGTGCTGCTAAGGGCCTGATGACATAGATTTCATTGCTGAGTGATATTGCTTTGTAAGTAAATACCACAACTTCTTTATCCATTTTTCACTTTCTGCGATGTTGAACTTGTACTGTAAACGAGGTTCTTGTAAACAGAGGCGTCCCAAACTTTGGGGTGGCTGTGTCTTTTTGATTTTAATTTCCCTAAGCTATAGGACCATAAGTGGAAGTGCCCTAGGCTCTGTTGCTTTGTTTTTTAGATGTTTCAGGAAACACCATACACTTCTCCCAAGTGTCTGTTGGCAATTTACATCCCGCCCAT
Organism: Pseudorca crassidens; assembly: GCF_039906515.1. NCBI lineage: Eukaryota > Metazoa > Chordata > Mammalia > Artiodactyla > Delphinidae > Pseudorca > Pseudorca crassidens. The sequence continues at coordinate 185,872,128 of NC_090297.1, forward strand.
CAGCATAACAAGGCTCCCAGTTCTCCATGGCCTGTCCTGCCTTTCTGGATTTTACACTTTTTTCAGATGGCCCTTTTGACCGGGGGGAAGTGAGACTTCATTGTAGTGCAGATTTCCTTTGCAAGCTTGCTTGGTTGGCCAAAAAGGGCGTATGCGTCTTTTCCTGAATATATTCAGGAAAAAACGCATACGCCCTTTTTGGCCAAGTGCATCATTGTGGACGTTCTGCCTCTTTTCCTATGCTTTCAATGCAATTCCAGTCTACCTCCTGAAATCGGTTTCCTGCAATTCTGCCCCGCTTTCAAGTCCTCTTGGCAGCCTTACTTCAGTATATTTTTGGACGATAGCTGTCATTTATAACTCTGCAGGTTTGTGAATTACAGTGCCCCTGAGCTCCTTTCTTCAACTCGCTTTCTTTTGAGCTGGCCGCAACACCGCAGGATGGCTTCAGGCCCTAATCTGGTTCCAGCACGGCACGCTGAGCCTTTGGTTAATTCCTCTTCCTGGTGGGAAATGAGAGTTAAATTTGCCCGTCCAGACACCTCCAGCTAGTCTCTCATTGGTTCTCGCTATTCCTGTTCATCTTCCGCAGAAATTGCAAACTGGGCCAAACAGGAGGTTAAAGGCGCTGACTCTCCAAGTGGGGAGAGTGTTAGTAAAGCGTCTGGAATGTTGCACCCGAGTACCAGGGGAGGAAAACTGAGACATATTTGAACACGTCTCCCGATCATATGGTTGATCATACTCTAGGTTCCACATGCATGTTTAAGCTGAAGGAAGAATACCTTAAACCTGGGTAATTGAAACCCGTGGAATGGGTACCATGCAATATGACTTCAAAGGGTCTTCATTTGCTCACCGAACCTCTCCAATCCTATCACTGCTGTGTTTATGCCCCTGTACACACGCTTGATTCTCTTTCAGAGACATAGCAATCCATAGGTTTTAAGATACTTACTAGTCAGGTACATTCTTAGGCGTTGAATATGCGGTGTTGAGTCCATTTCGTTGAGCAAGGAGTAGCTCTTGTCTATTCCATATTTGGCTTAAGGAACTTTATCTGTGCTCATTTCAATCTCTGGTTTTATGCAGCACCCCAACTCACCTTTCCCCTTAAGCAAGCATAAGTTGGTTTTCTAAATTTGAGACCCTGTTCTGTTCTGTAATTCAGTTCCTGTGTAGCCAAGTTTACATTCCGTGTATTACTGATATCTTATGATGTTTCTTTTTCTGTGTGACTTATTTCAGTTAGAATCATCATACCTGAATCCACTCATTGTGCTGCTAAGTGCCTGATGACATAGATTTCATTGCTGAGTGATATTGCTTTGTAAGTAAATACCACAACTTCTTTATCCATTTTTCACTTTCTGCGATGTTGAACTTGTACTGTAAACGAGGTTCTTGTAAACAGAGGCGTCCCAAACTTTGGGGTGGCTGTGTCTTTTTGATTTTAATTTCCCTAAGCTATAGGACCATAAGTGGAAGTGCCCTAGGCTCTGTTACTTTGTTTTTTAGATGTTTCAGGAAACACCATACACTTCTCCCGAGTGTCTGTTGGCAATTTACATCCCGCCCATCAGCATAACAAGGCTCCCAGTTCTCCATGGCCTGTCCTGCCTTTCTGGATTTTACACTTTTTTCAGATGGCCCTTTTGACCGGGGGGAAGTGAGACTTCATTGTAGTGCAGATTTCCTTTGCAAGCTTGCTTGGTTGGCCAAAAAGGGCGTATGCGTTTTTTCCTGAATATATTCAGGAAAAAACGCATACGCCCTTTTTGGCCAAGTGCATCATTGTGGACGTTCTGCCTCTTTTCCTATGCTTTCAATGCAATTCCAGTCTACCTCCTGAAATCGGTTTCCTGCAATTCTGCCCCGCTTTCAAGTCCTCTTGGCAGCCTTACTTCAGTATATTTTTGGACGATAGCTGTCATTTATAACTCTGCAGGTTTGTGAATTACAGTGCCCCTGAACTCCTTTCTTCAACTCGCTTTCTTTTGAGCTGGCCGCAACACCGCAGGATGGCTTCAGGCCCTAATCTGGTTCCGGCATGGCACGCTGAGCCTTTGGTTATTTCCTCTTCCTGGTGGGACATGAGAGTTAAATTTGCCCATCCAGACACCTCCAGCTAGTCTCTCATTGGTTCTCCCTATTCCTGTTCATCTTCCGCAGAAATTGCAAACTGGGCCAAACAGGAGGTTAAAGGCGCTGACTCTCCAAGTGGGGAGAGTGTTAGTAAAGCGTCTGGAATGTTGCACCCGAGTACCAGGGGAGGAAAACTGAGACATATTTGAACACGTCTCCCGGTCACACGGTTGATCATACTCTGGGTTCCACATGCATGTTTTAGCTGAAGGAAGAATACCTTAAACCTGGGTAGTTGAGACCCGTGGAATGGGTACCATGCAATATGACTTCAAAGGGTCTTCATTTGCTCACCGAACCTCTCCAGTCCTATCACTGCTGCGTTTATGCCCCTGTACAGATGCTTGATTCTCTTTTGGAGACATAGCAATCCATAGGTTTTAAGATACTTACTAGTCAGGTACATTCTTAGGCGTTTAATATGGGGTGTTGAGTCCATTTCGTTGAGCAAGGAGTAGCTCTTGTCTATTCCATATTTGGCTTAAGGAACTTTATCTGTGCTCATTTCAATCTCTGGTTTTATGCAGCACCCCAACTCACCTTTCCCCTTAAGCAAGCATAAGTTGGTTTTCTAAATTTGAGACCCTGTTCTGTTTTGGAATTCAGTTCCTGTGTAGCCAAGTTTACATTCCGTGTATTAGTGATATCTTATGATGTTTCTTTTTCTGTGTGACTTATTTCAGTTAGAATCATCGTACCTGAATCCACTCATTATGCTGCTACGGGCCTGATGACATAGATTTCATTGCTGAGTGATACTGCATTGTACGTAAGTACCACAAGTTCTTTATCCATTTTTCACTTTCTGTGATATTGAGCTTGTACGGTAAATGAGGTTCTTGTAACCAGAGGCGTCCCAAACTTTGGGGTGGCTGTGTCTTTTCGATTTTAATTTCCCTAATCTATAGGACCATAAGTGGAAGAGCCCTAGGCTCTGTTGCTTTGTTTTTTAGATGTTTCAGGAAACACCATACACTTCTCCCGAGTGTCTGTTGGCAATTTACATCCCGCCCATCAGCATAACAAGGCTCCCAGTTCTCCATGGCCTGTCCTGCCTTTCTGGATTTTACACTTTTTTCAGATGGCCCTTTTGACCGGGGGGAAGTGAGACTTCATTGTAGTGCAGATTTCCTTTGCAAGCTTGCTTTGTTGGCCAAAAAGGGCGTATGCGTTTTTTCCCAGGAAAAAACGCATACGCACTTTTTGGCCAAGTGCATCATTGTGGACGTTCTGCCTCTTTTCCTATGCTTTCAATGCAATTCCAGTCTACCTCCTGAAATCGGTTTACTGCAATTCTGCCCCGCTTTCAAGTCCTCTTGGCAGCCTTACTTCAGTATATTTTTGGATGAATGCTGTCATTTATAACTCTGCAGGTTTGTGAATTAGAGTGTCCGTGAGCTCCTTTCTTCAACTCGATTTCTTGTGAGCTGGCCGCAACACCGCAGGATTGCTTCAGGCCCTAATCTGGTTCCGGCACGGCACGCTGAGCCTTTGGTTAATTCCTCTTCCTGGTGGGAAATGGGAGTTAAATTTGCCCGTCCAGACACCTCCAGCTAGTCTCTCATTGGTTCTCCCTATTCCTGTTCATCTTCCGCAGAAATTGCAAACTGGGCCAAACAGGAGGTTAAAGGCACTGACTCTCCAAGTCGGGAGAGTGTTAGTAAAGCGTCTGGAATGTTGCACCCGAGTACCAGGGGACAAAAACTGAGACATATTTGAACACGTCTCCCGATCACACGGTTGATCATACTCTGGGTTCCACATGCATGTTTTAGCTGAAGGAAGAATCCCTGAAACCTGGAGAGTTGAGACCCGTGGAATGGGTACCATGCAATATGACTTCAAAGGGTCTTCATTTGCTCACCGAACATGTACAATCCTATCACTGCTGCGGTTATGCCCCTGAACACATGCTTGATTCTCTTTCGGAGACATAGCAATCCATAGGTTTTAAGATACTTACTAGTCAGGTACATTCTTAGGCGTTTAATATGGGGTGTTGAGTCCATTTCGTTGAGCAAGGAGTAGCTCTTGTCTATTCCATATTTGGCTTAAGGAACTTTATCTGTGCTCATTTCAATCTCTGGTTTTATGCAGCACCCCAACTCACCTTTCCCCTTAAGCAAGCATAAGTTGGTTTTCTAAATTTGAGACCCTGTTCTGTTTTGTAATACAGTTCCTGTGTAGCCAAGTTTATATTCCGTGTATTAGTGATATCTTATGATGTTTCTTTTTCTGTGTGACTTATTTCAGTTAGAATCATCGTACCTGAATCCACTCATTATGCTGCTACGGGCCTGATGACATAGATTTCATTGCTGAGTGATATTGCATTGTACGTAAGTACCACAACTTCTTTATCCATTTTTTACTTTCTGCGATATTGAACTTGTACCGTAAACAAGGTGCTTGTAAACAGAGCCGTCCCAAACTTTGGGGTGGCTCTGTCTTTTTGATTTTAATTTCCCTAAGCTATAGGACCATAAGTGGAAGTGCCGTAGGCTCTGTTGCTTTGTGTTTTAGATGTTTCAGGAAACACCATACACTTCTCCCGAATGGCTGTTGACAATTTACATCCCGCCCATCAGCATAACAAGGCTCCCAGTTCTCCATGGCCTGTCCTGCCTTTCTGGATTTTACACTTTTTTCAGATGGCCCTTTTGACCGGGGGGAAGTGAGACTTCATTGTAGTGCAGATTTCCTTTGCAAGCTTGCTTGGTTGGCCAAAAAGGGCGTATGCGTATTTTCCTGAATATATTCAGGAAAAATCGCATACGCCCTTTTTGGCCAAGTACATCATTGTGGACGTTCTGCCTCTTTTCCTATGCTTTCAATGCAATTCCAGTCTACCTCCTGAAATCGGTTTCCTGCAATTCTGCCCCGCTTTCAAGTCCTCTTGGCATCCTTACTTCAGTATATTTTTGGACGATAGCTGTCATTTATAAGTCTGCAGGTTTGTGAATTACAGTGCCCCTGAGCTCCTTTCTTCAACTCGCTTTCTTGTGAGCTGGTCGCAACACCGCAGGATTGCTTCAGGCCCTAATCTGGTTCCGGCACGGCACGCTGAGCCTTTGGTTAATTCCTCTTCCTGGTGGGAAATGAGAGTTAAATTTGCCCGTCCAGACACCTCCAGCTAGTCTCTCATTGGTTCTCCCTATTCCTGTTCATCTTCCACAGAAATTGCAAACTGGGCCAAACAGGAGGTTAAAGGCGCTGACTCTCCAAGTCGGGAGAGTTATAGTAAAGCGTCTGGAATGTTGCACCCGAGTACCAGGGTACGAAAACTGAGACATATTTGAACACGTCTCCCGATCACATGGTTGATCATACTCTAGGTTCCACATGCATGTTTTAGCTGAAGGAAGAATACCTTAAACCTGGGTACTTGAAACCCATGGAATGGGTACCATGCAATATGACTTCAAAGGGTCTTCATTTGCTCACCGAACCTCTCCAATCCTATCACTGCTGCGTTTATGCCCCTGTACACACGCTTGATTCTCTTTTGGAGACATAGCAATCCATAGGTTTTAAGATACTTACTAGTCAGGTACATTCTTAGGCGTTTAATATGGGGTGTTGAGTCCATTTCGTTGAGCAAGGAGTAGCTCTTGTCTATTCCATATTTGGCTTAAGGAACTTTATCTGTGCTCATTTCAATGTCTGGTTTTATGCAGCACCCCAACTCACCTTTCCCCTTAAGCAAGCATAAGTTGGTTTTCTCAATTTGAGACCCTGTTCTGTTTTGGAATTCAGTTCCTGTGTAGCCAAGTTTACATTCCGTGTATTAGTGATATCTTATGATGTTTCTTTTTCGGTGTGACTTATTTCAGTTAGAATCATCGTACCTGAATCCACTCATTATGCTGCTAAGGGCCTGATGACATAGATTTCATTGCTGAGTGATATTGCTTTGTAAGTAAATACCACAACTTCTTTATGCATTTTTCACTTTCTGCGATGTTGAACTTGTACTGTAAACGAGGTTCTTGTAAACAGAGGCGTCCCAAACTTTGGGGGGGCTGTGTCTTTTTGATTTTAATTTCCCTAATCTATAGGACCATAAGTGGAAGTGCCCTAGGCTCTGTTGCTTTGTTTTTTAGATATTTCAGGAAACACCATACACTTCTCGCAAGTGTCTGTTGGCAATTTACATCCCGCCCATCAGCATAACAAGGCTCCCAGTTCTCCATGGCCTGTCCTGCCTTTCTGGATTTTACACTTTTTTCAGATGGCCCTTTTGACCGGGGGGCAGTGAGACTTCATTGTAGTGCAGATTTCCTTTGCAAGCTTGCTTGGTTGGCCAAAAAGGGCGTATGCGTCTTTTCCTGAATATATTCAGGAAAAAACGCATACGCCCTTTTTGGCCAAGTGCATCATTGTGGACGTTCTGCCTCTTTTCCTATGATTTCAATGTAATTCCAGTCTACCTCCTGAAATCGGTTTCCTGCAATTCTGCCCCGCTTTCAAGTCCTCTTGGCAGCCTTACTTCAGTATATTTTTGGACGATAGCTGTCATTTATAAGTCTGCAGGTTTGTGAATTACAGTGGCCCTGAGCTCCTTTCTTCAACTCGCTTTCTTTTGAGCTGGCCGCAACACCGCAGGATGGCTTCAGGCCCTAATCTTTTTCCGGCATGGCACGCTGAGCCTTTGGTTATTTCCTCTTCCTGGTGGGAAATGAGAGTTAAATTTGCCCGTCCAGACACCTCCAGCTAGTCTCTCATTGGTTCTCCCTATTCCTGTTCATCTTCTGCAGAAATTGCAAACTGGGCCAAACAGGAGGTTAAAGGCGCTGACTCTCCAAGTGGGGAGAGTGTTAGTAAAACGTCTGGAATGTTGCACCCGAGTACCAGGGGAGGAAAACTGAGACATATTTGAACACGTCTCCCGTTCACACGGTTGATCATACTCTGGGTTCCACATGCATGTTTTAGCTGAAGGAAGAATACCTTAAACCTGGAGAGTTGAGACCCGTGTAATGGGTACAATGCAATATGACTTCAAAGGGTCTTCATTTGCTCACCGAACCTCTCCAATCCTATCACTGCTGCGTTTATGCCCCTGTACAGACGCTTGATTCTCTTTTGGAGACATAGCAATCCATAGGTTTTAAGATACTTACTAGTCAGGTACATTCTTAGGCGTTTAATATGGGGTGTTGAGTCCATTTCGTTGAGCAAGGAGTAGCTCTTGTCTATTCCATATTTGGCTTAAGGAACTTTATCTGTGCTCATTTCAATCTCTGGTTTTATGCAGCACCCCAACTCACCTTTCCCCTTAAGCAAGCATAAGTTGGTTTTCTAAATTTGAGACCCTGTTCTGTTTTGGAATTCAGTTCCTGTGTAGCCAAGTTTACATTCCGTGTATTAGTGATATCTTATGATGTTTCTTTTTCTGTGTGACTTATTTCAGTTAGAATCATCGTACCTGAATCCACTCATTATGCTGCTACGGGCCTGATGACATAGATTTCATTGCTGAGTGATACTGCATTGTACGTAAGTACCACAAGTTCTTTATCCATTTTTCACTTTCTGTGATATTGAACTTGTACGGTAAATGAGGTTCTTGTAACCAGAGGCGTCCCAAACTTTGGGGTGGCTGTGTCTTTTCGATTTTAATTTCCCTAATCTATAGGACCATAAGTGGAAGAGCCCTAGGCTCTGTTGCTTTGTTTTTTAGATGTTTCAGGAAACACCATACACTTCTCCCGAGTGTCTGTTGGCAATTTACATCCCGCCCATCAGCATAACAAGGCTCCCAGTTCTCCATGGCCTGTCCTGCCTTTCTGGATTTTACACTTTTTTCAGATGGCCCTTTTGACTGGGGGGAAGTGAGACTTCATTGTAGTGCAGATTTCCTTTGCAAGTTTGCTTGGTTGGCCAAAAAGGGCGTATGCGTCTTTTCCTGAATATATTCAGGAAAAAACGCATACGCCCTTTTTGGCCAAGTGCATCATGGTGGACGTTCTGCCTCTTTTCCTATGCTTTCAATGCAATTCCAGTCTACCTCCTGAAATCGGTTTCCTGCAATTCTGCCCCGCTTTCAAGTCCTCTTGGCAGCCTTACTTCAGTATATTTTTGGACGATAGCTGTCATTTATAACTCTGCAGGTTTGTGAATTACAGTGCCCCTGAGCTCCTTTCTTCAACTCGCTTTCTTGTGACCTGGCCGCAACACCGCAGGATGGCTTCAGGCCCTAATCTTGTTCCGGCTCGGCACGCTGAGCCTTTGGTTAATTCCTCTTCCTGGTGGGAAATGAGAGTTAAATTTGCCCGTCCAGACACCTCCAGCTAGTCTCTCATTGGTTCTCGCTATTCCTGTTCATCTTCCGCAGAAATTGCAAACTGGGCCAAACAGGAGGTTAAAGGGACTGACTCTCCAAGTCGGGAGAGTGTTAGTAAAGCGTCTGGAATGTTGCACCCGAGTACCAGCGTACGAAAACTGATACATATTTGAACACGTCTCCCGATCACATGGTTGATCATACTCTAGGTTTCACATGCATGTTTTAGCTGAAGGAAGAATACCTTAAACCTGGGTAGTTGAAACCCATGGAATGGGTACCATGCAATATGACTTCAAAGGGTCTTCATTTGCTCACCGAACCTCTCCAATCCTATCACTGCTGCGTTTATGCCCCTGTACACACGCTTGATTCTCTTTCGGAGACATAGCAATCCATAGGTTTTAAGATACTTACTAGTCAGGTACATTCTTAGGCGTTGAATATGCGGTGTTGAGTCCATTTCGTTGAGCAAGGAGTAGCTCTTGTCTATTCCATATTTGGCTTAAGGAACTTTATCTGTGCTCATTTCAATCTCTGGTTTTATGCAGCACCCCAACTCACCTTTACCCTTAAGCAAGCATAAGTTGGTTTTCTAAATTTGAGACCCTGTTCTGTTCTGTAATTCAGTTCCTGTGTAGCCAAGTTTACATTCCGTGTATTACTGATATCTTATGATGTTTCTTTTTCTGTGTGACTTATTTCAGTTAGAATCATCATACCTGAATCCACTCATTGTGCTGCTAAGGGCCTGATGACATAGATTTCATTGCTGAGTGATATTGCTTTGTAAGTAAATACCACAACTTCTTTATCCATTTTTCACTTTCTGCGATGTTGAACTTGTACTGTAAACGAGGTTCTTGTAAACAGAGGCGTCCCAAACTTTGGGGTGGCTGTGTCTTTTTGATTTTAATTTCCCTAAGCTATAGGACCATAAGTGGAAGTGCCCTAGGCTCTGTTGCTTTGTTTTTTAGATGTTTCAGGAAACACCATACACTTCTCCCAAGTGTCTGTTGGCAATTTACATCCCGCCCATCAGCATAACAAGGCTCCCAGTTCTCCATGGCCTGTCCTGCCTTTCTGGATTTTACACTTTTTTCAGATGGCCCTTTTGACCGGGGGGAAGTGAGACTTCATTGTAGTGCAGATTTCCTTTGCAAGCTTGCTTGGTTGGCCAAAAAGGGCGTATGCGTCTTTTCCTGAATATATTCAGGAAAAAACGCATACGCCCTTTTTGGCCAAGTGCATCATTGTGGACGTTCTGCCTCTTTTCCTATGCTTTCAATGCAATTCCAGTCTACCTCCTGAAATCGGTTTCCTGCAATTCTGCCCCGCTTTCAAGTCCTCTTGACAGCCTTACTTCAGTATATTTTTGGACGATAGCTGTCATTTATAACTCTGCAGGTTTGTGAATTACAGTGCCCCTGAGCTCCTTTCTTCAACTCGCTTTCTTTTGAGCTGGCCGCAACACCACAGGATGGCTTCAGGCCCTAATCTGGTTCCGGAACGGCACGCTGAGCCTTTGGTTATTTCCTCTTCCTGGTGGGAAATGAGAGTTAAATTTGCCCGTCCAGACACCTCCAGCTAGTCTCTCATTGGTTCTCCCTATTCCTGTTCATCTTCCGCAGAAATTGCAAACTGGGCCAAACAGGAGGTTAAAGGCGCTGACTCTCCAAGTGGGGAGAGTGTTAGTAAAGCGTCTGGAATGTTGCACCCGAGTACCAGGGGAGGAAAACTGAGACATATTTGAACAAGTCTCCCGGTCACACGGTTGATCATACTCTGGGTTCCACATGCATGTTTTAGCTGAAGGAAGAATACCTTAAACCTGGGTAGTTGAGACCCGTGGAATGGGTACCATGCAATATGACTTCAAAGGGTCTTCATTTGCTCACCGAACCTCTCCAATCCTATCACTGCTGCGTTTATGCCCCTGTACAGATGCTTGATTCTCTTTTGGAGACATAGCAATCCATAGGTTTTAAGATACTTACTAGTCAGGTACATTCTTAGGCGTTTAATATGGGGTGTTGAGTCCATTTCGTTGAGCAAGGAGTAGCTCTTGTCTATTCCATATTTGGCTTAAGGAACTTTATCTGTGCTCATTTCAATCTCTGGTTTTATGCAGCACCCCAACTCACCTTTCCCCTTAAGCAAGCATAAGTTGGTTTTCTAAATTTGAGACCCTGTTCTGTTTTGGAATTCAGTTCCTGTGTAGCCAAGTTTACATTCCGTGTATTAGTGATATCTTATGATGTTTCTTTTTCTGTGTGACTTATTTCAGTTAGAATCATCGTACCTGAATCCACTCATTATGCTGCTACGGGCCTGATGACATAGATTTCATTGCTGAGTGATACTGCATTGTACGTAAGTACCACAAGTTCTTTATCCATTTTTCACTTTCTGTGATATTGAACTTGTACGGTAAATGAGGTTCTTGTAACCAGAGGCGTCCCAAACTTTGGGGTGGCTGTGTCTTTTCGATTTTAATTTCCCTAATCTATAGGACCATAAGTGGAAGAGCCCTAGGCTCTGTTGCTTTGTTTTTTAGATGTTTCAGGAAACACCATACACTTCTCCCGAGTGTCTGTTGGCAATTTACATCCCGCCCATCAGCATAACAAGGCTCCCAGTTCTCCATGGCCTGTCCTGCCTTTCTGGATTTTACACTTTTTTCAGATGGCCCTTTTGACCGGGGGGAAGTGAGACTTCATTGTAGTGCAGATTTCCTTTGCAAGCTTGCTTGGTTGGCCAAAAAGGGCGTATGCGTTTTTTCCTGAATATATTCAGGAAAAAACGCATATGCCCTTTTTGGCCAAGTGCATCATTGTGGACGTTCTGCCTCTTTTCCTATGCTTTAAATGCAATTCCAGTCTACCTCCTGAAATCGGTTTCCTGCAATTCTGCCTTGCTTTCAATGCCTCTTCGTAGCCTTACCTCAATATATTTTTTGAAAATAGTTGGCCTTTATAACTCTGCAGTTTTTTGACTTGCAGTGGCCCTTAGCTCCATTTTTCAGCTCTTATTTTTGTGATCTTGCCTCATAACCACAAGATTCCTTCAGGCCCTATTCTTCTTCTGGGGCACATTGCTGTGCCTTTGGTTTATTCTTCTTACTGATGTGAAATTAGAGTGACATGTGCCCATTGAAACTGCTACAGCTAGTTTCTCACTGGTTCCCCCTATTCCCATTCATCCTCCGCACTAACTGCAGACTGTGTGATACCAGAACTTAAAGGCATTGACTCTCCATGTGGGGATATTGTTAGTAAAGCGGCTGGAATGTCGATCCGGAGCCCCAGGAGAGGAAAAATGAGGTGCGTTTTAGAAACCTTTCCCGATCATATGGTATACCAGTCGCTGGGTTTCCCAAGCATGGTTTAGGTGTAGGAAGATTCCCTTCAACCTGGAGTTTTGGGACCCTTGGAATGAGTAGCATGAAGTATTGCATTAAACTTTTGGCAGTTGCTCACCAAAGCTCACCAATCCTCTCAGCCCCAAGTGTCCAGCCTTATGTCTTATCCAGCTGTGGGTCTATATGTGGTCAATCCAGGTTGCATCACAGCCCCTGAGCAAATTTTGTAAGAATTTTTCTCTCTTTCATTGTTTCTGCCTTTTGTTTTTAAAATTTATTTCTATAATGGGGTTTAGCTCATTTTCACTGCTGTGTTTGTGCCGCTCTGCACACACTTGATTCCCTTATGGAGATATATCAATACATGGGTTTTAAGATTCTTATTACTCAGATATATTTCTCTGCGGTGTATAGGGTGTGTTGAGGCCAGTTCATTGAGCAAGGTGTAGATCTTGTCTAATATCTATTTGGTTTATTGAACGGTATCTGTGCTAATTTCAAACTCTGGTTTTATGCATCACCCCACCTCTCCTTTCCCCTTAAGCTGACATAAGTGTGTTTTCTAAATGTGAGACACTGTTCTGTTCTGTAATTCATTTCTTGTGCAGCCATATTTACCCTCCCTCTATAAGTGATATCTTATGATATGTTTCTTTTTCTGTTTGACTTATTTCAAGTAGTATTATCGGACCTAAATCCACTCTTTATCCTTCTACTAGCCTTATTACATTGATTTCATGGTGAAGAGATATTCCATTGTACATAAGTACCACATCTTCTTTATCCATTGTTCTCTTTCCTGGGATATTTAAGGTGTACTGAAGTTGAGGTTCTTGTAAACAGAGTAGCCCTAAACTGTGGTGTTCTGGTGTCTTGTTGATTTTTAGACTTGCCTAGATATACTCCCATGATTGGAAGTGTCCTATGCTCTGTAGCTCTGTTTTTTAGATGATTTAGGAACCACCATACACTTCTCCAGAGTGGCTCTCGGCAGTTCACACACTGCCCATCAGCGTATAAAGGCTCCCTGTTCTCCATGGCCTGTCCTGCATTTCTGGTTTTTACAATTTTTTAGGATGGCCCTTTTGACCGGTGGGAAATGAGACTTCTTTGTTGTGCACATTTGCATTGCTTGCTTGCTTCGTTGCCCATAAAGTGCGTATGCGTTTTTTCCTGGATATAATCAGGAAAAAACGCATACGCCCTTTTGGGCCAACTTCATCATTGTCGAAATTCTGCCGCTTTTCATGTGCTTTAAAGACGAGTCCAATCTATCTCTTGAAATCTGTTTCTTGCAATTCTGTCTTGCATTCAGATCCTCTTCTTTGCCTTACCTCAACATATTTTTGGACGTTAGTTTTCATTTATAACTCTGCAGGTTTGTGAATTGCAGTGACCCTGAGCTCCATTTTTTAAGTTGCTCTTTTGTGAGCTGGCCTCAAACCCGCAGGATTGCTTCAGGCCCTATTTTGGCTCGGGCGAGGTGGGCTGAGCCTTTTTTCAATTCTTATTCTTAATGGGAAATTAGAGTGATGTGTGCCCGTCCAAACCCCTACAACTATTCTCTCATTGGTTCCCCCTCTTCCCGTTCATCCTCCTCACAATTTGCAAAATGTGTGAAACAGAAGTTGAAATGTACTGATTCTCCAAGTGGGGAGATTCTAAGTAACGTGGCTGGAATGGTGAACAGGAGCACCAGGAGAGGATAAATGAGCTGCATTTTAGACACATCTCCCGATCACATGGTGTACAGTCCTCTGGGTTTTCCATGCATGTTTTAGCTGTAGGAAGATCCCTTGAACCTGCAGATTTGGGACCCATTGAATGGGTACCAGGTAGTATTACTTTAAAGGGTGTGCATTTCCTCACCCAACCTCACATTTCTCTTAGCGCAAACAGTTTCCAGCCTTATGTCTCATCCTGCTGTGGGTCTAGATGTGTTCAATATATGTTGCATCACCGTCCCTGAGGAAAAGTTGTAAGAGGTTTTCTCTGTCTCTCTGTCGTTTATTTTTTTCAATTTATTACTATATTGGTTACAGCTGATTTTCAAAGCTCTGTTTCTTGCTGCTGTACATCCACTTGATTCACGTACAGAGAGACATCAGTAAATTCTTTTTCAGATTCTTACCAGTCGTATATATTCTTTTCCGGTGACTTGAGTGTGCTGAGTGCAGTTCTTTTAGCTACCGTGTAGGCCTTGTTGATTATCAGTTTGGTATTTGGAATGGTATCTTTGCTAATTTCAACCTCCTGGATGATGCCTCACCCCTCCCCACCTTTCCCGTTTAGCAGCCTTATGCGTGTTTTCTACATATTTGACTATGTTTTTGTTTTGTAATTTATTTCATGTGTAGCCATTTTGGATTCCACCTTTAAGTGATATCTTATGATATGTGTCTTTTTCTTTTTGAATTCTGTCACTTAGAATGATCATACGTAACTCCTCCGGAGTTGTTACAACTGGCCATATTTCATTGATTTCCAGGCTGAATAATATTCCACTCTACCTAAGTACCACATCTCTATCCATTTTTTCCCTCCAGAGACATTTAAGTTATATCCTAGTCGAGGATCTTTTAAACAGAGAGGGGGTAAACATTGGGGTGCCTGTGTCCTCTCGATTTTTGTTTTTCCCAAGATATACGCCCATGAGTGCAAGTGCCCTATGCTCTGTAGCTCATTTTTTAGATGCTTTAGTAAACACAATACACTTCTCCAGAATGGCCGTTGGCAATATACATTTCCACTATAAGTCTCACAGGGCTCCCTCTTCTCCTTGCCCTGTCCTGCATTTCTGTTGTTTACGCTTTATGAGGATGGCTCTTGTGACTGATGCGAAGTGATATCTTCTGTAGTATTGACTTCCAGTGCCCACCTGTTTGGTTGGCTAAAAAAGTGTATGCCCTTTTCTTGAATATATACAGAAAAAAACGCATACACCCTTTTTGGCCAACTGCAATGTTGGCAATGTTCAGCTCCTTTTCTTGTGCTTAATGGCGAGTCCTTTCTACCTCCTCAAATCCCTTTCCTGCCATTCTCCCTTGCTTGCAAGTCCTTTTCTCTGACTTTCCTCAAGACATTTTTCAGTGATGGATATTTTCAACTCTGCAGTTTCGTGAATTTTACTGCCCCTGAGTTCCATTGTTCAACTTGTGTTTATGGGAACTGGCCACAAAGCAGCAGGATTTCCTCAAGCCCTATACTGTTTCCATGGGCAACCCTAGCCTTTGGTCAATTCGTCTTCCTGATTGGAAATTAGAGTGACATGTGCCTGTCTGAACACCTAGGACTTGTCTCTCATTGTTCCTCATGCTTCCGCTTCATCCTCTGGACAAATTCCAAACTGTACGCAACAGGATGTTGACAGTGCTGACATCTCCAAGTGGGGAGACTGTTAGTAAAGACGCTGGAGGGGTGAACCCGAGCACCAGGAGATGAGGAGATGAGATGCCTTTTCCAAACTCTTCCCGATCAGATGGTATACCATCCTCTGGGTGTGACAGATATGTTTTAGCAGTAGGAAGAGTCCCATTCATGTAAGGAGAACACCAGGGCTTTTTCAAAATCAGTGTCTCCCCGAAACCCAAACTGGGGAATTTTTTAAGCTATGGCTACACATATGTTCATTAAGGGCCTTGGGAAGTAGGCAGAGTCCAAACTTTAGATGATTGAAGTCTTCAGGGTCAGAAGCACTCACCACCAGCTTCCCTTAGGTTACACTTTAACTGTCATTGATAGATGATGTCAATAAAAATATCTATTCTTTTTCAGATTATTTCCCCTTATAGGTTATTGCAAAATGTTGAGTGTAGTTCCCTGTGCTATACAGTAGTTCCTTGTTGATGATCTATTTTATACATAGCAGTGTGTATGTGTTAATCCCAAACTGTTAATTTATCCCTCCTCCCACCTTTCCCCTTTGGTAATAATAAATTATAAGATTTTATACTTCTCAGAAATGGGGGAGCTGAAAGAGAGGTATCATTTTCAATGGAAAAGCATTTAAAACAAGATTGAAGCTTTAACCAAGATTATTAGATGTACATCCTTGGAAAGAAATCACTTCGTTTCTCTAATATTGACCTGACAAATACGACAAACCTTTTCACTGAACTTGCTTATAATAAAGTGATGGAAATATCAAATGGAAGCGTTAGAAACATCTTATTTTACCCGAGCCTTATACACTGTTCTATGTTAACTACAGTTTGGCTCACACATCTGTTCATTGAGGTTACAATAGTCTCAATTTCTGTTACTGATCCTCCAGAGTGGACCCCAACAAGTGTCCCCCTGCCCAGTGTCATTGGGGCCAACAGATCGAGACTGAGTTTGGTTCACAAGCAAAGGAAACTTTATATTTTGATCAGAGAATGGAGAGGTGAGAGCATGCACTACCCCGTGGGCTGTGGGCTGGGCTGCTGTGTAGAGATCCTGTCAGAGTCAGTGGGAGGGAGGGGGCGGAGCTCTCGAGGGCCGGGTTGGCTGCAGCTCAGGCTCTATATCACGGAGTCTGCACTGGGCCCCAGGAGCTGAGGTGTCGACCCAGCCATTCTGCACTAGGAAATCTGGTCTGAAGTGCCGGGTGTGGAACCTCTGCATGCGGGACCCTAGGAGCACATGAAATTAGACAAAGCACAAAGGATAAAAAAGCTTAGACTTGACTTTATTGCCCAGATTCTATTTTTATCTCCCAGGGATTTTTAATGGGCTTTGCTGGGGACAAACCCCTCCTCTGCCTTTTGTCCCGTTCCTCATTCTTGGAGTGCTGAGGGTGCAGACCCTTCTTCTGTAACTGCTGAGTGCTGAGTTGGGAGCCCTAATACCCGGGGGCGAGGGTCAGAGCTTCTCCCCAGCAGCCTCCAGGTGACGTTGATTGTCCCCAGGCCCCCTGCTTCCCTGCTCGTCCACCTGAGCACCAGCATTGGAAGTGTTATAGATTCTAATGACCTTTAAGGGTCCAGGAAAGAGATGTGCAGAGACGCTGTGGGGGCCGGTTTCACCCCGCCCCACATTTGTTCGGCCACCTTAGGCTGACCGTTTCTGCCAGCCTAGATGCTCTGACCAGTAGTCTGCGCTTTCTTCAATTAGGCCCCTGAATTAACGTACAAACAGCACCAGGTGTCAGAGCCCTGCCCGCTCAACTCCCAGACAGTCCAGGGTCAGTGGTGATCAAGGACCATGATGGCCACTGAGTCAACAGCCTTTTGAAGTAAACAGGAGTCCAGCCGGTCTTATTGGCCACCATCATCACGGTGTCTGTAGGCTTTTCTATGGTGACAGTGTGATATACGGTTCCCCCGCCAAGATTATTAGCTCCCCTCTGGGTGCAGTAAGTCCTGCAAGCAGTAGTCTACTCTTTTGGGACACACTCTTGTTGTTTTATGAGAGAAACTCCAGGTCAAGTGATGTTCACACGAGTCGTCATGGTGCCCTGTTGCCCCCGGTTATCTCTCTGGATGTTGGAGTTGGAGGGCCTCCTCACTCGAGGTCGGTGTGCCCACGGAGCGAACCCTGCAACTTCAGGGCATGGTTGGTGGTTAGGATCACCACGTGGGGTCCTTTTCCCTTAGGAGGGAGGTGGCCTTTTGGGCTGCTGATTTCCAGGTTTTTAGATACCGCCAGTATCTTGGCCAGATGCGGCAGTGGGCCAAGCCCCTTGGTGACCGTAGTTTATCCTACCTGGATGGCATTCTTGCATTGTTCCATTTCAAGTGGTCCCAGTTTTTGCACTAATTCTCCAATGGCGATTCACCTTTCACCGGGAATGTAAAGGTCAAAGGGTTTAGCTCAATTAGGGAGTTGCAGGGCAAGGGTCTGAATTGACTGCTCTTTCTATTCTTGAAAGGCCACTTCTGGATTCTATTCAAAAGGATCATCATCTTTTCCTTTCAGTGTTTCATATAGAGGCCCAGCTAGTAGACTGTAGTTAGGGATCCAGAAGCAGCAAACCCTGGCCTCCCCAGGAACCCCTAAGCTGTCTTCTAGTTTTAGAAAGGGGTAAGGCTGAAAATGGTTTCTTCCCTTTCCTGGGATGGGCTTCTCCGACCTTCTGTGAGAACGAAGCCCAGGCAGGTCACCGCAGTCTGTGATATTTGAGCTTTTTCTTGGACAACTTCTATCCTTTATTGGCTTGGTAGTTCAGAGGCCTCCTTAGTAGGGCTGGCGATCAGAATGTCGTCTGCGTACTGAAGGAGGGTTTCCTTTTCCAGAGGTAGAACTTTTAGGTCTTTAGCTAAGCTTTCCCCAAAGATGGTGTGGGAATTTTTGCACCCTTGGGGCAAGACAGCCCGGAAGTATTGTTTTAGTTGTATGTTGAGTCCTGCCACTCACAAGCCAAAATTTCTTGTGACTCTGGGACTAATGGAATACAAAAGAAGGCATCATTGAAGACTAATACAGAATACCATGTCCTGGTGGTTGGTAGAATGACCAGGAGGGTGTAGGAATTAGGAGCAACTGGAGGTATATCCTCGGTGGCTTCACTGACTGTCCTGACATCATTTACCAGGTCCCCAGCAGCCCATGGGGCTCTCGTGGTCAGACCAATCCCAGAATATGGAGCTCACCTGGGCAGGTACCCCACCCCCACCCCAGCCCACGGGGCTCTCGT
This sequence comes from Pseudorca crassidens, assembly GCF_039906515.1. Taxonomy (NCBI): domain Eukaryota; kingdom Metazoa; phylum Chordata; class Mammalia; order Artiodactyla; family Delphinidae; genus Pseudorca; species Pseudorca crassidens. The sequence continues at coordinate 185,890,536 of NC_090297.1, forward strand.
GGTCAGGCCCCTCCCAGGATACAGAGCTACCCTTGCAGGTACCATGGCAGGGCTGGGCACACAGGAACCGTGCACCTAGCCCTCATTGCAGAGCACCCCCAGCTCACCTGTCACTCAGAGCTGACACAGAGCACCTCAGAGCAGGACTTGAACTAACAAACAGCAGCTGCGACAGGTCTGTGACCCTGGGTATCACTCTGTGCGGCCTCCCTCCACCTGGTCTTCCAGAGACTTCCACTGCACCCGGGGCACCAGGCCTCTGTCTCCAACCACCACTCACCCCTCCTCTCCCTGACTCCTGGGTTCCTCTCATTAGGAGAGGGTTTTCTTGAAGTTGTCTCCCACTCATGGGCCAGATAAAATGATTAGAAAACAAGCCAAAGCTGCAGCCCCTTGTCTATCCTGACTCTCAGGATCCCACACCTGTTCCTTGGACCTGGCCGGTTCAACAAGTTCCATTTTCTGCAACTGTGAGCCCCTGAGGGGTGATGATTGGCTGACCTGGGCAGCCTTACCGTGCCGGCCAGCCCTCCCCAGGTGTGCCTGGGTTGAGATCAATATAAATACCACTCCAGGCAGCAAGAGCCCCTGCAGCCGTGCCTGACGCCATTTTCTCTGCCCTGTCAGCAGTCTCGGGGCTGGGCTGGTGGGAGGGAGTGAGAGGTCACGGCTTTGTGGGTGGCCCAGTGTGAGTGGGGCTCTGCTGGACTTTCTGCAGCAGTTGCCAGGCTGCCACCTGCTAAAGAAGAGGATGTGTCACCCATACCTGCTGCTGGAATTTCTCCCTGGGCAGAGGTGAGGAAGGAAAAAAGCAGTGGGGGCAGGGACAGGACGGGTATCTCAGGCAGGGAAATGGAAATCTTCCAGAAGAGCACCCAGGGCCAGGACCATCCTGGCTGGCCTGCAGGCACCAAGTCGGCCGGCATGCTGTCACTCGTGTGGCTCTATGGCCCTTCCTCTAGGCTTTCAAGTCCTTGTATATATTCAGGTGTTTTACCTGGGACGGGTGGGAATAGTTCAGCAGCAACTGACCTGGGGCTCAGCTCACGTTTACTCACAGATGCCTCGGCACGGTGCCCCAGCTTTGCAATGAGGACGCTTGTTGCGTGGGGGCTGCTGGCTGAATGGGAGACGATTCCCCACCACTGACCAACTTCAGACTTATTTACAACTGGAGCAAGTGCCCTGATACGGTTTTCCTCTGTGGAACTGGTGGGTTCTGTGTTTTTTTTCTCTTTTTCGTTTTTGGTTCAAGGTAGATTTTATTCCTCTTTTTTGTATTTACAGATATAAGCATGTAAATAATTTATTCATATAAATACATGTATGTGAAGGGAATAATTGTTTTTTCTGTTTTATTTTTTAAATTTATTTCTTTTTAATTTTGAATTTTATTTTATATTTTTATACAGCAGGTTCTTATTGGTTATCTATTTTATACATATAAATGTATACATGCCAATCCCAGTCTCTCAACTCCTCCCACCACCACCCCCCCAACAGCTTTCCCCCCTTGTTGTCCATACATTTGTTGTCTACATCTGTTGCTCTATTTATGCCTTGCAAAATGGTTAATCTGTACAGTTTTTCTAGGTTCCACATATATGCATGAATATACAAGATTTGTTTTTCTCTTTCTGACTTACTTCACTCTGTATGACAGTCTCTAGATCCATCGACGTCTCTACAAATGACCCAATTTCATTCCTTTTCATGGCTTAGTAATATTCCATTTTATATATGTACCACAGCTTTATGCATTCGTCTGTCTGTGGGCATTTAGGTTGCTTCCATTACCTCGATATTGTAAATAGTGATGCAATGAACATTGCGGTGAATGTCTCGTTTTGATTTATGGTTTTGTCTGGGTATATGTCCAGTACTGGGATTGCTGTATCATATGGTAATTCTATTGTTAGTTTCTTAAGAAACTCCATATTGTTCTCCATAGTGACTGTATCAATTTATATTCCCAACAATAGTGGAAGAGGGTTCCTTTTCTCCACACCCTTTCCAGCATTTTTTGTTTGTAGATTTTCTGATGATGCCCATTCTACCAGGTGTGAGGTGATACCTCATTGTTGAGTCCATTTTGTTGAGCAAGGGGTAGGTCTTGTCTATTACATATTTGGCTTAAGGAACAGTATCTGTGCTAATTTCAAACTCAGGTTTTACGCAGCACCCCAACTCACCTTTCCCCTTAAGCAAGCATAAGTTGGTTTTCTAAATTTGAGACCCTGTTCTGTTTTGAAATTCAGTTCCTGTGTAGCCCAGTTCACATTCCGTGTATTAGTGATATCTTATGATGTTTCTTTTTCTGCGTGACTTATTTCAGTTAGAATCATCATACCTGAATCCACTCATTATGCTTCTACGGGCCTGATGACATAGATTTCATTGCTGAGTGATATTGCATTGTACGTAAGTACCACAACTTCTTTATCCATTCTTCACTTTCTGCGATATTGAACTTGTACCGTAAACGAGGTTCTTGTAAACAGAGCCGTCCCAAACTTTGGGGTGGCTGTGTCTTTATGATTTTAATTTCCCTAAGCTATAGGACCATAAGTGGAAGTGCCCTAGGCTCTGTTGCTTTGTTTTTTAGATGTTTCAGGAAACACCATACACTTCTGCCCAGTGGCTGTTGGCAATTTACATCCCGCCCATCAACATAACAAGGCTCCCAGTTCTCCATGGCCTGTCCTGCCTTTCTGGATTTTACACTTTTTTCAGATGGCCCTTTTGACTGGGGGGAAGTGAGACTTCATTGTAGTGCAGATTTCCTTTGCAAGTTTGCTTGGTTGGCCAAAAAGGGCGTATGCGTCTTTTCCTGAATATATTCAGGAAAAAACGCATATGCCCTTTTTGGCCAAGTGCATCATTGTGGACGTTCTGCCTCTTTTCCTATGCTATCAATGCAATTCCAGTCTACCTCCTGAAATCGGTTTCCTGCAATTCTGCCCCACTTTCAAGTCCTCTTGGTAGCCTTACTTCAGTATATTTTTGGACGATAGCTGTCATTTATAACTCTGCAGGTTTGTGAATTACAGTGCCCCTGAGCTCCTTTCTTCAACTCGCTTTCTTGTGACCTGGCCGCAACACCGCAGGATGGCTTCAGGCCCTAATCTGGTTCCGGCACGGCACGCTGAGCCTTTGGTTAATTCCTCTTCCTGGTGTGAAATGAGAGTTAAATTTGCCCGTCCAGACACCTCCAGCTAGTCTCTCATTGGTTCTCGCTATTCCTGTTCATCTTCCGCAGAAATTGCAAACTGGGCCAAACAGGAGGTTAAAGGGACTGACTCTCCAAGTCGGGAGAGTGTTAGTAAAGCGTCTGGAATGTTGCACCCGAGTACCAGGGTACGAAAACTAAGACATATTTGAACACGTCTCCCGATCACATGGTTGATCATACTCTAGATTCCACATGCATGTTTTAGCTGAAGGAAGAATACCTTAAAGCTGGGTAGTTGAAACCCGTGGAATGGGTACCATGCAATATGACTTCAAAGGGTCTTCATTTGCTCACCGAACCTCTCCAATCCTATCACTGCTGCGTTTATGCCCCTGTACACATGCTTGATTCTCTTTCGGAGACATAGCAATCCATAGGTTTTAAGATACTTACTAGTCAGGTACATTCTTAGGCGTTTAATATGGGGTGTTGAGTCCATTTCGTTGAGCAAGGAGTAGCTCTTGTCTATTCCATATTTGGCTTAAGGAACTTTATCTGTGCTCATTTCAATCTCTGGTTTTATGCAGCACCCCAACTCACCTTTACCCTTAAGCAAGCATAAGTTGCTTTTCTAAATTTGAGACCCTGTTCTGTTCTGTAATTCAGTTCCTGTGTAGCCAATTTTACATTCCATGTATTACTGATATCTTATGATGTTTCTTTTTCTGTGTGACTTATTTCAGTTAGAATCATCATACCTGAATCCACTCATTATGCTCCTACGGGCCTGATAACATAGATTTCATTGCTGAGTGATACTGCATTGTACGTAAGTACCACAAGTTCTTTATCCATTTTTCACTTTCTGTGATATTGAACTTGTATGGTAAACGAGGTTCTTGTAAACAGAGGCGTCCCAAACTTTGGGGTGGCTGTGTCTTTTTGATTTTAATTTCCCTAAGCTATTGGACATAAGTGGAAGTGCCCTAGTCTCTGTTGCTTTGTTTTTTAGATGTTTCAGGAAACACCATACACTTCTCCCGAGTGTCTGTTGGCAATTTACATGCCGCCCATCAGCATAACAAGGCTCCCAGTTCTCCATGGCCTGTCCTGCCTTTCTGGATTTTACACTTTTTTCAGATGGCCCTTTTGACCGGGGGGAAGTGAGACTTCATTGTAGTGCAGATTTCCTTTGCAAGTTTGCTTAGTTGGCGAAAAAGGGCGTATGCGTTTTTTCCTGAATATATTCAGGAAAAAACGCATACGCCCTTTTTGGCCAAGTGCATCATTGTGGACGTTCTGCCTCTTTTCCTATGCTATCAATGCAATTCCAGTCTACCTCCTGAAATCGGTTTCCTGCAATTCTGCCCCACTTTCAAGTCCTCTTGGCAGCCTTACTTCAGTATATTTTTGGACGATAGCTGTCATTTATAACTCTGCAGGTTTGTGAATTACAGTGCCCCTGAACTCCTTTCTTCAACTCGCTTTCTTGTGACCTGGCCGCAACACCGCAGGATGGCTTCAGGCCCTAATCTGGTTCCGGCATGGCACGCTGAGCCTTTGGTTAATTCCTCTTCCTGGTGGGAAATGAGAGTTAAATTTGCCCGTCCAGACACCTCCAGCTAGTCTCTCATTGGTTCTCGCTATTCCTGTTCATCTTCCGCAGAAATTGCAAACTGGGCCAAACAGGAGGTTAAAGGGACTGACTCTCCAAGTCGGGAGAGTGTTAGTAAAGCGTCTGGAATGTTGCACCCGAGTACCAGGGTACGAAAACTGAGACATATTTGAACACGTCTCCCGATCACACGGTTGATCATACTCTAGGTTCCACATGCATGTTTTAGCTGAAGGAAGAATCCCTTAAACCTGGGTAGTTGAGACCCGTGGAATGGGTACCATGCAATATGCCTTCAAAGGGTCTTCATTTGCTCACCGAACCTCTCCAATCCTATCACTGCTGCGTTTATGCCCCTGTACACACGCTTGATTCTCTTTTGGAGACCTAGCAATCCATAGGTTTTAAGATACTTACTAGTCAGGTACATTCTTAGGCGTTTAATATGGGGTGTTGAGTCCATTTCGTTGAGCAAGGAGTAGCTCTTGTCTATTCCATATTTGGCTTAAGGAACTTTATCTGTGCTCATTTCAATCTCTGGTTTTATGCAGCACCCCAACTCACCTTTCCCCTTAAGCAAGCATAAGTTGGTTTTCTAAATTTGAGACCCTGTTCTGTTTTGGAATTCAGTTCCTGTGTAGCCAAGTTTACATTCCGTGTATTACTGATATGTTATGATGTTTCTTTCTCTGTGTGACTTATTTCAGTTAGAATCATCATACCTGAATCCACTCATTGTGCTGCTAGGGGCCTGATATCATAGATTTCATTGCTGAGTGATATTGCTTTGTAAGTAAATACCACAAATTCTTTATCCATTTTACACTTCCTGCGATGTTGAACTTGTACTGTAAACGAGGTTCTTGTAAACAGAGGCGTCCCAAACTTTGGGGTGGCTGTGTCTTTTTGATTTTAATTTCCCTAAGCTATAGGACCATAAGTGGAAGTGCCCTAGGCTCTGTTGCTTTGTTTTTTAGATGTTTCAGGAAACACCATACACTTCTCCCGAGTGTCTGCTGGCAATTTACATCCCGCCCATCAGCATAACAAGGCTCCCAGTTCTCCATGGCCTGTCCTGCCTTTCTGGATTTTACACTTTTTTCAGATGGCCGTTTTGACCGTGTGGAAGTAAGACTTCATTGTAGTGCAGATTTCCTTTGCAAGCTTGCTTGGTTGGCCAAAAAGGGCGTATGCGTTTTTTCCTGAATATATTCAGGAAAAAACGCATACGCCCTTTTTGGCCAAGTGCATCATTGTGGACGTTCTCCCTCTTTTCCTATGCTTTCAATGCAATTCCTGTCTACCTCCTGAAATCGGTTTCCTGCAATTCTGCCCCGCTTTCAAGTCCTCTTGGCAGCCTTACTTCAGTATATTTTTGGACGATAGCTGTCATTTATAACTCTGCAGGTTTGTGAATTACAGTGCCCCTGAGCTCCTTTCTTCAACTCGCTTTCTTGTGACCTGGCCGCAACACCGCAGGATGGCTTCAGGCCCTAATCTGGTTCCGGCACGGCACGCTGAGCCTTTGGTTATTTCCTCTTCCTGGTGGGAAATGAGAGTTAAATTTGCCCGTCCAGACACCTCCAGCTAGTCTCTCATTGGTTCTCCCTATTCCTGTTCATCTTCCGCAGAAATTGCAAACTGGGCCAAACAGGAGGTTAAAGGCGCTGACTCTCCAAGTGGGGAGAGTGTTAGTAAAGCATCCCGAATGTTGCACCCGAGTATCAGGGGAGGAAAACTGAGACATATTTGAACACGTCTCCCGATCACACGGTTGATCATAATCTGGGTTCCACATGCATGTTTTAGCTGAAGGAAGAATACCTTAAACCTGGAGAGTTGAGACCCGTGTAATGGGTACCATGCAATATGACTTCAAAGGGTCTTCATTTGCTCACCGAACCTCTCCAATCCTATCACTGCTGCGTTTATGCCCCTGTACACACGCTTGATTCTCTTTTGGAGACATAGCAATCCATAGGTTTTAAGATACTTACTAGTCAGGTACATACTTAGGCGTTTAATATGGGGTGTTGAGTCCATTTCGTTGAGCAAGGAGTAGCTGTTGTCTATTCCATATTTGGCTTAAGGAACTTTATCTGTGCTCATTTCAATCTCTGGTTTTATGCAGCACCCCAACTCACCTTTCCCCTTAAGCAAGCATAAGTTGGTTTTCTAAACTTGAGACCCTGTTCTGTTTTGGAATTCAGTTCCTGTGTAGCCAAGTTTACATTCCGTGTATTAGTGATATCTTATGATGTTTCTTTTTCTGTGTGACTTATTTCAGTTAGAATCATCGTACCTGAATCCACTCATTATGCTGCTACGGGCCTGATGACATAGATTTCATTGCTGAGTGATACTGCATTGTACGTAAGTACCACAAGTTCTTTATCCATTTTTCACTTTCTGCGATTGAACTTCTACGGTAAACGAGGTTCTTGTAAACAGAGGCGTCCCAAACTTTGGGGTGGCTGTGTCTTTTTGATTTTAATTTCCCTAAGCTATAGGACCATAAGTGGAAGTGCCCTAGGCTCTGTTGCTTTGTTTTTTAGATGTTTCAGGAAACACCATACACTTCTCCCCAGTGTCTGTTGGCAATTTACATCCCGCCCATCAGCATAACAAGGCTCCCAGTTCTCCATGGCCTGTCCTGCCTTTCTGGATTTTACACTTTTTTCAGATGGCCCTTTTGACCGGGGGGAAGTGAGACTTCATTGTAGTGCAGATTTCCTTTGCAAGCTTGCTTGGTTGGCCAAAAAGGGCGTGTGCGTTTTTTCCTGAATATATTCAGGAAAAAACGCATACGCCCTTTTTGGCCAAGTGCATCATTGTGGACGTTCTGCCTCTTTTCCTATGCTTTCAATGCAATTCCAGTCTACCTCCTGAAATCGGTTTCCTGCAATTCTGCCCCGCTTTCAAGTCCTCTTGGCAACCTTACTTCAGTATATTTTTGGACGATAGCTGTCATTTATAACTCTGCAAGTTTGTGAATTACAGTACCCCTGAGCTCCTTTCTTCAACTCGATTTCTTGTGAACTGGCCGCAACACCGCAGGATGGCTTCAGGCCCTAATCTGGTTCCGGCATGGCACGCTGAGCCTTTGGTTATTTCCTCTTCCTCGTGGGACATGAGAGTTAAATTTGCCCGTCCAGACACCTCCAGCTAGTCTCTCATTGGTTCTCGCTATTCCTGTTCATCTTCCGCAGAAATTGCAAACTGGCCCAAACTGGAGGTTAAAGGGACTGACTCTCCAAGTCGGGAGAGTGTTAGTAAAGCGTCTGGAATGTTGCACCCGAGTACCAGGGTACAAAAACTGAGACATATTTGAACATGTCTCCCGATCACATGGTTGATCATACTCTAGGTTCCACATGCATGTTTTAGCTGAAGGAAGAATACCTTAAAACTGGGTAGTTGAAACCCGTGGAATGGGTACCATGCAATATGACTTCAAAGGGTCTTCATTTGCTCACCGAACCTCTCCAATCCTATCACTGCTGCGTTTATGCCCCTGTACACACGCTTGATTCTCTTTCGGAGACATAGCAATCCATAGGTTTTAAGATACTTACTAGTCAGGTACATTCTTAGGCGTTTAATATGCGGTGTTGAGTCCATTTCATTGAGCAAGGAGTAGCTCTTGTCTATTCCATATTTGGTTTAAGGAACTTTATCTGTGCTCATTTCAAACTCTGGTTTTATGCAGCACCCCAACTCACCTTTCCCCTTAAGCAAGCATAAGTTGGTTTTCTAAATTTGAGACCCTGTTCTGTTCTGTAATTCAGTTCCTGTGTAGCCAAGTTTACATTCCGTGTATTACTGATATGTTATGATATTTCTTTTTCTGTGTGACTTATTTCAGTTAGAATCATCGTACCTGAATCCACTCATTGTGCTGCTAAGGGCCTGATAACATAGATTTCATTGCTGAGTGATACTGCATTGTACGTAAGTACTACAAGTTCTTTATCCATTTTTCACTTTCTGTGATATTGAGCTTGTACGGTAAACGAGGTTCTTGTAAACAGAGGCGTCCCAAACTTTGGGGTGGCTGTGTCTTTTTGATTTTAATTTTCCTAAGCTATAGGACCATAAGTGGAAGTGCCCTAGGCTCTGTTGCTTTGTTTTTTAGATGTTTCAGGAAACACCATACACTTCTCCCGAGTGTCTGTTGGCAATTTACATCCTGCCCATCAGCATAACAAGGCTCCCAGTTCTCCATGGCCCGTCCTGCTTTTCTGGATTTTACACTTTTTTCAGATGGCCCTTTTGACCGGGGGGAAGTGAGACTTCATTGTAGTGCAGATTTCCTTTGCAAGCTTGCTTGGTTGGCCAAAAAGGGCGTATGCGTTTTTTCCTGAATATATTCAGGAAAAAACGCATACGCCCTATTTGGCCAAGTGCATCATTGTGGACGTTCTGCATCTTTTCCTATGTTTTCAATGCAATTCCAGTCTACCTCCTGAAATCGGTTTCCTGCAATTCTGCCCCGCTTTCAAGTCCTCTTGGCAGCCTTACTTCAGTATATTTTTGGATGATAGCTGTCATTTACAACTCTGCAGGTTTGTGTATTACAGTGCCCCTGAGCTCCTTTCTTCAACTCGCTTTCTTTTGAGCTGGCCGCAACACCGCAGGATGGCTTCAGGCCCTAATCTGGTTCCGGCACGGCACGCTGAGCCTTTGGTTATTTCCTCTTCCTGGTGGGACATGAGAGTTAAATTTGCCCGTCCAGACACCTCCAGCTAGTCTCTCATTGGTTCTCCCTATTCCTGTTCATCTTCCGCAGAAATTGCAAACTGGGACAAACAGGAGGTTAAAGGCGCTGACTCTCCAAGTGGGGAGAGTGTTAGTAAAGCGTCTGGAATGTTGCACCCGAGTACCAGGGGAGGAAAAGTGAGACATATTTGAACACGTCTCCCGTTCACACGGTTGATCATACTCTGGGTTCCACATGCATGTTTTAGCTGAAGGAAGAATACCTTAAACCTGGAGAGTTGAGACCCGTGTAATGGGTACCATGCAATATGACTTCAAAGGGTCTTCATTTGCTCACCGAACCTCTCCAATCCTATCACTGCTGCGTTTATGCCCCTGTACACATGCTTGATTCTCTTTCGGAGACATAGCAATCCATAGGTTTTAAGATACTTACTAGTCAGGTACATTCTTAGGCGTTTAATATGGGGTGTTGAGTCCATTTCATTGAGCAAGGAGTAGCTCTTGTCTATTCCATATTTGGCTTAAGGAACTTTATCTGTGCTCATTTCAATCTCTGGTTTTATGCAGCACCCCAACTCACCTTTCCCCTTAATCAAGCATAAGTTGGTTTTCTAAATTTGAGACCCTGTTCTGTTTTGGAATTCAGTTCCTGTGTAGCCAAGTTTACATTCCGTGTATTAGTGATACCTTATGATGTTTCTTTTTCTGTGTGACTTATTTCAGTTAGAAACATCGTACCTGAATCCACTCATTATGCTGCTACGGGCCTGATGACATAGATTTCATTGCTGAGTGATACTGCATTGTACGTAAGTACCACAAGTTCTTTATCCATTTTTCACTTTCTGTGATATTGAACTTGTACGGTAAACGAGGTTCTTGTAGACAGAGGAGTCCCAAACTTTGGGGTGGCTGTGTCTTTTTGATTTTAGTTTCCCTAAGCTATAGGACCATAAGTGGAAGTGCCCTAGGCTCTGTTGCTTTGTTTTTTAGATGTTTCAGGAAACACCATACACTTCTCCCGAGTGTCTGTTGGCAATTTACATCCCGCCCATCAGCATAACAAGGCTCCCAGTTCTCCATGGCCTGTCCTGCCTTTCTGGATTTTACACTTTTTTCAGATGGCCCTTTTGACCGGGGGGAAGTGAGACTTCATTGTAGTGCAGATTTCCTTTGCAAGCTTGCTTGGTTGGCCAAAAAGGGCGTATGCGTTTTTTCCTGAATATATTCAGGAAAAAACGCATACGCCCTTTTTGGCCAAGTGCATCATTGTGGACGTTCTGCCTCTTTTCCTATGCTTTCAATGCAATTCCAGTCTACCTTCTGAAATCGGTTTCCTGCAATTCTGCCCCGCTTTCAAGTCCTCTTGGCAGCCTTACTTCAGTATATTTTTGGACGATAGCTGTCATTTATAACTCTGCAGGTTTGTGAATTACAGTGCCCCTGAGCTCCTTTCTTCAACTCGTTTTCTTTTGAGCTGGCCGCAACACCGCAGGATGGCTTCAGGCCCTAATCTGGTTCCGGCACGGCACGCTGAGCCTTTGGTTATTTCCTCTTCCTGGTGGGACATGAGAGTTAAATTTGCCCGTCCAGACACCTCCAGCTAGTCTCTCATTGGTTCTCGCTATTCCTGTTCATCTTCCGCAGAAATTGCAAACTGGGCCAAACAGGAGGTTAAAGGCGCTGACTCTCCAAGTGGGGAGAGTGTTAGTAAAGCGTCCCGAATGTTGCACCCGAGTACCAGGGGAGGAAAACTGAGACATATTTGAACACGTCTCCCGTTCACACGGTTGATCATACTCTGGGTTCCACATGCATGTTTTAGCTGAAGGAAGAATACCTTAAACCTGGAGAGTTGAGACCCGTGTAATGGGTACCATGCAATATGACTTCAAAGGGTCTTCATTTGCTCACCGAACCTCTCCAATCCTATCACTGCTGCGTTTATGCCCCTGTACACATGCTTGATTCTCTTTCGGAGACATAGCAATCCATAGGTTTTAAGATACTTACTAGTCAGGTACATTCTTAGGCGTTTAATATGCGGTGTTGAGTCCATTTCGTTGAGCAAGGAGTAGCTCTTGTCTATTCCATATTTGGCTTAAGGAAGTTTATCTGTGCTCATTTCAATCTCTGGTTTTATGCAGCAGCCCAACTCACCTTTACCCTTAAGCAAGCATAAGTTGGTTTTCTAAATTTGAGACCCTGTTCTGTTTTGGAATTCAGTTCCTGTGTAGCCAAGTTTACATTCCGTGTATTAGTGATACCTTATGATGTTTCTTTTTCTGTGTGACTTATTTCAGTTAGAATCATCGTACCTGAATCCACTCATTATGCTGCTACGGGCCTGATGACATAGATTTCATTGCTGAGTGATACTGCATTGTACGTAAGTACCACAAGTTCTTTATCCATTTTTCACTTTCTGTGATATTGAACTTGTACGGTAAACGAGGTTCTTGTAAACAGAGGCGTCCCAAACTTTGGGGTGGCTGTGTCTTTTTGATTTTAGTTTCCCTAAGCTATAGGACCATAAGTGGAAGTGCCCTAGGCTCTGTTGCTTTGTTTTTTAGATGTTTCAGGAAACACCATACACTTCTCCCGAGTGTCTGTTGGCAATTTACATCCCGCCCATCAGCATAACAATGCTCCCAGTTCTCCATGGCCTGTCCTGCCTTTCTGGATTTTACACTTTTTTCAGATGGCCCTTTTGACCGGGGGGAAGTGAGACTTCATTGTAGTGCAGATTTCCTTTGCAAGCTTGCTTGGTTGGCCAAAAAGGGCGTATGCGTTTTTTCCTGAATATATTCAGGAAAAAACGCATACGCCCTTTTTGGCCAAGTGCATCATTGTGGACGTTCTGCCTCTTTTCCTATGCTTTCAATGCAATTCCAGTCTACCTTCTGAAATCGGTTTCCTGCAATTCTGCCCCGCTTTCAAGTCCTCTTGGCAGCCTTACTTCAGTATATTTTTGGACGATAGCTGTCATTTATAACTCTGCAGGTTTGTGAATTACAGTGCCCCTGAGCTCCTTTCTTCAACTCGTTTTCTTTTGAGCTGGCCGCAACACCGCAGGATGGCTTCAGGCCCTAATCTGGTTCCGGCACGGCACGCTGAGCCTTTGGTTATTTCCTCTTCCTGGTGGGACATGAGAGTTAAATTTGCCCGTCCAGACACCTCCAGCTAGTCTCTCAGTGGTTCTCGCTATTCCTGTTCATCTTCCGCAGAAATTGCAAACTGGGCCAAACAGGAGGTTAAAGGCGCTGACTCTCCAAGTGGGGAGAGTGTTAGTAAAGCGTCTGGAATGTGGCACCCGAGTACCAGGGGAGGAAAACTGAGACATATTTGAACACGTCTCCCGTTCACATGGTTGATCATACTCTGGGTTCCACATGCATGTTTTAGCTGAAGGAAGAATACCTTAAACCTGGAGAGTTGAGACCCGTGTAATGGGTACCATGCAATATGACTTCAAAGGGTCTTCATTTGCTCACCGAACCTCTCCAATCCTATCACTGCTGTGTTTATGCCCCTGTACACATGCTTGATTCTCTTTTGGAGACATAGCAATCCATAGGTTTTAAGATACTTACTAGTCAGGTACATTCTTAGGCGTTTAATATGGGGTGTTGAGTCCATTTCGTTGAGCAAGGAGTAGCTCTTGCTTATTCCATATTTGGCTTAAGGAACTTTATCTGTGCTCATTTCAATCTCTGGTTTTATGCAGCACCCCAACTCACCTTTCCCCTTAAGCAAGCATAAGTTGGTTTTCTAAATTTGAGACCCTGTTCTGTTTTGGAATTCAGTTCCTGTGTAGCCAAGTTTATATTCCGTGTATTACTGATATCTTATGATGTTTCTTTTTCTGTGTGACTTATTTCAGTTAGAATCATTGTACCTGAATCCACTCATTATGCTGCTACGGGCCTGATGACATAGATTTCATTGCTGAGTGATACTGCATTGTACGTAAGTACCACAAGTTCTTTATCCATTTTTCACTTTCTGTGATATTGAACTTGTACAGTAAACGAGGTTCTTGTAAACAGAGGCGTCCCAAATTTTGGGGTGGCTGTGTCTTTTTGATTTTAATTTCCCTAAGCTATAGGACCATAAGTGGAAGTGCCCTAGGCTCTGTTGCTTTGTTTTTTAGATGTTTCAGGAAACACCATACACTTCTCCCAAGTGGCTGTTGGCAATTTACATCCCGCCCATCAGCATAACAAGGCTCCCAGTTCTCCATGGCCTGTCCTGCCTTTCTGGATTTTACACTTTTTTCAGATGGCCCTTTTGACCGGGGGGAAGTGAGACTTCATTGTAGTGCAGATTTCCTTTGCAAGTTTGCTTGGTTGGCCAAAAAGGGCGTATGCGTTTTTTCCTGAATATATTCAGGAAAAAACGCATACGCCCTTTTTGGCCAAGTGCATCATTGTGGACGTTCTGCCTCTTTTCCTATGCTTTCAATGCAATTCCAGTCTACCTCCTGAAATCGGTTTCCTGCAATTCTGCCCCGCTTTCAAGTCCTCTTGGCAGCCTTACTTCAGTATATTTTTGGACGATAGCTGTCATTTATAACTCTGCAGGTGTGTGAATTACAGTGCCCCTGAGCTCCTTTCTTCAACTCACTTTCTTTTGAGCTGGCCGCAACACCGCAGGATGGCTTCAGGCCCTAATCTGGTTCCGGCACGGCACGCTGAGCCTTTGGTTATTTCCTCTTCCTGGTGGGACATGAGAGTTAAATTTGCCCGTCCAGACACCTCCAGCTAGTCTCTCATTGGTTCTCCCTATTCCTGTTCATCTTCCGCAGAAATTGCAAACTGGGCCAAACAGGAGGTTAAAGGCGCTGACTCTCTAAGTGGGGAGAGTGTTAGTAAAGCGTCTGGAATGTTGCACCCGAGTACCAGGGGAGGAAAACTGAGACATATTTGAACACGTCTCCCGTTCACACGGTTGATCATTCTCTGGGTTCCACATGCATGTTTTAGCTGAAGGAAGAATACCTTAAACCTGGAGAGTTGAGACCCGTGTAATGGGTACCATGCAATATGACTTCAAAGGGTCTTCATTTGCTCACCGAACCTCTCCAATCCTATCACTGCTGCGTTTATGCCCCTGTACACATGCTTGATTCTCTTTCGGAGACATAGCAATCCATAGGTTTTAAGATACTTACTAGTCAGGTACATTCTTAGGTGTTTAATATGGGGTGTTGAGTCCATTTCGTTGAGCAAGGAGTAGCTCTTGCTTATTCCATATTTGGCTTAAGGAACTTTATCTGTGCTCATTTCAATCTCTGGTTTTATGCAGCACCCCAACTCACCTTTCCCCTTAAGCAAGCATAAGTTGGTTTTCTAAATTTGAGACCCTGTTCTGTTTTGGAATTCAGTTCCTGTGTAGCCAAGTTTACATTCCGTGTATTAGTGATATCTTGTGATGTTTCTTTTTCTGTGTGACTTATTTCAGTTAGAATCATCGTACCTGAATCCACTCATTATGCTGCTATGGGCCTGATGACATAGATTTCATTGCTGAGTGATACTGCATTGTACGTAAGTACCACAAGTTCTTTATCCATTTTTCACTTTCTGCGATTGAACTTCTACGGTAAACGAGGTTCTTGTAAACAGAGGCGTCCCAAACTTTGGGGTGGCTGTGTCTTTTTGATTTTAATTTCCCTAAGCTATAGGACCATAAGTGGAAGTGCCCTAGGCTCTGTTGCTTTGTTTTTTAGATGTTTCAGGAAACACCATACACTTCTCCCCAGTGTCTGTTGGCAATTTACATCCCGCCCATCAGCATAACAAGGCTCCCAGTTCTCCATGGCCTGTCCTGCCTTTCTGGATTTTACACTTTTTTCAGATGGCCCTTTTGACCGGGGGGAAGTGAGACTTCATTGTAGTGCAGATTTCCTTTGCAAGCTTGCTTGGTTGGCCAAAAAGGGCGTGTGCGTTTTTTCCTGAATATATTCAGGAAAAAACGCATACGCCCTTTTTGGCCAAGTGCATCATTGTGGACGTTCTGCCTCTTTTCCTATGCTTTCAATGCAATTCCAGTCTACCTCCTGAAATCGGTTTCCTGCAATTCTGCCCCGCTTTCAAGTCCTCTTGGCAACCTTACTTCAGTATATTTTTGGACGATAGCTGTCATTTATAACTCTGCAAGTTTGTGAATTACAGTACCCCTGAGCTCCTTTCTTCAACTCGATTTCTTGTGAACTGGCCGCAACACCGCAGGATGGCTTCAGGCCCTAATCTGGTTCCGGCATGGCACGCTGAGCCTTTGGTTATTTCCTCTTCCTCGTGGGACATGAGAGTTAAATTTGCCCGTCCAGACACCTCCAGCTAGTCTCTCATTGGTTCTCGCTATTCCTGTTCATCTTCCGCAGAAATTGCAAACTGGCCCAAACTGGAGGTTAAAGGGACTGACTCTCCAAGTCGGGAGAGTGTTAGTAAAGCGTCTGGAATGTTGCACCCGAGTACCAGGGTACAAAAACTGAGACATATTTGAACATGTCTCCCGATCACATGGTTGATCATACTCTAGGTTCCACATGCATGTTTTAGCTGAAGGAAGAATACCTTAAAACTGGGTAGTTGAAACCCGTGGAATGGGTACCATGCAATATGACTTCAAAGGGTCTTCATTTGCTCACCGAACCTCTCCAATCCTATCACTGCTGCGTTTATGCCCCTGTACACACGCTTGATTCTCTTTCGGAGACATAGCAATCCATAGGTTTTAAGATACTTACTAGTCAGGTACATTCTTAGGCGTTTAATATGCGGTGTTGAGTCCATTTCATTGAGCAAGGAGTAGCTCTTGTCTATTCCATATTTGGTTTAAGGAACTTTATCTGTGCTCATTTCAAACTCTGGTTTTATGCAGCACCCCAACTCACCTTTCCCCTTAAGCAAGCATAAGTTGGTTTTCTAAATTTGAGACCCTGTTCTGTTCTGTAATTCAGTTCCTGTGTAGCCAAGTTTACATTCCGTGTATTACTGATATGTTATGATATTTCTTTTTCTGTGTGACTTATTTCAGTTAGAATCATCGTACCTGAATCCACTCATTGTGCTGCTAAGGGCCTGATAACATAGATTTCATTGCTGAGTGATACTGCATTGTACGTAAGTACTACAAGTTCTTTATCCATTTTTCACTTTCTGTGATATTGAGCTTGTACGGTAAACGAGGTTCTTGTAAACAGAGGCGTCCCAAACTTTGGGGTGGCTGTGTCTTTTTGATTTTAATTTTCCTAAGCTATAGGACCATAAGTGGAAGTGCCCTAGGCTCTGTTGCTTTGTTTTTTAGATGTTTCAGGAAACACCATACACTTCTCCCGAGTGTCTGTTGGCAATTTACATCCTGCCCATCAGCATAACAAGGCTCCCAGTTCTCCATGGCCCGTCCTGCTTTTCTGGATTTTACACTTTTTTCAGATGGCCCTTTTGACCGGGGGGAAGTGAGACTTCATTGTAGTGCAGATTTCCTTTGCAAGCTTGCTTGGTTGGCCAAAAAGGGCGTATGCGTTTTTTCCTGAATATATTCAGGAAAAAACGCATACGCCCTATTTGGCCAAGTGCATCATTGTGGACGTTCTGCATCTTTTCCTATGTTTTCAATGCAATTCCAGTCTACCTCCTGAAATCGGTTTCCTGCAATTCTGCCCCGCTTTCAAGTCCTCTTGGCAGCCTTACTTCAGTATATTTTTGGATGATAGCTGTCATTTACAACTCTGCAGGTTTGTGTATTACAGTGCCCCTGAGCTCCTTTCTTCAACTCGCTTTCTTTTGAGCTGGCCGCAACACCGCAGGATGGCTTCAGGCCCTAATCTGGTTCCGGCACGGCACGCTGAGCCTTTGGTTATTTCCTCTTCCTGGTGGGACATGAGAGTTAAATTTGCCCGTCCAGACACCTCCAGCTAGTCTCTCATTGGTTCTCCCTATTCCTGTTCATCTTCCGCAGAAATTGCAAACTGGGACAAACAGGAGGTTAAAGGCGCTGACTCTCCAAGTGGGGAGAGTGTTAGTAAAGCGTCTGGAATGTTGCACCCGAGTACCAGGGGAGGAAAAGTGAGACATATTTGAACACGTCTCCCGTTCACACGGTTGATCATACTCTGGGTTCCACATGCATGTTTTAGCTGAAGGAAGAATACCTTAAACCTGGAGAGTTGAGACCCGTGTAATGGGTACCATGCAATATGACTTCAAAGGGTCTTCATTTGCTCACCGAACCTCTCCAATCCTATCACTGCTGCGTTTATGCCCCTGTACACATGCTTGATTCTCTTTCGGAGACATAGCAATCCATAGGTTTTAAGATACTTACTAGTCAGGTACATTCTTAGGCGTTTAATATGGGGTGTTGAGTCCATTTCATTGAGCAAGGAGTAGCTCTTGTCTATTCCATATTTGGCTTAAGGAACTTTATCTGTGCTCATTTCAATCTCTGGTTTTATGCAGCACCCCAACTCACCTTTCCCCTTAATCAAGCATAAGTTGGTTTTCTAAATTTGAGACCCTGTTCTGTTTTGGAATTCAGTTCCTGTGTAGCCAAGTTTACATTCCGTGTATTAGTGATACCTTATGATGTTTCTTTTTCTGTGTGACTTATTTCAGTTAGAAACATCGTACCTGAATCCACTCATTATGCTGCTACGGGCCTGATGACATAGATTTCATTGCTGAGTGATACTGCATTGTACGTAAGTACCACAAGTTCTTTATCCATTTTTCACTTTCTGTGATATTGAACTTGTACGGTAAACGAGGTTCTTGTAGACAGAGGCGTCCCAAACTTTGGGGTGGCTGTGTCTTTTTGATTTTAGTTTCCCTAAGCTATAGGACCATAAGTGGAAGTGCCCTAGGCTCTGTTGCTTTGTTTTTTAGATGTTTCAGGAAACACCATACACTTCTCCCGAGTGTCTGTTGGCAATTTACATCCCGCCCATCAGCATAACAAGGCTCCCAGTTCTCCATGGCCTGTCCTGCCTTTCTGGATTTTACACTTTTTTCAGATGGCCCTTTTGACCGGGGGGAAGTGAGACTTCATTGTAGTGCAGATTTCCTTTGCAAGCTTGCTTGGTTGGCCAAAAAGGGCGTATGCGTTTTTTCCTGAATATATTCAGGAAAAAACGCATACGCCCTTTTTGGCCAAGTGCATCATTGTGGACGTTCTGCCTCTTTTCCTATGCTTTCAATGCAATTCCAGTCTACCTTCTGAAATCGGTTTCCTGCAATTCTGCCCCGCTTTCAAGTCCTCTTGGCAGCCTTACTTCAGTATATTTTTGGACGATAGCTGTCATTTATAACTCTGCAGGTTTGTGAATTACAGTGCCCCTGAGCTCCTTTCTTCAACTCGTTTTCTTTTGAGCTGGCCGCAACACCGCAGGATGGCTTCAGGCCCTAATCTGGTTCCGGCACGGCACGCTGAGCCTTTGGTTATTTCCTCTTCCTGGTGGGACATGAGAGTTAAATTTGCCCGTCCAGACACCTCCAGCTAGTCTCTCATTGGTTCTCGCTATTCCTGTTCATCTTCCGCAGAAATTGCAAACTGGGCCAAACAGGAGGTTAAAGGCGCTGACTCTCCAAGTGGGGAGAGTGTTAGTAAAGCGTCCCGAATGTTGCACCCGAGTACCAGGGGAGGAAAACTGAGACATATTTGAACACGTCTCCCGTTCACACGGTTGATCATACTCTGGGTTCCACATGCATGTTTTAGCTGAAGGAAGAATACCTTAAACCTGGAGAGTTGAGACCCGTGTAATGGGTACCATGCAATATGACTTCAAAGGGTCTTCATTTGCTCACCGAACCTCTCCAATCCTATCACTGCTGCGTTTATGCCCCTGTACACATGCTTGATTCTCTTTCGGAGACATAGCAATCCATAGGTTTTAAGATACTTACTAGTCAGGTACATTCTTAGGCGTTTAATATGCGGTGTTGAGTCCATTTCGTTGAGCAAGGAGTAGCTCTTGTCTATTCCATATTTGGCTTAAGGAAGTTTATCTGTGCTCATTTCAATCTCTGGTTTTATGCAGCAGCCCAACTCACCTTTACCCTTAAGCAAGCATAAGTTGGTTTTCTAAATTTGAGACCCTGTTCTGTTTTGGAATTCAGTTCCTGTGTAGCCAAGTTTACATTCCGTGTATTAGTGATACCTTATGATGTTTCTTTTTCTGTGTGACTTATTTCAGTTAGAATCATCGTACCTGAATCCACTCATTATGCTGCTACGGGCCTGATGACATAGATTTCATTGCTGAGTGATACTGCATTGTACGTAAGTACCACAAGTTCTTTATCCATTTTTCACTTTCTGTGATATTGAACTTGTACGGTAAACGAGGTTCTTGTAAACAGAGGCGTCCCAAACTTTGGGGTGGCTGTGTCTTTTTGATTTTAGTTTCCCTAAGCTATAGGACCATAAGTGGAAGTGCCCTAGGCTCTGTTGCTTTGTTTTTTAGATGTTTCAGGAAACACCATACACTTCTCCCGAGTGTCTGTTGGCAATTTACATCCCGCCCATCAGCATAACAATGCTCCCAGTTCTCCATGGCCTGTCCTGCCTTTCTGGATTTTACACTTTTTTCAGATGGCCCTTTTGACCGGGGGGAAGTGAGACTTCATTGTAGTGCAGATTTCCTTTGCAAGCTTGCTTGGTTGGCCAAAAAGGGCGTATGCGTTTTTTCCTGAATATATTCAGGAAAAAACGCATACGCCCTTTTTGGCCAAGTGCATCATTGTGGACGTTCTGCCTCTTTTCCTATGCTTTCAATGCAATTCCAGTCTACCTTCTGAAATCGGTTTCCTGCAATTCTGCCCCGCTTTCAAGTCCTCTTGGCAGCCTTACTTCAGTATATTTTTGGACGATAGCTGTCATTTATAACTCTGCAGGTTTGTGAATTACAGTGCCCCTGAGCTCCTTTCTTCAACTCGTTTTCTTTTGAGCTGGCCGCAACACCGCAGGATGGCTTCAGGCCCTAATCTGGTTCCGGCACGGCACGCTGAGCCTTTGGTTATTTCCTCTTCCTGGTGGGACATGAGAGTTAAATTTGCCCGTCCAGACACCTCCAGCTAGTCTCTCAGTGGTTCTCGCTATTCCTGTTCATCTTCCGCAGAAATTGCAAACTGGGCCAAACAGGAGGTTAAAGGCGCTGACTCTCCAAGTGGGGAGAGTGTTAGTAAAGCGTCTGGAATGTGGCACCCGAGTACCAGGGGAGGAAAACTGAGACATATTTGAACACGTCTCCCGTTCACATGGTTGATCATACTCTGGGTTCCACATGCATGTTTTAGCTGAAGGAAGAATACCTTAAACCTGGAGAGTTGAGACCCGTGTAATGGGTACCATGCAATATGACTTCAAAGGGTCTTCATTTGCTCACCGAACCTCTCCAATCCTATCACTGCTGTGTTTATGCCCCTGTACACATGCTTGATTCTCTTTTGGAGACATAGCAATCCATAGGTTTTAAGATACTTACTAGTCAGGTACATTCTTAGGCGTTTAATATGGGGTGTTGAGTCCATTTCGTTGAGCAAGGAGTAGCTCTTGCTTATTCCATATTTGGCTTAAGGAACTTTATCTGTGCTCATTTCAATCTCTGGTTTTATGCAGCACCCCAACTCACCTTTCCCCTTAAGCAAGCATAAGTTGGTTTTCTAAATTTGAGACCCTGTTCTGTTTTGGAATTCAGTTCCTGTGTAGCCAAGTTTATATTCCGTGTATTACTGATATCTTATGATGTTTCTTTTTCTGTGTGACTTATTTCAGTTAGAATCATTGTACCTGAATCCACTCATTATGCTGCTACGGGCCTGATGACATAGATTTCATTGCTGAGTGATACTGCATTGTACGTAAGTACCACAAGTTCTTTATCCATTTTTCACTTTCTGTGATATTGAACTTGTACAGTAAACGAGGTTCTTGTAAACAGAGGCGTCCCAAATTTTGGGGTGGCTGTGTCTTTTTGATTTTAATTTCCCTAAGCTATAGGACCATAAGTGGAAGTGCCCTAGGCTCTGTTGCTTTGTTTTTTAGATGTTTCAGGAAACACCATACACTTCTCCCAAGTGGCTGTTGGCAATTTACATCCCGCCCATCAGCATAACAAGGCTCCCAGTTCTCCATGGCCTGTCCTGCCTTTCTGGATTTTACACTTTTTTCAGATGGCCCTTTTGACCGGGGGGAAGTGAGACTTCATTGTAGTGCAGATTTCCTTTGCAAGTTTGCTTGGTTGGCCAAAAAGGGCGTATGCGTTTTTTCCTGAATATATTCAGGAAAAAACGCATACGCCCTTTTTGGCCAAGTGCATCATTGTGGACGTTCTGCCTCTTTTCCTATGCTTTCAATGCAATTCCAGTCTACCTCCTGAAATCGGTTTCCTGCAATTCTGCCCCGCTTTCAAGTCCTCTTGGCAGCCTTACTTCAGTATATTTTTGGACGATAGCTGTCATTTATAACTCTGCAGGTGTGTGAATTACAGTGCCCCTGAGCTCCTTTCTTCAACTCACTTTCTTTTGAGCTGGCCGCAACACCGCAGGATGGCTTCAGGCCCTAATCTGGTTCCGGCACGGCACGCTGAGCCTTTGGTTATTTCCTCTTCCTGGTGGGACATGAGAGTTAAATTTGCCCGTCCAGACACCTCCAGCTAGTCTCTCATTGGTTCTCCCTATTCCTGTTCATCTTCCGCAGAAATTGCAAACTGGGCCAAACAGGAGGTTAAAGGCGCTGACTCTCTAAGTGGGGAGAGTGTTAGTAAAGCGTCTGGAATGTTCCACCCGAGTACCAGGGGAGGAAAACTGAGACATATTTGAACACGTCTCCCGTTCACACGGTTGATCATTCTCTGGGTTCCACATGCATGTTTTAGCTGAAGGAAGAATACCTTAAACCTGGAGAGTTGAGACCCGTGTAATGGGTACCATGCAATATGACTTCAAAGGGTCTTCATTTGCTCACCGAACCTCTCCAATCCTATCACTGCTGCGTTTATGCCCCTGTACACATGCTTGATTCTCTTTCGGAGACATAGCAATCCATAGGTTTTAAGATACTTACTAGTCAGGTACATTCTTAGGTGTTTAATATGGGGTGTTGAGTCCATTTCGTTGAGCAAGGAGTAGCTCTTGCTTATTCCATATTTGGCTTAAGGAACTTTATCTGTGCTCATTTCAATCTCTGGTTTTATGCAGCACCCCAACTCACCTTTCCCCTTAAGCAAGCATAAGTTGGTTTTCTAAATTTGAGACCCTGTTCTGTTTTGGAATTCAGTTCCTGTGTAGCCAAGTTTACATTCCGTGTATTAGTGATATCTTGTGATGTTTCTTTTTCTGTGTGACTTATTTCAGTTAGAATCATCGTACCTGAATCCACTCATTATGCTGCTATGGGCCTGATGACATAGATTTCATTGCTGAGTGATATTGCTTTGTAAGTAAATACCACAACTTCTTTATCCATTTTTCACTTTCTGCGATGTTGAACTTGTACTGAAAACGAGGTTCTTGTAAACAGAGGCGTCCCAAACTTTGGGGTGGCTGTGTCTTTTTGATTTTAATTTCCCTAAGCTATAGGACCATAAGTGGAAGTGCCCTAGGCTCTGTTGCTTTGTTTTTTAGATGTTTCAGGAAACACCATACACTTCTCCCGAGTGTCTGTTGGCAATTTACATCCCGCCCATCAGCATAACAAGGTTCCCAGTTCTCCATGGCCTGTCCTGCCTTTCTGGATTTTACACTTTTTTCAGATGACCCTTTTGACCGGGGGGAAGTGAGACTTCATTGTAGTGCAGATTTCCTTTGCAAGCTTGCTTGGTTGGCCAAAAAGGGCGTATGCGTTTTTTCCTGAATATATTCAGGAAAAAACGCATACGCCCTTTTTGGCCAAGTGCATCATTGTGGACGTTCTGCCTCTTTTCCTATGCTTTCAATGCAATTCCAGTCTACCTCCTGAAATCTGTTTCCTGCAATTCTGCCCCGCTTTCAAGTCCTCTTGGCAGCCTTACTTCAGTATATTTTTGGACGATAGCTGTCATTTATAACTCTGCAGGTTTGTGAATTACAGTGCCCCTGAGCTTTCTTCAACTCGCTTTCTTTTGAGCTGGCCGCAACACCGCAGGATGGCTTCATGCCCTAATCTGGTTCCGGCACGGCACGCTGAGCCTTTGGTTATTTCCTCTTCCTGGTGGGAAATGAGAGTTAAATTTGCCCGTCCAGACACCTCCAGCTAGTCTCTCATTGGTTCTCGCTATTCCTGTTCATCTTCCGCAGAAATTGCAAACTGGGCCAAACAGGAGGTTAAAGGCGCTGACTCTCCAAGTGGGGAGAGTGTTAGTAAAGCGTCTGGAATGTTGCACCCAAGTACCAGGGGAGGAAAAGTGAGACATATTTGAACACGTCTCCCGTTCACACGGTTGATCATACTCTGGGTTCCACATGCATGTTTTAGCTGAAGGAAGAATACCTTAAACCTGGAGAGTTGAGACCCGTGTAATGGTTACCATGCAATATGACTTCAAAGGGTCTTCATTTGCTCACCGAAACTCTCCAATCCTAACACTGCTGCGTTTATGCCCCTGTACAAATGCTTGATTCTCTTTTCGGGACATAGCAATCCATAGGTTTTAAGATACTTACTAGTCAGGTACATTCTTAGGCGTTTAATATGGGGTGTTGAGTCCATTTCGTTGAGCAAGGAGTAGCTCTTGTCTATTCCATATTTGGCTTAAGGAACTTTATCTGTGCTCATTTCAATCTCTGGTTTTATACAGCACCCCAACTCACCTTTCCCCTTAAGCAAGCATAAGTTGGTTTTCTAAATTTGAGACCCTGTTCTGTTTTGCAATTCAGTTCCTGTGTAGCCAAGTTTACATTCCGTGTATTAGTGATATCTTGTGATGTTTCTTTTTCTGTGTGACTTATTTCAGTTAGAATCATCGTACCTGAATCCACTCATTATGCTGCTACGGGCCTGATGATATAGATTTCATTGCTGAGTGATACTGCATTGTACGTAAGTACCACAAGTTCTTTATCCATTTTTCACTTTCTGTGATATTGAACTTGTACGGTAAACGAGGTTCTTGTAAACAGAGGCGTCCCAAACTTTGGGGTGGCTGTGTCTTTTTGATTTTAATTTCCCTAAGCTATAGGACCATAAGTGGAAGTGCCCTAGGCTCTGTTGCTTTGTTTTTTAGATGTTTCAGGAAACACCATACACTTCTCCCGAGTGTCTGTTGGCAATTTACATCCCGCCCATCAGCATAACAAGGCTCCCAGTTCTCCATGGCCTGTCCTGCCTTTCTGGATTTTACACTTTTTTCAGATGGCCCTTTTGACCGGGGGGAAGTGAGACTTCATTGTAGTGCAGATTTCCTTTGCAAGTTTGCTTGGTTGGCCAAAAAGGGCGTATGCGTTTTTTCCTGAATATATTCAGGAAAAAACGCATACGCCCTTTTTGGCCAAGTGCATCATTGTGGACGTTCTGCCTCTTTTCCTATGTTTTCAATGCAATTCCAGTCTACCTCCTGAAATCGGTTTCCTGCAATTCTGCCCCGCTTTCAAGTCCTCTTGGCAGCCTTACTTCAGTATATTTTTGGACGATAGCTGTCATTTATAACTCTGCAGGTTTGTGTATTACAGTGCCCCTGAGCTCCTTTCTTCAACTCGCTTTCTTTTGAGCTGGCCGCCACACCGCAGGATGGCTTCAGGCTCTAATCTCTTTCCGGCATGGCACGCTGAGCCTTTGGTTATTTCCCGTTCCTGGTGGGAAATGAGAGTTAAATTTGCCCGTCTAGATACCTCCAGCTAGTCTCTCATTGGTTCTCCCTATTCCTGTTCATCTTCCGCAGAAATTGCAAACTGGGCCAAACAGGAGGTTAAAGGCGCTGACTCTCCAAGTTGGGAGAGTGTTAGTAAAGCGTCTGGAATGTGGCACCCGAGTACCAGGGGAGGAAAACTGAGACATATTTGAACACGTCTCCCGTTCACATGGTTGATCATACTCTGGGTTCCACATGCATGTTTTAGCTGAAGGAAGAATACCTTAAACCTGGGTAGTTGAAACCCGTGGAATGGGTACCATGCAATATGACTTCAAAGGGTCTTCATTTGCTCACCGAACCTCTCCAATCCTATCACTGCTGCGTTTATGCCCCTGTACACATGCTTGATTCTCTTTCGGAGACATAGCAATCCATAGGTTTTAAGATACTTACTAGTCAGGTACATTCTTAGGCGTTTAATATGCGGTGTTGAGTCCATTTCGTTGAGCAAGGAGTAGCTCTTGTCTATTCCATATTTGACTTAAGGAACATTATCTGTGCTCATTTCAATCTCTGGTTTTATGCATCACCCCAACTCACCTTTACCCTTAAGCAAGCATAAGTTGCTTTTCTAAATTTGAGACCCTGTTCTGTTTTGGAATTCAGTTCCTGTGTAGCCAAGTTTACATTCCGTGTATTAGTGATATCTTATGATGTTTCTTTTTCTGTGTGACTTATTTCAGTTAGAATCATCGTACCTGAATCCACTCATTGTGCTGCTAAGGGCCTGATGACATAGATTTCATTGCTGAGTGATATTGCTTTGTAAGTAAATACCACAACTTCTTTATCCATTTTTCACTTTCTGCGATGTTGAACTTGTACTGTAAACAAGGTTCTTGTAAACAGAGGCGTCCCAAACTTTGGGGTGGCTGTGTCTTTTTGATTTTAATTTCCCTAAGCTATAGGACCATAAGTGGAAGTGCCCTAGGCTCTGTTGCTTTGTTTTTTAGATGTTTCAGGAAACACCATACACTTCTCCCGAGTGTCTGTTGGCAATTTACATCCCGCCCATCAGCATAACAAGGCTCCCAGTTCTCCATGGCCTGTCCTGCCTTTCTGGATTTTACACTTTTTTCAGATGGCCCTTTTGACCGGGGGGAAGTGAGACTTCATTGTAGTGCAGATTTCCTTTTCAAGTTTGCTTGGTTGGCCAAAAAGGGCGTATGCGTTTTTTCCTGAATATATTCAGGAAAAAACGCATACGCCCTTTTTGGCCAAGTGCATCACTGTGGACGTTCTCCCTCTTTTCCTATGCTTTCAATGCAATTCCTGTCTACCTCCTGAAATCGGTTTCCTGCAATTCTGCCCCGCTTTCAAGTCCTCTTGGCAGCCTTACTTCAGTATATTTTTGGACGATAGCTGTCATTTATAACTCTGCAGGTTTGTGAATTACAGTGCCCCTGAGCTCCTTTCTTCAACTCGCTTTCTTGTGACCTGGCCGCAACACCGCAGGATGGCTTCAGGCCCTAATCTGGTTCTGGCACGGCACGCTGAGCCTTTGGTTATTTCCTCTTCCTGGTGGGACATGAGAGTTAAATTTGCCCGTCCAGACACCTCCAACTAGTCTCTCATTGGTTCTCCCTATTCCTGTTCATCTTCCGCAGAAATTGCAAACTGGGCCAAACAGGAGGTTAAAGGCGCTGACTCTCCAACTGGGGAGAGTGTTAGTAAAGCGTCTGGAATGTTGCACCCGAGTACCAGGGGAGGAAAACTGAGACATATTTGAACACGTCTCCCGTTCACACGGTTGATCATTCTCTGGGTTCCACATGCATGTTTTAGCTGAAGGAAGAATACCTTAAACCTGGAGAGTTGAGACCCGTGTAATGGGTACCATGCAATATGACTTCAAAGGGTCTTCATTTGCTCACCGAACCTCTCCAATCCTATCACTGCTGCGTTTATGCCCCTGTACACATGCTTGATTCTCTTTCGGAGACATAGCAATCCATAGGTTTTAAGATACTTACTAGTCAGGTACATTCTTAGGCGTTTAATATGGGGTGTTGAGTCCATTTCGTTGAGCAAGGAGTAGCTCTTGTCTATTCCATATTTGGCTTAAGGAACTTTATCTGTGCTCATTTCAATCTCTGGTTTTATGCAGCACCCCAACTCACCTTTACCCTTAAGCAAGCATAAGTTGCTTTTCTAAATTTGAGACCCTGTTCTGTTCTGTAATTCAGTTCCCTTGTAGCCAAGTTTACATTCCGTGTATTAGTGATATCTTATGATGTTTCTTTTTCTGTGTGACTTATTTCAGTTAGAATCATCATACCTGAATCCACTCATTATGCTGCTACGGGCCTGATGACATAGATTTCATTGCTGAGTGATACTGCATTGTACGTAAGTACCACAAGTTCTTTATCCATTTTTCACTTTCTGTGATATTGAACTTGTACGGTAAACGAGGTTCTTGTAAACAGAGGCGTCCCAAACTTTGGGGTGGCTGTGTCTTTTTGATTTTAATTTCCCTAAGCTATAGGACCATAAGTGGAAGTGCCCTAGGCTCTGTTGCTTTGTTTTTTAGATGTTTCAGGAAACACCATACACTTCTCCCGAGTGTCTGTTGGCAATTTACATCCCGCCCATCAGCATAACAAGGCTCCCAGTTCTCCATGGCCTGTCCTGCCTTTCTGGATTTTACACTTTTTTCAGATGGCCCTTTTGACCGGGGGGAAGTGAGACTTCATTGTAGTGCAGATTTCCTTTGCAAGTTTGCTTGGTTGGCCAAAAAGGGCGTATGCGTTTTTTCCTGAATATATTCAGGAAAAAACGCATACGCACTTTTTGGCCAAGTGCATCATTGTGGACGTTCTGCCTCTTTTCCTATGCTTTCAATGCAATTCCAGTCTACCTCCTGAAATCGGTTTCCTGCAATTCTGCCCCGCTTTCAAGTCCTCTTGGCAGCCTTACTTCAGTATATTTTTGGACGATAGCTGTCATTTATAACTCTGCAGGTTTGTGAATTACAGTGCCCCTGAGCTCCTTTCTTCAACTCGCTTTCTTTTGAGCTGGCCGCAACACCGCAGGATGGCTTCAGGCCCTAATCTGGTTCCGGCACGGCACGCTGAGCCTTTGGTTAATTCCTCTTCCTGGTGGGAAATGAGAGTTAAATTTGCCCGTCCAGACACCTCCAGCTAGTCTCTCATTGGTTCTCGCTATTCCTGTTCATCTTCCGCAGAAATTGCAAACTGGGCCAAACAGGAGGTTAAAGGCGCTGACTCTCCAAGTGGGGAGAGTGTTAGTAAAGCTTCTGGAATGTTGCACCCGAGTACCAGGATACGAAAACTGAGACATATTTGAACACGTCTCCCGTTCACATGGTTGATCATACTCTAGATTCCACATGCATGTTTTAGCTGAAGGAAGAATACCTTAAAGCTGGGTAGTTGAAACCCGTGGAATGGGTACCATGCAATATGACTTCAAAGGGTTTTCATTTGCTCACCGAACTTCTCCAGTCCTATCACTGCTGCGTTTATGCCCCTGTACACATGCTTGATTCTCTTTCGGAGACATAGCAATCCATAGGTTTTAAGATACTTACTAGTCAGGTACATTCTTAGGCGTTTAATATGCGGTGTTGAGTCCATTTCGTTGAGCAAGGAGTAGCTCTTGTCTATTCCATATTTGGCTTAAGGAACTTTATCTGTGCTCATTTCAATCTCTGGTTTTATGCAGCACCCCAACTCACCTTTCCCCTTAAGCAAGCATAAGTTGGTTTTCTAAATTTGAGACCCTGTTCTGTTCTGTAATTCAGTTCCTGTGTAGCCAAGTTTACATTCCGTGTATTACTGATATCTTATGATGTTTCTTTTTCTGTGTGACTTATTTCAGTTAGAATCATCATACCTGAATCCACTCATTGTGCTGCTAAGGGCCTGATGACATAGATTTCATTGCTGAGTGATATTGCTTTGTAAGTAAATACCACAACTTCTTTATCCATTTTTCACTTTCTGCGATGTTGAACTTGTACTGTAAACAAGGTTCTTGTAAACAGAGGCGTCCCAAACTTTGGGGTGGCTGTGTCTTTTTGATTTTAATTTCCCTAAGCTATAGGACCATAAGTGGAAGTGCCCTAGGCTCTGTTGCTTTGTTTTTTAGATGTTTCAGGAAACACCATACACTTCTCCCGAGTGTCTGTTGGCAATTTACATCCCGCCCATCAGCATAACAAGGCTCCCAGTTCTCCATGGCCTGTCCTGCCTTTCTGGATTTTACACTTTTTTCAGATGGCCCTTTTGAGCGGGGGGAAGTGAGACTTCATTGTAGTGCAGATTTCCTTTTCAAGTTTGCTTGGTTGGCCAAAAAGGGCGTATGCGTTTTTTCCTGAATATATTCAGGAAAAAACGCATACGCCCTTTTTGGCCAAGTGCATCATTGTGGACGTTCTCCCTCTTTTCCTATGCTTTCAATGCAATTCCTGTCTACCTCCTGAAATCGGTTTCCTGCAATTCTGCCCCGCTTTCAAGTCCTCTTGGCAGCCTTACTTCAGTATATTTTTGGACGATAGCTGTCATTTATAACTCTGCAGGTTTGTGAATTACAGTGCCCCTGAGCTCCTTTCTTCAACTCGCTTTCTTGTGACCTGGCCGCAACACCGCAGGATGGCTTCAGGCCCTAATCTGGTTCCGGCACGGCACGCTGAGCCTTTGATTATTTCCTCTTCCTGGTGGGACATGAGAGTTAAATTTGCCCGTCCAGACACCTCCAAATAGTCTCTCATTGGTTCTCCCTATTCCTGTTCATCTTCCGCAGAAATTGCAAACTGGGCCAAACAGGAGGTTAAAGGCGCTGACTCTCCAACTGGGGAGAGTGTTAGTAAAGCGTCTGGAATGTTGCACCCGAGTACCAGGGGAAGAAAACTGAGACATATTTGAACACGTCTCCCGTTCACACGGTTGATCATACTCTGGGTTCCACATGCATGTTTTAGCTGAAGGAAGAATACCTTAAACCTGGAGAGTTGAGACCCGTGTAAAGGGTACCATGCAATATGACTTCAAAGGGTCTTCATTTGCTCACCGAACCTCTCCAATCCTATCACTGCTGCGTTTATGCCCCTGTACACATGCTTGATTCTCTTTTGGAGACATAGCAATCCATAGGTTTTAAGATACTTACTAGTCAGGTACATTCTTAGGCGTTTAATATGGGGTGTTGAGTCCATTTCGTTGAGCAAGGAGTAGCTCTTGTCTATTCCATATTTGGCTTAAGGAACTTTATCTGTGCTCATTTCAATCTCTGGTTTTATGCAGCACCCCAACTCACCTTTACCCTTAAGCAAGCATAAG
This sequence comes from Pseudorca crassidens, assembly GCF_039906515.1. Classification (NCBI taxonomy): domain Eukaryota; kingdom Metazoa; phylum Chordata; class Mammalia; order Artiodactyla; family Delphinidae; genus Pseudorca; species Pseudorca crassidens. The sequence goes on from NC_090297.1 coordinate 185,921,183, forward strand.
TTGGTTTTCTAAATTTGAGACCCTGTTCTGTTTTGGAATTCAGTTCCTGTGTAGCCAAGTTTACATTCCGTGTATTACTGATATCTTATGATGTTTCTTTTTCTGTGTGACTTATTTCAGTTAGAATCATCGTACCTGAATCCACTCATTATGCTGCTACGGGCCTGATGACATAGATTTCATTGCTGAGTGATACTGCATTGTACGTAAGTACCACAAGTTCTTTATCCATTTTTCACTTTCTGTGATATTGAACTTGTACGGTAAACGAGGTTCTTGTAAACAGAGGCGTCCCAAACTTTGGGGTGGCTGTGTCTTTTTGATTTTAATTTCCCTAAGCTATAGGACCATAAGTGGAAGTGCCCTAGGCTCTGTTGCTTTGTTTTTTAGATGTTTCAGGAAACACCATACACTTCTCCCGAGTGTCTGTTGGCAATTTACATCCCGCCCATCAGCATAACAAGGCTCCCAGTTCTCCATGGCCTGTCCTGCCTTTCTGGATTTTACACTTTTTTCAGATGGCCCTTTTGACCGGGGGGAAGTGAGACTTCATTGTAGTGCAGATTTCCTTTGCAAGTTTGCTTGGTTGGCCAAAAAGGGCGTATGCGTTTTTTCCTGAATATATTCAGGAAAAAATGCATACGCCCTTTTTGGCCAAGTGCATCATTGTGGACGTTCTGCCTCTTTTCCTATGCTTTCAATGAAATTCCAGTCTACCTCCTGAAATCGGTTTCCTGCAATTCTGCCCCGCTTTCAAGTCCTCTTGGCAGCCTTACTTCAGTATATTTTTGGACGATAGCTGTCATTTATAACTCTGCAGGTTTGTGAATTACAGTGCCCCTGAGCTCCTTTCTTCAACTCGCTTTCTTTTGAGCTGGCCGCAACACCGCAGGATGGCTTCAGGCCCTAATCTGGTTCCGGCACGGCACGCTGAGCCTTTGGTTAATTCCTCTTCCTGGTGGGAAATGAGAGTTAAATTTGCCCGTCCAGACACCTCCAGCTAGTCTCTCATTGGTTCTCGCTATTCCTGTTCATCTTCCGCAGAAATTGCAAACTGGGCCAAACAGGAGGTTAAAGGCGCTGACTCTCCAAGTGGGGAGAGTGTTAGTAAAGCTTCTGGAATGTTGCACCCGAGTACCAGGGGAGGAAAACTGAGACATATTTGAACACGTCTCCCGTTCACATGGTTGATCATACTGTAGATTCCACATGCATGTTTTAGCTGAAGGAAGAATACCTTAAACCTGGGTAGTTGAAACCCGTGGAATGGGTACCATGCAATATGACTTCAAAGGGTTTTCATTTGCTCACCGAACTTCTCCAGTCCTATCACTGCTGCGTTTATGCCCCTGTACACATGCTTGATTCTCTTTCGGAGACATAGCAATCCATAGGTTTTAAGATACTTACTAGTCAGGTACATTCTTAGGCGTTTAATATGCGGTGTTGAGTCCATTTCGTTGAGCAAGGAGTAGCTCTTGTCTATTCCATATTTGGCTTAAGGAACTTTATCTGTGCTCATTTCAATCTCTGGTTTTATGCAGCACCCCAACTCACCTTTACCCTTAAGCAAGCATAAGTTGCTTTTCTAAATTTGAGACCCTGTTCTGTTCTTTAATTCAGTTCCTGTGTAGCCAATTTTACATTCCATGTATTACTGATATCTTATGATGTTTCTTTTTCTGTGTGACTTATTTCAGTTAGAATCATTGTACCTGAATCCACTCATTATGCTGCTACGGGCCTGATGACATAGATTTCATTGCTGAGTGATACTGCATTGTACGTAAGTACCACAAGTTCTTTATCCATTTTTCACTTTCTGTGATATTGAACTTGTACAGTAAACGAGGTTCTTGTAAACAGAGGCGTCCCAAATTTAGGGGTGGCTGTGTCTTTTTGATTTTAATTTCCCTAAGCTATAGGACCATAAGTGGAAGTGCCCTAGGCTCTGTTGCTTTGTTTTTTAGATGTTTCAGGAAACACCATACACTTCTCCCGAGTGTCTGTTGGCAATTTACATCCCGCCCATCAGCATAACAAGGCTCCCAGTTCTCCATGGCCTGTCCTGCCTTTCTGGATTTTACACTTTTTTCAGATGGCCCTTTTGACCGGAGGGAAGTGAGACTTCATTGTAGTGCAGATTTCCTTTGCAAGCTTGCTTGGTTGGCCAAAAAGGGCGTATGCGTTTTTTCCTGAATATATTCAGGAAAAAACGCATACGCCCTTTTTGGCCAAGTGCATCATTGTGGACGTTCTGCCTCTTTTCCTATGCTTTCAATGCAATTCCAGTCTACCTTCTGAAATCGGTTTCCTGCAATTCTGCCCCGCTTTCAAGTCCTCTTGACAGCCTTACTTCAGTATATTTTTGGACGATAGCTGTCATTTATAACTCTGCAGGTTTGTGAATTACAGTGCCCCTGAGCTCCTTTCTTCAACTCGCTTTCTTTTGAGCTGGCCGCAACACCGCAGGATGGCTTCAGGCCCTAATCTGGTTCCGGCACGGCACGCTGAGCCTTTGGTTAATTCCTCTTCCTGGTGGGAAATGAGAGTTAAATTTGCCCGTCCAGACACCTCCAGCTAGTCTCTCATTGGTTCTCGCTCTTCCTGTTCATCTTCCACAGAAATTGCAAACTGGGCCAAACAGGAGGTTAAAGGGACTGACTCTCCAAGTCGGGAGAGTGTTAGTAAAGCATCTGGAATGTTGCACCCGAGTACCAGGGGAGGAAAACTGTGACATATTTGAACACGTCTCCCGTTCACACGGTTGAGCATACTCTGGGTTCCACATGCATGTTTTAGCTGAAGGAAGAATACCTTAAACCTGGGTAGTTGAAACCCGTGGAATGGGTACCATGCAAAATGACTTCAAAGGGTCTTCATTTGCTCACCGAACCTCTCCAATCCTATCACTGCTGCGTTTATGCCCCTGTACACATGTTTGATTCCCTTTCGGAGACATAGCAATCCATAGGTTTTAAGATACTTACTAGTCAGGTACATTCTTAGGCGTTTAATATGCGGTGTTGAGTCCATTTCGTTGAGCAAGGAGTAGCTCTTGTCTATTCCATATTTGGCTTAAGGAACTTTATCTGTGCTCATTTCAATCTCTGGTTTTATGCAGCACCCCAACTCACCTTTCCCCTTAAGCAAACATAAGTTGGTTTTCTAAATTTGAGACCCTGTTCTGTTTTGGAATTCAGTTCCTGTGTAGCCAAGTTTACATTCCGTGTATTACTGATATCTTATGATGTTTCTTTTTCTGTGTGACTTATTTCAGTTAGAATCATCGTACCTGAATCCACTCATTATGCTGCTACGGGCCTGATGACATAGATTTCATTGCTGAGTGATACTGCATTGTACGTAAGTACCACAAGTTCTTTATCCATTTTTCACTTTCTGTGATATTGAACTTGTACGGTAAACGAGGTTCTTGTAAACAGAGGCGTCCCAAACTTTGGGGTGGCTGTGTCTTTTTGATTTTAATTTCCCTAAGCTATAGGACCATAAGTGGAAGTGCCCTAGGCTCTGTTGCTTTGTTTTTTAGATGTTTCAGGAAACACCATACACTTCTCCCGAGTGTCTGCTGGCAATTTACATCCCGCCCATCAGCATAACAAGGCTCCCAGTTCTCCATGGCCTGTCCTGCCTTTCTGGATTTTACACTTATTTCAGATGGCCCTTTTGAGCGGGGGGAAGTGAGACTTCATTGTAGTGCAGATTTCCTTTGCAAGTTTGCTTGGTTGGCCAAAAAGGGCGTATGCGTTTTTTCCTGAATATATTCAGGAAAAAACGCATACGCCCTTTTTGGCCAAGTGCATCATTGTGGACGTTCTGCCTCTTTTCCTATGCTTTCAATGCAATTCCAGTCTACCTCCTGAAATCGGTTTCCTGCAATTCTGCCCCGCTTTCAAGTCCTCTTGGCAGCCTTACTTCAGTATATTTTTGGACGATAGCTGTCATTTATAACTCTGCAGGTTTGTGAATTACAGTGCCCCTGAGCTCTTTTCTTCAAGTCGCTTTCTTGTGACCTGGCCGCAACACCGCAGGATGGCTTCAGGCCCTAATCTGGTTCCGGCACGGCACGCTGAGCCTTTGGTTATTTCCTCTTCCTGGTGGGACATGAGAGTTAAATTTGCCCGTCCAGACACCTCCAGCTAGTCTCTCATTGGTTCTCCCTATTCCTGTTCATCTTCCGCAGAAATTGCAAACTGGGCCAAACAGGAGGTTAAAGGCGTTGACTCTCCAAGTGGGGAGAGTGTTAGTAAAGCGTCTGGAATGTTGCACCCGAGTACCAGGGGAAGAAAACTGAGACATATTTGAACACGTCTCCCGTTCACACGGTTGATCATACTCTGGGTTCCACATGCATGTTTTAGCTGAAGGAAGAATATCTTAAACATGGAGAGTTGAGACCCGTGTAAAGGGTACCATGCTATATGACTTCAAAGGGTCTTCATTTGCTCACCGAACCTCTCCAATCCTATCACTGCTGCGTTTATGCCCCTGTACACACGCTTGATTCTCTTTTGGAGACATAGCAATCCATAGGTTTTAAGATACTTACTAGTCAGGTACATTCTTAGGCGTTTAATATGGGGTGTTGAGTCCATTTCGTTGAGCAAGGAGTAGCTCTTGTCTATTCCATATTTGGCTTAAGGAACTTTATCTGTGCTCATTTCAATCTCTGGTTTTATGCAGCACCCCAACTCACCTTTACCCTTAAGCAAGCATAAGTTGGTTTTCTAAATTTGAGACCCTGTTCTGTTTTGGAATTCAGTTCCTGTGTAGCCAAGTTTACATTCCGTGTATTATTGATACCTTATGATGTTTCTTTTTCTGTGTGACTTATTTCAGTTAGAATCATCGTACCTGAATCCACTCATTATTCTGCTACGGGCCTGATGACATAGATTTCATTGCTGAGTGATACTGCATTGTACGTAAGTACCACAAGTTCTTTATCCATTTTTCACTTTCTGTGATATTGAACTTGTACGGTAAACGAGGTTCTTGTAAACAGAGGCGTCCCAAACTTTGGGGTGGCTGTGTCTTTTTGATTTTAATTTCCCTAAGCTATAGGACCATAAGTGGAAGTGCCCTAGGCTCTGTTGCTTTGTTTTTTAGATGTTTCAGGAAACACCATACACTTCTCCCGAGTGTCTGTTGGCAATTTACATCCCGCCCATCAGCATAACAAGGCTCCCAGTTCTCCATGGCCTGTCCTGCCTTTCTGGATTTTACACTTTTTTCAGATGGCCCTTTTGACCGGGGGGAAGTGAGACTTTATTGTAGTGCAGATTTCCTTTGCAAGCTTGCTTGGTTGGCCAAAAAGGGCGTATGCGTTTTTTCCTGAATATATTCATGAAAAACCGCATACGCCCTTTTTGGCCAAGTGCATCATTGTGGACGTTCTGCCTCTTTTCCTATGCTTTCAATGCAATTCCAGTCTACCTCCTGAAATCGGTTTCCTGCAATTCTGCCCCGCTTTCGAGTCCTCTTGGCAGCCTTACTTCAGTATATTTATGGACGATAGCTGTTATTTATAACTCTGCAGGTTTGTGAATTACAGTGCCCCTGAGCTCCTTTCTTCAACTCGCTTTCTTGTGAGCTGGCCGCAACACCGCAGGATGGCTTCAGGCCCTCATCTGGTTCCGGCACGGCACGCTGAGCCTTTGGTTATTTCCTCTTCCTGGTGGGACATGAGAGTTAAATTTGCCCGTCCAGACACCTCCAGCTAGTCTCTCATTGGTTCTCCCTATTCCTGTTCATCTTCCGCAGAAATTGCAAACTGGGCCAAACAGGAGGTTAAAGGCGCTGACTCTCCAAGTGGGGAGAGTGTTAGTAAAGCGTCTGGAATGTTGCACCCGAGTACCAGGGGAAGAAAACTGAGACATATTTGAACACGTCTCCCGTTCACACGGTTGATCATACTCTGGGTTCCACATGCATGTTTTAGCTGAAGGAAGAATACCTTAAACCTGGAGAGTTGAGACCCGTGTAAAGGGTACCATGCAATATGACTTCAAAGGGTCTTCATTTGCTCACCGAACCTCTCCAATCCTATCACTGCTGCGTTTATGCCCCTGTACACATGCTTGATTCTCTTTTGGAGACATAGCAATCCATAGGTTTTAAGATACTTACTAGTCAGGTACATTCTTAGGCGTTTAATATACGGTGTTGAGTCCATTTCGTTGAGCAAGGAGTAGCTCTTGTCTATTCCATATTTGGCTTAAGGAACTTTATCTGTGCTCATTTCAATCTCTGGTTTTATGCAGCACCCCAACTCACCTTTCCCCTTAAGCAAGCATAAGTTGGTTTTCTAAATTTGAGACCCTGTTCTGTTTTGGAATTCAGTTCCTGTGTAACCAAGTTTACATTCCGTGTATTAGTGATATCTTGTGATGTTTCTTTTTCTGTGTGACTTATTTCAGTTAGAATCATCGTACCTGAATCCACTCATTATGCTGCTACGGGCCTGATGACATAGATTTCATTGCTGAGTGATACTGCATTGTACGTAAGTACCACAAGTTCTTTATCCATTTTTCACTTTCTGTGATATTGAACTTGTACGGTAAACGAGGTTCTTGTAAACAGAGGCGTCCCAAACTTTGGGGTGGCTGTGTCTTTTTGATTTTAATTTCCCTAAGCTATAGGACCATAAGTGGAAGTGCCCTAGGCTCTGTTGCTTTGTTTTTTAGATGTTTCAGGAAACACCATACACTTCTCCCGAGTGGCTGATGGCAATTTACATCCCGCCCATCAGCATAACAAGGCTCCCAGTTCTCCATGGCCTGTCCTGCCTTTCTGGATTTTACACTTTTTTCAGATGGCCCTTTTGACCGGGGGGAAGTGAGACTTCATTGTAGTGCAGATTTCCTTTGCAAGCTTGCTTGGTTGGCCAAAAAGGGCGTATGCGTTTTTTCCTGAATATATTCATGAAAAACCGCATACGCCCTTTTTGGCCAAGTGCATCATTGTGGACGTTCTGCCTCTTTTCCTATGCTTTCAATGCAATTCCAGTCTACCTCCTGAAATCGGTTTCCTGCAATTCTGCCCCGCTTTCAAGTCCTCTTGGCAGCCTTACTTCAGTATATTTTTGGACGATAGCTGTCATTTATAACTCTGCAGGTTTGTGAATTACAGTGCCCCTGAGCTCCTTTCTTCAACTCGCTTTCTTGTGACCTGGCCGCAACACCGCAGGATGGCTTCAGGCCCTAATCTGGTTCCGGCACGGCACGCTGAGCCTTTGGTTAATTCCTCTTCCTGGTGGGATATGAGAGTTAAATTTGCCCGTCCAGACACCTCCAGCTAGTCTCTCATTGGTTCTCGCTATTCCTGTTCATCTTCCGCAGAAATTGCAAACTGGGCCAAACAGGAGGTTAAAGGGACTGACTCTCCAAGTCGGGAGAGTGTTAGTAAAGCGTCTGGAATGTTGCACCCGAGTACCAGGATACGAAAACTGAGACATATTTGAACACGTCTCCCGATCACACGGTTGATCATACTCTAGGTTCCACATGCATGTTTTAGCTGAAGGAAGAATACCTTAACCCTGGGTAGTTGAAACCCGTGGAATGGGTACCATGCAATATGACTTCAAAGGGTCTTCATTTGCTCACCGAACCTCTCCAGTCCTATCACTGCTGCGTTTATGCCCCTGTACACACGCTTGATTCTCTTTTGGAGACATAGCAATCCATAGGTTTTAAGATACTTACTAGTCAGGTACATTCTTAGGCGTTTAATATGCGGTGTTGAGTCCATTTCGTTGAGCAAGGAGTAGCTCTTGTCTATTCCATATTTGGCTTAAGGAACTTTATCTGTGCTCATTTCAATCTCTGGTTTTATGCAGCACCCCAACTCACCTTTCCCCTTAAGCAAGCATAAGTTGGTTTTCTAAATTTGAGACCCTGTTCTGTTTTGGAATTCAGTTCCTGTGTAGCCAAGTTTACATTCCGTGTATTACTGATATCTTATGATGTTTCTTTTTCTGTGTGACTTATTTCAGTTAGAATCATCGTACCTGAATCCACTCATTATGCTGCTACGGGCCTGATGACATAGATTTCATTGCTGAGTGATACTGCATTGTACGTAAGTACCACAAGTTCTTTATCCATTTTTCACTTTCTGTGATATTGAACTTGTACGGTAAACGAGGTTCTTGTAAACAGAGGCGTCCCAAACTTTGGGGTGGCTGTGTCTTTTTGATTTTAATTTCCCTAAGCTATAGGACCATAAGTGGAAGTGCCCTAGGCTCTGTTGCTTTGTTTTTTAGATGTTTCAGGAAACACCATACACTTCTCCCGAGTGGCTGATGGCAATTTACATCCCGCCCATCAGCATAACAAGGCTCCCAGTTCTCCATGGCCTGTCCTGCCTTTCTGGATTTTACACTTTTTTCAGATGGCCCTTTTGAGCGGGGGGAAGTGAGACTTCATTGTAGTGCAGATTTCCTTTGCAAGTTTGCTTGGTTGGCCAAAAAGGGCGTATGCGTTTTTTCCTGAATATATTCAGGAAAAAACGCATACGCCCTTTTTGGCCAAGTGCATCATTGTGGACGTTCTGCCTCTTTTCCTATGCTTTCAATGCAATTCCAGTCTACCTCCTGAAATCGGTTTCCTGCAATTCTGCCCCGCTTTCAAGTCCTCTTGGCAGCCTTACTTCAGTATATTTTTGGACGATAGCTGTCATTTATAACTCTGCAGGTTTGTGAATTACAGTGCCCCTGAGCTCTTTTCTTCAAGTCGCTTTCTTGTGACCTGGCCGCAACACCGCAGGATGGCTTCAGGCCCTAATCTGGTTCCGGCACGGCACGCTGAGCCTTTGGTTATTTCCTCTTCCTGGTGGGACATGAGAGTTAAATTTGCCCGTCCAGACACCTCCAGCTAGTCTCTCATTGGTTCTCCCTATTCCTGTTCATCTTCCGCAGAAATTGCAAACTGGGCCAAACAGGAGGTTAAAGGCGTTGACTCTCCAAGTGGGGAGAGTGTTAGTAAAGCGTCTGGAATGTTGCACCCGAGTACCAGGGGAAGAAAACTGAGACATATTTGAACACGTCTCCCGTTCACACGGTTGATCATACTCTGGGTTCCACATGCATGTTTTAGCTGAAGGAAGAATATCTTAAACATGGAGAGTTGAGACCCGTGTAAAGGGTACCATGCTATATGACTTCAAAGGGTCTTCATTTGCTCACCGAACCTCTCCAATCCTATCACTGCTGCGTTTATGCCCCTGTACACACGCTTGATTCTCTTTTGGAGACATAGCAATCCATAGGTTTTAAGATACTTACTAGTCAGGTACATTCTTAGGCGTTTAATATGGGGTGTTGAGTCCATTTCGTTGAGCAAGGAGTAGCTCTTGTCTATTCCATATTTGGCTTAAGGAACTTTATCTGTGCTCATTTCAATCTCTGGTTTTATGCAGCACCCCAACTCACCTTTACCCTTAAGCAAGCATAAGTTGGTTTTCTAAATTTGAGACCCTGTTCTGTTTTGGAATTCAGTTCCTGTGTAGCCAAGTTTACATTCCGTGTATTATTGATACCTTATGATGTTTCTTTTTCTGTGTGACTTATTTCAGTTAGAATCATCGTACCTGAATCCACTCATTATTCTGCTACGGGCCTGATGACATAGATTTCATTGCTGAGTGATACTGCATTGTACGTAAGTACCACAAGTTCTTTATCCATTTTTCACTTTCTGTGATATTGAACTTGTACGGTAAACGAGGTTCTTGTAAACAGAGGCGTCCCAAACTTTGGGGTGGCTGTGTCTTTTTGATTTTAATTTCCCTAAGCTATAGGACCATAAGTGGAAGTGCCCTAGGCTCTGTTGCTTTGTTTTTTAGATGTTTCAGGAAACACCATACACTTCTCCCGAGTGTCTGTTGGCAATTTACATCCCGCCCATCAGCATAACAAGGCTCCCAGTTCTCCATGGCCTGTCCTGCCTTTCTGGATTTTACACTTTTTTCAGATGGCCCTTTTGACCGGGGGGAAGTGAGACTTTATTGTAGTGCAGATTTCCTTTGCAAGCTTGCTTGGTTGGCCAAAAAGGGCGTATGCGTTTTTTCCTGAATATATTCATGAAAAACCGCATACGCCCTTTTTGGCCAAGTGCATCATTGTGGACGTTCTGCCTCTTTTCCTATGCTTTCAATGCAATTCCAGTCTACCTCCTGAAATCGGTTTCCTGCAATTCTGCCCCGCTTTCGAGTCCTCTTGGCAGCCTTACTTCAGTATATTTATGGACGATAGCTGTTATTTATAACTCTGCAGGTTTGTGAATTACAGTGCCCCTGAGCTCCTTTCTTCAACTCGCTTTCTTGTGAGCTGGCCGCAACACCGCAGGATGGCTTCAGGCCCTCATCTGGTTCCGGCACGGCACGCTGAGCCTTTGGTTATTTCCTCTTCCTGGTGGGACATGAGAGTTAAATTTGCCCGTCCAGACACCTCCAGCTAGTCTCTCATTGGTTCTCCCTATTCCTGTTCATCTTCCGCAGAAATTGCAAACTGGGCCAAACAGGAGGTTAAAGGCGCTGACTCTCCAAGTGGGGAGAGTGTTAGTAAAGCGTCTGGAATGTTGCACCCGAGTACCAGGGGAAGAAAACTGAGACATATTTGAACACGTCTCCCGTTCACACGGTTGATCATACTCTGGGTTCCACATGCATGTTTTAGCTGAAGGAAGAATACCTTAAACCTGGAGAGTTGAGACCCGTGTAAAGGGTACCATGCAATATGACTTCAAAGGGTCTTCATTTGCTCACCGAACCTCTCCAATCCTATCACTGCTGCGTTTATGCCCCTGTACACATGCTTGATTCTCTTTTGGAGACATAGCAATCCATAGGTTTTAAGATACTTACTAGTCAGGTACATTCTTAGGCGTTTAATATACGGTGTTGAGTCCATTTCGTTGAGCAAGGAGTAGCTCTTGTCTATTCCATATTTGGCTTAAGGAACTTTATCTGTGCTCATTTCAATCTCTGGTTTTATGCAGCACCCCAACTCACCTTTCCCCTTAAGCAAGCATAAGTTGGTTTTCTAAATTTGAGACCCTGTTCTGTTTTGGAATTCAGTTCCTGTGTAACCAAGTTTACATTCCGTGTATTAGTGATATCTTGTGATGTTTCTTTTTCTGTGTGACTTATTTCAGTTAGAATCATCGTACCTGAATCCACTCATTATGCTGCTACGGGCCTGATGACATAGATTTCATTGCTGAGTGATACTGCATTGTACGTAAGTACCACAAGTTCTTTATCCATTTTTCACTTTCTGTGATATTGAACTTGTACGGTAAACGAGGTTCTTGTAAACAGAGGCGTCCCAAACTTTGGGGTGGCTGTGTCTTTTTGATTTTAATTTCCCTAAGCTATAGGACCATAAGTGGAAGTGCCCTAGGCTCTGTTGCTTTGTTTTTTAGATGTTTCAGGAAACACCATACACTTCTCCCGAGTGGCTGATGGCAATTTACATCCCGCCCATCAGCATAACAAGGCTCCCAGTTCTCCATGGCCTGTCCTGCCTTTCTGGATTTTACACTTTTTTCAGATGGCCCTTTTGACCGGGGGGAAGTGAGACTTCATTGTAGTGCAGATTTCCTTTGCAAGCTTGCTTGCTTGGCCAAAAAGGGCGTATGCGTTTTTTCCTGAATATATTCAGTAAAAAACGCATACGCCCTTTTTGGCCAAGTGCATCATTGTGGACGTTCTGCCTCTTTTCCTATGCTTTCAATGCAATTCCAGTCTACCTCCTGAAATCGGTTTCCTGCAATTCTGCCCCGCTTTCAAGTCCTCTTGGCAGCCTTACTTCAGTATATTTTTGGACGATAGCTGTCATTTATAACTCTGCAGGTTTGTGAATTACAGTGCCCCTGAGCTCCTTTCTTCAACTCGCTTTCTTGTGACCTGGCCGCAACACCGCAGGATGGCTTCAGGCCCTAATCTGGTTCCGGCACGGCACGCTGAGCCTTTGGTTAATTCCTCTTCCTGGTGGGATATGAGAGTTAAATTTGCCCGTCCAGACACCTCCAGCTAGTCTCTCATTGATTCTCGCTATTCCTGTTCATCTTCCGCAGAAATTGCAAACTGGGCCAAACAGGAGGTTAAAGGGACTGACTCTCCAAGTCGGGAGAGTGTTAGTAAAGCATCTGGAATGTTGCACCCGAGTACCAGGATACGAAAACTGAGACATATTTGAACACGTCTCCCGATCACACGGTTGATCATACTCTAGGTTCCACATGCATGTTTTAGCTGAAGGAAGAATACCTTAACCCTGGGTAGTTGAAACCCGTGGAATGGGTACCATGCAATATGACTTCAAAGGGTCTTCATTTGCTCACCGAACCTCTCCAGTCCTATCACTGCTGCGTTTATGCCCCTGTACACACGCTTGATTCTCTTTTGGAGACATAGCAATCCATAGGTTTTAAGATACTTACTAGTCAGGTACATTCTTAGGCGTTTAATATGGGGTGTTGAGTCCATTTCGTTGAGCAAGGAGTAGCTCTTGTCTATTCCATATTTGGCTTAAGGAACTTTATCTGTGCTCATTTCGATCTCTGGTTTTATGCAGCACCCCAATTCACCTTTACCCTTAAGCAAGCATAAGTTGGTTTTCTAAATTTGAGACCCTTTTCTGTTCTGTAATTCAGTTCCTGTGTAGCCAAGTTTACATTCCGTGTATTACTGATATCTTATGATGTTTCTTTTTCTGTGTGACTTATTTCAGTTAGAATCATCATACCTGAATCCACTCATTGTGCTGCTAAGGGCCTGATGACATAGATTTCATTGCTGAGTGATATTGCTTTGTAAGTAAATACCACAACTTCTTTATCCATTTTTCACTTTCTGCGATGTTGAACTTGTACTGTAAACCAGGTTCTTGTAAACAGAGGCGTCCCAAACTTTGGGGTGGCTGTGTCTTTTTGATTTTAATTTCCCTAATCTATAGGACCATAAGTGGAAGTGCCCTAGGCTCTGTTGCTTTGTTTTTTAGATGTTTCAGGAAACACCATACACTTCTCCCCAGTGTCTGTTGGCAATTTACATCCCGCCCATCAGCATAACAAGGCTCCCAGTTCTCCATGGCCTGTCCTGCCTTTCTGGATTTTACACATTTTTCAGATGGCCCTTTTGAGCGGGGGGAAGTGAGACTTCATTGTAGTGCAGATTTCCTTTGCAAGCTTGCTTGGTTGGCCAAAAAGGGCGTATGCGTTTTTTCCTGAATATATTCAGGAAAAACGCATATGCCCTTTATGGCCAAGGACATCATGGTGGACGTTCTGCCTCTTTTCTATGCTTTCAATGCAATTCCAGTCTACCTCCTGAAATCGGTTTCCTGCAATTCTGCCCCGCTTTCAAGTCCTCTTGGCAGCCTTACTTCAGTATATTTTTGGATGATAGCTGTCATTTATAACTCTGCAGGTTTGTGAATTACAGTGCCCCTGAGCTCCTTTCTTCAACTCGCTTTCTTTTGAGCTGGCCGCAACACCGCAGGATGGCTTCAGGCCCTAATCTGGTTCCGGCACGGCACGCTGAGCCTTTGGTTATTTCCTCTTCTGGTGGGAAATGAGAGTTAAATTTGCCCATCCAGACACCTCCAGCTAGTCTCTCATTGGTTCTCGCTATTCCTGTTCATCTTCCGCAGAAATTGCAAACTGGGCCAAACAGGAGGTTAAAGGGACTGACTCTCCAAGTCGGGAGAGTGTTAGTAAAGCATCTGGAATGTTGCACCCGAGTACCAGGATACGAAAACTGAGACATATTTGAACACGTCTCCTGATCACACGGTTAATCATACTCTAGGTTCCACATGCATGTTTTAGCTGAAGGAAGAATACCTTAACCCTGGGTAGTTGAAACCCGTGGAATGGGTACCATGCAATATGACTTCAAAGGGTCTTCATTTGCTCACCGAACCTCTCCAATCCTATCACTGCTGCGTTTATGCCCCTGTACACACGCTTGATTCTCTTTCGGAGACATAGCAATCCATAGGTTTTAAGATACTTACTAGTCAGGTACATTCTTAGGCGTTTAATATGCGGTGTTGAGTCCATTTCGTTGGGCAAGGAGTAGCTCTTGTCTATTCCATATTTGGCTTAAGGAACTTTATCTGTGCTCATTTCAATCTCTGGTTTTATGCAGCACCCCAACTCACCTTTCCCCTTAAGCAAGCATAAGTTGGTTTTTTAAATTTGAGACCCTGTTCTGTTTTGGAAATCAGTTCCTGTGTAGCCAAGTTTACATTCCGTGTATTAGTGATATCTTATGATGTTTCTTTTTCTGTGTGACTCATTTCAGTTAGAATCATCGTACCTGAATCCACTCATTATGCTGCTACGGGCCTGATGACATAGATTTCATTGCTGAGTGATACTGCATTGTACGTAAGTACCACAAGTTCTTTATCCATTTTTCACTTTCTGTGATATTGAGCTTGTACGGTAAACGAGGTTCTTGTAAACAGAGGCGTCCCAAACTTTGGGGTGGCTGTGTCTTTTTGATTTTAATTTCCCTAAGCTATAGGACCATAAGTGGAAGTGCCCTAGGCTCTGTTGCTTTGTTTTTTAGATGTTTCAGGAAACACCATACACTTCTCCCGAGTGGCTGTTGGCAATTTACATCCCGCCCATCAGCATAACAAGGCTCCCAGTTCTCCATGGCCTGTCCTGCCTTTCTGGATTTTACACTTTTTTAGATGGCCCTTTTGACCGGGTGGAAGTAAGACTTCATTGTAGTGCAGATTTCCTTTGCAAGCTTGCTTGGTTGGCCAAAAAGGGCGTATGCGTTTTTTCCTGAATATATTCAGGAAAAAACGCATACGCCCTATTTGGCCAAGTGCATCATTGTGGACGTTCTGCCTCTTTTCCTATGCTTTCAATGCAATTCCAGTCTACCTCCTGAAATCGGTTTCCTGCAATTCTGCCCCGCTTTCAAGTCCTCTTGGCAGCCTTACTTCAGTATATTTTTGGACGATAGCTGTCATTTATAACTCTGCAGGTTTGTGAATTACAGTGCCCCTGAGCTCCTTTCTTCAACTCGCTTTCTTTTGAGCTGGCCGCAACACCGCAGGATGGCTTCAGGCCCTAATCTGGTTCCGGCACGGCACGCTGAGCCTTTGGTTATTTCCTCTTCCTGGTGGGAAATGAGAGTTAAATTTGCCCGTCCAGACACCTCCAGCTAGTCTCTCATTGGTTCTCGCTATTCCTGTTCATCTTCCGCAGAAATTGCAAACTGGGCCAAACAGGAGGTTAAAGGGACTGACTCTCCAAGTCGGGAGAGTGTTAGTAAAGCGTCTGGAATATTGCACCCGAGTACCAGGAATACGAAAACTGAGACATATTTGAACACGTCTCCCGATTACACGGTTGATCATACTCTGGGTTCCACATGCATGTTTTAGCTGAAGGAAGAATACCTTAAACCTGGGTAGTTGAAACCCGTGGAATGGGTACCATGCAATATGACTTCAAAGGGTCTTCATTTGCTCACCGAACCTCTCCAATCCTATCACTGCTGCGTTTATGCCCCTGTACACACGCTTCATTCTCTTTCGGAGACATAGCAATCCATAGGTTTTAAGATACTTACTAGTCAGGTACATTCTTAGGCGTTTAATATGGGGTGTTGAGTCCATTTCGTTGAGCAAGGAGTAGCTCTTGTCTATTCCATATTTGGCTTAAGGAACTTTATCTGTGCTCATTTCAATCTCTGGTTTTATGCAGCACCCCAACTCACCTTTCCCCTTAAGCAAGCATAAGTTGGTTTTCTAAATTTGAGACCCTGTTCTGTTCTGTAATTCAGTTCCTGTGTAGCCAAGTTTACATTCCGTGTATTACTGATATGTTATGATGTTTCTTTTTCTGTGTGACTTATTTCAGTTAGAATCATCATACCTGAATCCACTCATTGTGCTGCTAAGGGCCTGATAACATAGATTTCATTGCTGAGTGATACTGCATTGTACGTAAGTACCACAAGTTCTTTATCCATTTTTCACTTTCTGTGATATTGAGCTTGTACGGTAAACAAGGTTCTTGTAAACAGAGGCGTCCCAAACTTTGGGGTGGCTGTGTCTTTTTGATTTTAATTTCCCTAAGCTATAGGACCATAAGTGGAAGTGCCCTAGGCTCTGTTGCTTTGTTTTTTAGATGTTTCAGGAAACACCATACACTTCTCCCGAGTGTCTGTTGGCAATTTACATCCCGCCCATCAGCATAACAAGGCTCCCAGTTCTCCATGGCCTGTCCTGCCTTTCTGGATTTTACACTTTTTTCAGATGGCCCTTTTGACCGGGGGGAAGTGAGACTTCATTGTAGTGCAGATTTCCTTTGCAAGCTTGCTTGGTTGGCCAAAAAGGGCGTATGCGTTTTTTCCTGAATATATTCAGGAAAAAACGCATACGCCCTTTTTGGCCAAGTGCATCATTGTGGACGTTCTGACTCTTTTCCTATGCTTTCAATGAAATTCCAGTCTACCTCCTGAAATCGGTTTCCTGCAATTCTGCCCCGCTTTCAAGTCTTCTTGGCAGCCTTACTTCAGTATATTTTTGGATGATAACTCTCATTTATAACTCTGCAGGTTTGTGAGTTACAGTGCCCCTGAGCTCCTTTCTTCAACTCGCTTTCTTGTGACCTGGCCGCAACACCGCAGGATGGCTTCAGGCCCTAATCTGGTTCCGGCACGGCACGCTGAGCCTTTGGTTATTTCCTCTTCCTGGTGGGACATGAGAGTTAAATTTGCCCGTCCAGACACCTCCAGCTAGTCTCTCATTGGTTCTCGCTATTCCTGTTCATCTTCCGCAGAAATTGCAAACTGGGCCAAACAGGAGGTTAAAGGGACTGACTCTCCAAGTCGGGAGAGTGTTAGTAAAGCATCTGGAATGTTGCACCCGAGTACCAGGATACGAAAACTGAGACATATTTGAACACGTCTCCTGATCACACGGTTAATCATACTCTAGGTTCCACATGCATGTTTTAGCTGAAGGAAGAATACCTTAACCCTGGGTAGTTGAAACCCGTGGAATGGGTACCATGCAATATGACTTCAAAGGGTCTTCATTTGCTCACCGAACCTCTCCAATCCTATCACTGCTGCGTTTATGCCCCTGTACACACGCTTGATTCTCTTTCGGAGACATAGCAATCCATAGGTTTTAAGATACTTACTAGTCAGGTACATTCTTAGGCGTTTAATATGCGGTGTTGAGTCCATTTCGTTGAGCAAGGAGTAGCTCTTGTCTATTCCATATTTGGCTTAAGGAACTTTATCTGTGCTCATTTCAATCTCTGGTTTTATGCAGCACCCCAACTCACCTTTCCCCTTAAGCAAGCATAAGTTGGTTTTCCAAATTTGAGACCCTGTTCTGTTTTGGAATTCAGTTCCTGTGTAGCCAAGTTTACATTCCGTGTATTAGTGATATCTTATGATGTTTCTTTTTCTGTGTGACTCATTTCAGTTAGAATCATCGTACCTGAATCCACTCATTATGCTGCTACGGGCCTGATGACATAGATTTCATTGCTGAGTGATACTGCATTGTACGTAAGTACCACAAGTTCTTTATCCATTTTTCACTTTCTGTGATATTGAGCTTGTACGGTAAACGAGGTTCTTGTAAACAGAGGCGTCCCAAACTTTGGGGTGGCTGTGTCTTTTTGATTTTAATTTCCCTAAGCTATAGGACCATAAGTGGAAGTGCCCTAGGCTCTGTTGCTTTGTTTTTTAGATGTTTCAGGAAACACCATACACTTCTCCCGAGTGGCTGTTGGCAATTTACATCCCGCCCATCAGCATAACAAGGCTCCCAGTTCTCCATGGCCTGTCCTGCCTTTCTGGATTTTACACTTTTTTCAGATGGCCCTTTTGACCGGGTGGAAGTAAGACTTCATTGTAGTGCAGATTTCCTTTGCAAGCTTGCTTGGTTGGCCAAAAAGGGCGTATGCGTTTTTTCCTGAATATATTCAGGAAAAAACGCATACGCCCTATTTGGCCAAGTGCATCATTGTGGACGTTCTGCCTCTTTTCCTATGCTTTCAATGCAATTCCAGTCTACCTCCTGAAATCGGTTTCCTGCAATTCTGCCCCGCTTTCAAGTCCTCTTGGCAGCCTTACTTCAGTATATTTTTGGACGATAGCTGTCATTTATAACTCTGCAGGTTTGTGAATTACAGTGCCCCTGAGCTCCTTTCTTCAACTCGCTTTCTTTTGAGCTGGCCGCAACACCGCAGGATGGCTTCAGGCCCTAATCTGGTTCCGGCACGGCACGCTGAGCCTTTGGTTATTTCCTCTTCCTGGTGGGAAATGAGAGTTAAATTTGCCCGTCCAGACACCTCCAGCTAGTCTCTCATTGGTTCTCGCTATTCCTGTTCATCTTCCGCAGAAATTGCAAACTGGGCCAAACAGGAGGTTAAAGGGACTGACTCTCCAAGTCGGGAGAGTGTTAGTAAAGCATCTGGAATGTTGCACCCGAGTACCAGGATACGAAAACTGAGACATATTTGAACACGTCTCCTGATCACACGGTTAATCATACTCTAGGTTCCACATGCATGTTTTAGCTGAAGGAAGAATATCTTAACCCTGGGTAGTTGAGACCCGTGGAATGGGTACCATGCAATATGACTTCAAAGGGTCTTCATTTGCTCACCGAACCTCTCCAATCCTATCACTGCTGCGTTTATGCCCCTGTACACACGCTTGATTCTCTTTCGGAGACATAGCAATCCATAGGTTTTAAGATACTTACTAGTCAGGTACATTCTTAGGCGTTTAATATGCGGTGTTGAGTCCATTTCGTTGAGCAAGGAGTAGCTCTTGTCTATTCCATATTTGGCTTAAGGAACATTATCTGTGCTCATTTCAATCTCTGGTTTTATGCAGCACCCCAACTCACCTTTCCCCTTAAGCAAGCATAAGTTGGTTTTCTAAATTTGAGACCCTGTTCTGTTTTGGAATTCAGTTCCTGTGTAGCCAAGTTTACATTCCGTGTATTAGTGATATCTTATGATGTTTCTTTTTCTGTGTGACTCATTTCAGTTAGAATCATCGTACCTGAATCCACTCATTATGCTGCTACGGGCCTGATGACATAGATTTCATTGCTGAGTGATACTGCATTGTACGTAAGTACCACAAGTTCTTTATCCATTTTTCACTTTCTGTGATATTGAGCTTGTACGGTAAACGAGGTTCTTGTAAACAGAGGCGTCCCAAACTTTGGGGTGGCTGTGTCTTTTTGATTTTAATTTCCCTAAGCTATAGGACCATAAGTGGAAGTGCCCTAGGCTCTGTTGCTTTGTTTTTTAGATGTTTCAGGAAACACCATACACTTCTCCCGAGTGGCTGTTGGCAATTTACATCCCGCCCATCAGCATAACAAGGCTCCCAGTTCTCCATGGCCTGTCCTGCCTTTCTGGATTTTACACTTTTTTCAGATGGCCCTTTTGACCGGGTGGAAGTAAGACTTCATTGTAGTGCAGATTTCCTTTGCAAGCTTGCTTGGTTGGCCAAAAAGGGCGTATGCGTTTTTTCCTGAATATATTCAGGAAAAAACGCATACGCCCTATTTGGCCAAGTGCATCATTGTGGACGTTCTGCCTCTTTTCCTATGCTTTCAATGCAATTCCAGTCTACCTCCTGAAATCGGTTTCCTGCAATTCTGCCCCGCTTTCAAGTCCTCTTGGCAGCCTTACTTCAGTATATTTTTGGACGATAGCTGTCATTTATAACTCTGCAGGTTTGTGAATTACAGTGCCCCTGAGCTCCTTTCTTCAACTCGCTTTCTTTTGAGCTGGCCGCAACACCGCAGGATGGCTTCAGGCCCTAATCTGGTTCCGGCACGGCACGCTGAGCCTTTGGTTAATTCCTCTTCCTGGTGGGAAATGAGAGTTAAATTTGCCCGTCCAGACACCTCCAGCTAGTCTCTCATTGGTTCTCGCTATTCCTGTTCATCTTCCGCAGAAATTGCAAACTGGGCCAAACAGGAGGTTAAAGGCGCTGACTCTCTAAGTGGGGAGAGTGTTAGTAAAGCATCCCGAATGTTGCACCCGAGTATCAGGGGAGGAAAACTGAGACATATTTGAACACGTCTCCCGATCACATGGTTGATCATAATCTGGGTTCCACATGCATGTTTTAGCTGAAGGAAGAATACCTTAAACCTGGAGAGTTGAGACCCGTGTAATGGGTACCATGCAATATGACTTCAAAGGGTCTTCATTTGCTCACCGAACCTCTCCAATCCTATCACTGCTGCGTTTATGCCCCTGTACTCACGCTTGACTCTCTTTTGGAGACATAGCAATCCATAGGTTTTAAGATACTTACTAGTCAGGTACATTCTTAGGCGTTTAATATGGGGTGTTGAGTCCATTTCGTTGAGCAAGGAGTAGCTCTTGCTTATTCCATATTTGGCTTAAGGAACTTTATCTGTGCTCATTTCAATCTCTGGTTTTATGCAGCACCCCAACTCACCTTTCCCCTTAAGCAAGCATAAGTTGGTTTTCTAAATTTGAGACCCTGTTCTGTTTTGGAATTCAGTTCCTGTGTAGCCAAGTTTACATTCCGTGTATTACTGATATCTTATGATGTTTCTTTTTCTGTGTGACTTATTTCAGTTAGAATCATCGTACCTGAATCCACTCATTATGCTGCTACGGGCCTGATAACATAGATTTCATTGCTGAGTGATACTGCATTGTACGTAAGTACCACAAGTTCTTTATCCATTTTTCACTTTCTGTGATATTGAGCTTGTACGGTAAACGAGGTTCTTGTAAACAGAGGCGTCCCAAACTTTGGGGTGGCTGTGTCTTTTTGATTTTAATTTCCCTAAGCTATAGGACCATAAGTGGAAGTGCCCTAGGCTCTGTTGCTTTGTTTTTTAGATGTTTCAGGAAACACCATACACTTCTCCCGAGTGTCTGTTGGCAATTTACATCCCGCCCATCAGCATAACAAGGCTCCCAGTTCTCCATGGCCTGTCCTGCCTTTCTGGATTTTACACTTTTTTCAGATGGCCCTTTTGAGCGGGTGGAAGTGAGACTTCATTGTAGTGCAGATTTCCTTTGCAATCTTGCTTGGTTGGCCAAAAAGTGCGTATGCGTTTTTTCCTGAATATATTCAGGAAAAAACGCATACGCCCTATTTGGCCAAGTGCATCATTGTGGATGTTCTGCCTCTTTTCCTATGCTTTCAATGCAATTCCAGTCTACCTTCTGAAATCGGTTTCCTGCAATTCTGCCCCGCTTTCAATTCCTCTTGGCAGCCTTACTTCAGTATATTTTTGGACGATAGCTGTCATTTATAACTCTGCAGGTTTGTGAATTACAGTGCCCCTGAGCTCCTTTCTTCAACTCGCTTTCTTTTGAGCTGGCCGCAACTCCGCAGGATGGCTTCAGGCCCTAATCTGGTTCCGGCACGGCACGCTGAGCCTTTGGTTAATTCCTCTTCCTGGTGGGAAATGAGAGTTAAATTTGCCCGTCCAGACACCTCCAGCTAGTCTCTCATTGGTTCTCGCTATTCCTGTTCATCTTCCGCAGAAATTGCAAACTGGGCCAAACAGGAGGTTAAAGGGACTGACTCTCCAAGTCGGGAGAGTGTTAGTAAATCGTCTGGAATATTGCACCCGAGTACCAGGAATACGAAAACTGAGACATATTTGAACACGTCTCCCGATTACACGGTTGATCATACTCTGGGTTCCACATGCATGTTTTAGCTGAAGGAAGAATACCTTAAACCTGGGTAGTTGAAACCCGTGGAATGGGTACCATGCAATATGACTTCAAAGGGTCTTCATTTGCTCACCGAACCTCTCCAATCCTATCACTGCTGCGTTTATGCCCCTGTACACACGCTTGATTCTCTTTCGGAGACATAGCAATCCATAGGTTTTAAGATACTTACTAGTCAGGTACATTCTTAGGCGTTTAATATGGGGTGTTGAGTCCATTTCGTTGAGCAAGGAGTAGCTCTTGTCTATTCCATATTTGGCTTAAGGAACTTTATCTGTGCTCATTTCAATCTCTGGTTTTATGCAGCACCCCAACTCACCTTTACCCTTAAGCAAGCATAAGTTGGTTTTCTAAATTTGAGACCCTGTTCTGTTCTGTAATTCAGTTCCTGTGTAGCCAAGTTTACATTCCGTGTATTACTGATATGTTATGATGTTTCTTTTTCTGTGTGACTTATTTCAGTTAGAATCATCATACCTGAATCCACTCATTGTGCTGCTAAGGGCCTGATAACATAGATTTCATTGCTGAGTGATACTGCATTGTACGTAAGTACCACAAGTTCTTTATCCATTTTTCACTTTCTGTGATATTGAGCTTGTACGGTAAACAAGGTTCTTGTAAACAGAGGCGTCCCAAACTTTGGGGTGGCTGTGTCTTTTTGATTTTAATTTCCCTAAGCTATAGGACCATAAGTGGAAGTGCCCTAGGCTCTGTTGCTTTGTTTTTTAGATGTTTCAGGATACACCATACACTTCTCCCGAGTGTCTGTTGGCAATTTACATCCCGCCCATCAGCATAACAAGGCTCCCAGTTCTCCATGGCCTGTCCTGCCTTTCTGGATTTTACACTTTTTTCAGATGGCCCTTTTGACCGGGGGGAAGTGAGACTTCATTGTAGTGCAGATTTCCTTTGCAAGCTTGCTTGGTTGGCCAAAAAGGGCGTATGCGTTTTTTCCTGAATATATTCAGGAAAAAACGCATACGCCCTTTTTGGCCAAGTGCATCATTGTGGACGTTCTGCCTCTTTTCCTATGCTTTCAATGAAATTCCAGTCTACCTCCTGAAATCGGTTTCCTGCAATTCTGCCCCGCTTTCAAGTCTTCTTGGCAGCCTTACTTCAGTATATTTTTGGATGATAACTCTCATTTATAACTCTGCAGGTTTGTGAGTTACAGTGCCCCTGAGCTCCTTTCTTCAACTCGCTTTCTTGTGACCTGGCCGCAACACCGCAGGATGGCTTCAGGCCCTAATCTGGTTCCGGCACGGCACGCTGAGCCTTTGGTTATTTCCTCTTCCTGGTTGGAAATGAGAGTTAAATTTGCCCGTCCAGACACCTCCAGCTAGTCTCTCATTGGTTCTCGCTATTCCTGTTCATCTTCCGCAGAAATTGCAAACTGGGCCAAACAGGAGGTTAAAGGGACTGACTCTCCAAGTCGGGAGAGTGTTAGTAAAGCATCTGGAATGTTGCACCCGAGTACCAGGATACGAAAACTGAGACATATTTGAACACGTCTCCTGATCACACGGTTAATCATACTCTAGGTTCCACATGCATGTTTTAGCTGAAGGAAGAATACCTTAACCCTGGGTAGTTGAAACCCGTGGAATGGGTACCATGCAATATGACTTCAAAGGGTCTTCATTTGCTCACCGAACCTCTCCAATCCTATCACTGCTGCGTTTATGCCCCTGTACACACGCTTGATTCTCTTTCGGAGACATAGCAATCCATAGGTTTTAAGATACTTACTAGTCAGGTACATTCTTAGGCGTTTAATATGCGGTGTTGAGTCCATTTCGTTGAGCAAGGAGTAGCTCTTGTCTATTATATATTTGGCTTAAGGAACTTTATCTGTGCTCATTTCAATCTCTGGTTTTATGCAGCACCCCAACTCACCTTTCCCCTTAAGCAAGCATAAGTTGGTTTTCTAAATTTGAGACCCTGTTCTGTTTTGGAATTCAGTTCCTGTGTAGCCAAGTTTACATTCCGTGTATTAGTGATATCTTATGATGTTTCTTTTTCTGTGTGACTCATTTCAGTTAGAATCATCGTACCTGAATCCACTCATTATGCTGCTACGGGCCTGATGACATAGATTTCATTGCTGAGTGATACTGCATTGTACGTAAGTACCACAAGTTCTTTATCCATTTTTCACTTTCTGTGATATTGAGCTTGTACGGTAAACGAGGTTCTTGTAAACAGAGGCGTCCCAAACTTTGGGGTGGCTGTGTCTTTTTGATTTTAATTTCCCTAAGCTATAGGACCATAAGTGGAAGTGCCCTAGGCTCTGTTGCTTTGTTTTTTAGATGTTTCAGGAAACACCATACACTTCTCCCAAGTGGCTGTTGGCAATTTACATCCCGCCCATCAGCATAACAAGGCTCCCAGTTCTCCATGGCCTGTCCTGCCTTTCTGGATTTTACACTTTTTTCAGATGGCCCTTTTGACCGGGTGGAAGAAAGACTTCATTGTAGTGCAGATTTCCTTTGCAAGCTTGCTTGGTTGGCCAAAAAGGGCGTATGCGTTTTTTCCTGAATATATTCAGGAAAAAACGCATACGCCCTATTTGGCCAAGTGCATCATTGTGGACGTTCTGCCTCTTTTCCTATGCTTTCAATGCAATTCCAGTCTACCTCCTGAAATCGGTTTCCTGCAATTCTGCCCCGCTTTCAAGTCCTCTTGGCAGCCTTACTTCAGTATATTTTTGGACGATAGCTGTCATTTATAACTCTGCAGGTTTGTGAATTACAGTGCCCCTGAGCTCCTTTCTTCAACTCGCTTTCTTTTGAGCTGGCCGCAACACCGCAGGATGGCTTCAGGCCCTAATCTGGTTCCGGCACGGCACGCTGAGCCTTTGGTTATTTCCACTTCCTGGTGGGAAATGAGAGTTAAATTTGCCCGTCCAGACACCTCCAGCTAGTCTCTCATTGGTTCTCGCTATTCCTGTTCATCTTCCGCAGAAATTGCAAACTGGGCCAAACAGGAGGTTAAAGGCGCTGACTCTCCAAGTGGGGAGAGTGTTAGTAAAGCATCCCGAATGTTGCACCCGAGTATCAGGGGAGGAAAACTGAGACATATTTGAACACGTCTCCCGATCACATGGTTGATCATAATCTGGGTTCCACATGCATGTTTTAGCTGAAGGAAGAATACCTTAAATCTGGAGAGTTGAGACCCGTGTAATGGGTACCATGCAATATGACTTCAAAGGGTCTTCATTTGCTCACCGAACCTCTCCAATCCTATCACTGCTGCGTTTATGCCCCTGTACACACGCTTGACTCTCTTTTGGAGACATAGCAATCCATAGGTTTTAAGATACTTACTAGTCAGGTACATTCTTAGGCGTTTAATATGGGGTGTTGAG
Organism: Pseudorca crassidens; assembly: GCF_039906515.1. Classification (NCBI taxonomy): domain Eukaryota; kingdom Metazoa; phylum Chordata; class Mammalia; order Artiodactyla; family Delphinidae; genus Pseudorca; species Pseudorca crassidens. Next base: position 185,946,332 of record NC_090297.1, read on the forward strand.
TCCATTTCGTTGAGCAAGGAGTAGCTCTTGCTTATTCCATATTTGGCTTAAGGAACTTTATCTGTGCTCATTTCAATCTCTGGTTTTATGCAGCACCCCAACTCACCTTTCCCCTTAAGCAAGCATAAGTTGGTTTTCTAAATTTGAGACCCTGTTCTGTTTTGGAATTCAGTTCCTGTGTAGCCAAGTTTACATTCCATGTATTAGTGATATCTTATGATGTTTCTTTTTCTGTGTGACTTATTTCAGTTAGAATCATCGTACCTGAATCCACTCATTATGCTGCTACGGGCCTGATGACATAGATTTCATTGCTGAGTGATACTGCATTGTACGTAAGTACCACAAGTTCTTTATCCATTTTTCACTTTCTGTGATATTGAGCTTGTACGGTAAACGAGGTTCTTGTAAACAGAGGCGTCCGAAACTTTGGGGTGGCTGTGTCTTTTTGATTTTAATTTCCCTAAGCTATAGGACCATAAGTGGAAGTGCCCTAGGCTCTGTTGCTTTGTTTTTTAGATGTTTCAGGAAACACCATACACTTCTCCCGAGTGTCTGTTGGCAATTTACATCCCGCCCATCAGCATAACAAGGCTCCCAGTTCTCCATGGCCTGTCCTGCCTTTCTGGATTTTACACTTTTTTCAGATGGCCCTTTTGACCGGGGGGAAGTGAGACTTCATTGTAGTGCAGATTTCCTTTGCAAGCTTGCTTGGTTGGCCAAAAAGGGCGTATGCGTTTTTTCCTGAATATATTCAGGAAAAAACGCATACGCCCTATTTGGCCAAGTGCATCATTGTGGACGTTCTGCCTCTTTTCCTATGCTTTCAATGCAATTCCAGTCTACCTTCTGAAATCGGTTTCCTGCAATTCTGCCCCGCTTTCAATTCCTCTTGGCAGCCTTACTTCAGTATATTTTTGGACGATAGCTGTCATTTATAACTCTGCAGGTTTGTGAATTACAGTGCCCCTGAGCTCCTTTCTTCAACTCGCTTTCTTGTGACCTGGCCGCAACACCGCAGGATGGCTTCAGGCCCTAATCTGGTTCCGGCACGGCACGCTGAGCCTTTGGTTATTTCCTCTTCCTGGTGGGAAATGAGAGTTAAATTTGCCCGTCCAGACACCTCCAGCTAGTCTCTCATTGGTTCTCGCTATTCCTGTTCATCTTCCGCAGAAATTGCAAACTGGGCCAAACAGGAGGTTAAAGGGACTGACTCTCCAAGTCGGGAGAGTGTTAGTAAAGCATCTGGAATGTTGCACCCGAGTACCAGGATACGAAAACTGAGACATATTTGAACACGTCTCCTGATCACACGGTTAATCATACTCTAGGTTCCACATGCATGTTTTAGCTGAAGGAAGAATACCTTAACCCTGGGTAGTTGAAACCCGTGGAATGGGTACCATGCAATATGACTTCAAAGGGTCTTCATTTGCTCACCGAACCTCTCCAATCCTATCACTGCTGCGTTTATGCCCCTGTACACACGCTTGATTCTCTTTCGGAGACATAGCAATCCATAGGTTTTAAGATACTTACTAGTCAGGTACATTCTTAGGCGTTTAATATGCGGTGTTGAGTCCATTTCGTTGAGCAAGGAGTAGCTCTTGTCTATTCCATATTTGGCTTAAGGAACTTTATCTGTGCTCATTTCAATCTCTGGTTTTATGCAGCACCCCAACTCACCTTTCCCCTTAAGCAAGCATAAGTTGGTTTTCTAAACTTGAGACCCTGTTCTGTTTTGGAATTCAGTTCCTGTGTAGCCAAGTTTACATTCCGTGTATTAGTGATATCTTATGATGTTTCTTTTTCTGTGTGACTTATTTCAGTTAGAATCATCATACCTGAATCCACTCATTATGCTGCTACGTGCCTGATGACATAGATTTCATTGCTGAGTGATACTGCATTGTACGTAAGTACCACAAGTTCTTTATCCATTTTTCACTTTCTGTGATATTGAGCTTGTACGGTAAATGAGGTTCTTGTAAACAGAGGCGTCCCAAACTTTGGGGTGGCTGTGTCTTTTTGATTTTAATTTCCCTAAGCTATAGGACCATAAGTGGAAGTGCCCTAGGCTCTGTTGCTTTGTTTTTTAGATGTTTCAGGAAACACCATACACTTCTCCCGAGTGTCTGTTGGAAATTTACATCCCGCCCATCAGCATAACAAGGCTCCCAGTTCTCCATGGCCTGTCCTGCCTTTCTGGATTTTACACTTTTTTCAGATGGCCCTTTTGACCGGGGCGAAGTGAGACTTCATTGTAGTGCAGATTTCCTTTGCAAGCTTGCTTGGTTGGCCAAAAAGGGCGTATGCGTTTTTTCCTGAATATATTCAGGAAAAAACGCATACGCCCTTTTTGGCCAAGTGCATCATTGTGGACGTTCTGCCTCTTTTCCTATGCTTTCAATGCAATTCCAGTCTACCTCCTGAAATCGGTTTCCTGCAATTCTGCCCCGCTTTCAAGTCTTCTTGGCAGCCTTACTTCAGTATATTTTTGGATGATAACTGTCATTTATAACTTTGCAGGTTTGTGAGTTACAGTGCCCCTGAGCTCCTTTCTTCAACTCGCTTTCTTTTGAGCTGGCCGCAACACCGCAGGATGGCTTCAGGCCCTAATCTGGTTCCGGCACGGCACGCTGAGCCTTTGGTTATTTCCTCTTCCTGGTGGGACATGAGAGTTAAATTTGCCCGTCCAGACACCTCCAGCTAGTCTCTCATTGGTTCTCGCTATTCCTGTTCATCTTCCGCAGAAATTGCAAACTGGGCCAAACAGGAGGTTAAAGGCGCTGACTCTCCAAGTGGGGAGAGTGTTAGTAAAGCGTCCCGAATGTTGCATCCGAGTACCAGGGGAGGAAAACTGAGACATATTTGAACACGTCTCCCGTTCACACGGTTGAGCATACTCTGGGTTCCACATGCATGTTTTAGCTGAAGGAAGAATACCTTAAACCTGGAGAGTTGAGACCCGTGGAATGGGTACCATGCAATATGACTTCAAAGGGTCTTCATTTGCTCACCGAACCTCTCCAATCCTATCACTGCTGCGTTTATGCCCCTGTACACACGCTTGATTCTCTTTTGGAGACATAGCAATCCATAGGTTTTAAGATACTTACTAGTCAGGTACATTCTTAGGCGTTTAATATGGGGTGTTGAGTCCATTTCGTTGAGCAAGGAGTAGCTCTTGTCTATTCCATATTTGGCTTAAGGAACTTTACCTGTGCTCATTTCAATCTCTGGTTTTATGCAGCACCCCAACTCACCTTTCCCCTTAAGCAAGCATAAGTTGGTTTTCTAAACTTGAGACCCTGTTCTGTTTTGGAATTCAGTTCCTGTGTAGCCAAGTTTACATTCCGTGTATTAGTGATATCTTATGATGTTTCTTTTTCTGTGTGACTTATTTCAGTTAGAATCATCATACCTGAATCCACTCATTATGCTGCTACGGGCCTGATGACATAGATTTCATTGCTGAGTGATACTGCATTGTACGTAAGTACCACAAGTTCTTTATCCATTTTTCACTTTCTGCGATTGAACTTCTACGGTAAACGAGGTTCTTTTAAACAGAGGCGTCCCAAACTTTGGGGTGGCTGTGTCTTTTTGATTTTAATTTCCCTAAGCTATAGGACCATAAGTGGAAGTGCCCTAGGCTCTGTTGCTTTGTTTTTTAGATTTTTCAGGAAACACCATACACTTCTCCCGAGTGTCTGTTGGCAATTTACATCCCGCCCATCAGCATAACAAGGCTCCCAGTTCTCCATGGCCTGTCCTGCCTTTCTGGATTTTACACTTTTTTCAGATGGCCCTTATGACCGGGGGGAAGTGAGACTTCATTGTAGTGCAGATTTCCTTTTCTAGCTTGCTTGGTTGGCCAAAAAGGGCGTATGCGTTTTTTCCTGAATATATTCAGGAAAAAACGCATATGCCCTTTTTGGCCAAGTGCATCATTGTGGACGTTCTGCCTCTTTTCCTATGCTTTCAATGCAATTCCAGTCTACCTCCTGAAATCGGTTTCCTGCAATTCTGCCCCGCTTTCAAGTCCTCTTGGCAGCCTTACTTCAGTATATTTTTGGACGATAGCTGTCATTTATAACTCTGCAGGTTTGTGAATTACAGTGCCCCTGAGCTCCTTTCTTCAACTCGATTTCTTGTGACCTGGCCGCAACACCGCAGGATGGCTTCAGGCCCTAATCTGGTTCCGGCATGGCACGCTGAGCCTTTGGTTATTTCCTCTTCCTCGTGGGACATGAGAGTTAAATTTGCCCGTCCAGACACCTCCAGCTAGTCTCTCATTGGTTCTCGCTATTCCTGTTCATCTTCCGCAGAAATTGCAAACTGGGCCAAACAGGAGGTTAAAGGCGCTGACTCTCCAAGTGGGGAGAGTGTTAGTAAAGCGTCCCGAATGTTGCATCCGAGTACCAGGGGAGGAAAACTGAGACATATTTGAACACGTCTCCCGTTCACACGGTTGAGCATACTCTGGGTTCCACATGCATGTTTTAGCTGAAGGAAGAATACCTTAAACCTGGAGAGTTGAGACCCGTGGAATGGGTACCATGCAATATGACTTCAAAGGGTCTTCATTTGCTCACCGAACCTCTCCAATCCTATCACTGCTGCGTTTATGCCCCTGTACACACGCTTGATTCTCTTTTGGAGACATAGCAATCCATAGGTTTTAAGATACTTACTAGTCAGGTACATTCTTAGGCGTTTAATATGGGGTGTTGAGTCCATTTCGTTGAGCAAGGAGTAGCTCTTGTCTATTCCATATTTGGCTTAAGGAACTTTACCTGTGCTCATTTCAATCTCTGGTTTTATGCAGCACCCCAACTCACCTTTCCCCTTAAGCAAGCATAAGTTGGTTTTCTAAACTTGAGACCCTGTTCTGTTTTGGAATTCAGTTCCTGTGTAGCCAAGTTTACATTCCGTGTATTAGTGATATCTTATGATGTTTCTTTTTCTGTGTGACTTATTTCAGTTAGAATCATCATACCTGAATCCACTCATTATGCTGCTACGGGCCTGATGACATAGATTTCATTGCTGAGTGATACTGCATTGTACGTAAGTACCACAAGTTCTTTATCCATTTTTCACTTTCTGCGATTGAACTTCTACGGTAAACGAGGTTCTTTTAAACAGAGGCGTCCCAAACTTTGGGGTGGCTGTGTCTTTTTGATTTTAATTTCCCTAAGCTATAGGACCATAAGTGGAAGTGCCCTAGGCTCTGTTGCTTTGTTTTTTAGATTTTTCAGGAAACACCATACACTTCTCCCGAGTGTCTGTTGGCAATTTACATCCCGCCCATCAGCATAACAAGGCTCCCAGTTCTCCATGGCCTGTCCTGCCTTTCTGGATTTTACACTTTTTTCAGATGGCCCTTATGACCGGGGGGAAGTGAGACTTCATTGTAGTGCAGATTTCCTTTTCTAGCTTGCTTGGTTGGCCAAAAAGGGCGTATGCGTTTTTTCCTGAATATATTCAGGAAAAAACGCATATGCCCTTTTTGGCCAAGTGCATCATTGTGGACGTTCTGCCTCTTTTCCTATGCTTTCAATGCAATTCCAGTCTACCTCCTGAAATCGGTTTCCTGCAATTCTGCCCCGCTTTCAAGTCCTCTTGGCAGCCTTACTTCAGTATATTTTTGGACGATAGCTGTCATTTATAACTCTGCAGGTTTGTGAATTACAGTGCCCCTGAGCTCCTTTCTTCAACTCGATTTCTTGTGACCTGGCCGCAACACCGCAGGATGGCTTCAGGCCCTAATCTGGTTCCGGCATGGCACGCTGAGCCTTTGGTTATTTCCTCTTCCTCGTGGGACATGAGAGTTAAATTTGCCCGTCCAGACACCTCCAGCTAGTCTCTCATTGGTTCTCGCTATTCCTGTTCATCTTCCGCAGAAATTGCAAACTGGCCCAAACAGGAGGTTAAAGGCGCTGACTCTCCAAGTGGGGAGAGTGTTAGTAAAGCATCCCGAATGTTGCACCCGAGTATCAGGGGAGGAAAACTGAGACATATTTGAACACGTCTCCCGATCACACGGTTGATCATAATCTGGGTTCCACATGCATGTTTTAGCTGAAGGAAGAATACCTTAAACCTGGAGAGTTGAGACCCGTGTAATGGGTACCATGAATATGACTTCAAAGGGTCTTCATTTGCTCACCGAACCTCTCCAATCCTATCACTGCTGCGTTTATGCCCCTGTACACACGCTTGATTCTCTTTTGGAGACATAGCAATCCATAGGTTTTAAGATACTTACTAGTCAGGTACATTCTTAGGCGTTTAATATGCGGTGTTGAGTCCATTTCGTTGAGCAAGGAGTAGCTCTTGACTATTCCATATTTGGCTTAAGGAACTTTATATGTGCTCATTTCAATCTCTGGTTTTATGCAGCACCCCAACTCACCTTTCCCCTTAAGCAAGCATAAGTTGCTTTTCTAAATTTGAGACCCTGTTCTGTTTTGGAATTCAGTTCCTGTGTAGCCAAGTTTACATTCCATGTATTAGTGATATCTTATGATGTTTCTTTTTCTGTGTGACTTATTTCAGTTAGAATCATTGTACCTGAATCCACTCATTATACTGCTATGGGCCTGATGACATAGATTTCATTGTTGAGTGATACTGCATTGTACGTAAGTACCACAAGTTCTTTATCCATTTTTCACTTTCTGTGATATTGAGCTTGTACGGTAAACAAGGTTCTTGTAAACAGAGGCGTCCCAAACTTTGGGGTGGCTGTGTCTTTTTGATTTTAATTTCCCTAAGCTATAGGACCATAAGTGGAAGTGCCCTAGGCTCTGTTGCTTTGTTTTTTAGATGTTTCAGGAAACACCATACACTTCTCCCGAGTGTCTGTTGGCAATTTACATTCCGCCCATCAGCATAACAAGGCTCCCAGTTCTCCATGGCCTGTCCTGCCTTTCTGGATTTTACACTTTTTTCAGATGGCCCTTTTGACCGGGGGGAAGTGAGACTTCATTGTAGTGCAGATTTCCTTTGCAAGCTTGCTTGGTTGGCCAAAAAGGGCGTATGCGTTTTTTCCTGAATATATTCAGGAAAAAATGCGTACGCCCTTTTTGGCCAAGTGCATCATTGTGGACGTTCTGCCTCTTTTCCTATGCTTTCAATGCAATTCCAGTCTACCTCCTGAAATCGGTTTCCTGCAATTCTGCCCCGCTTTCAAGTCCTCTTGGCAGCCTTACTTCAGTATATTTTTGGACGATAGCTGTCATTTATAACTCTGCAGGTTTGTGAATTACAGTGCCCCTGAGCTCCTTTCTTCAACTCGCTTTCTTTTGAGCTGGCCGCAACACCGCAGGATGGCTTCAGGCCCTAATCTGGTTCCGGCACGGCACGCTGAGCCTTTGGTTAATTCCTCTTCCTGGTGGGAAATGAGAGTTAAATTTGCCCGTCCAGACACCTCCAGCTAGTCTCTCATTGGTTCTCGCTATTCCTGTTCATCTTCCGCAGAAATTGCAAACTGGGCCAAACAGGAGGTTAAAGGCGCTGACTCTCCAAGTGGGGAGAGTGTTAGTAAAGCATCCCGAATGTTGCACCCGAGTATCAGGGGAGGAAAACTGAGACATATTTGAACACGTCTCCCGATCACACGGTTGATCATAATCTGGGTTCCACATGCATGTTTTAGCTGAAGGAAGAATACCTTAAACCTGGAGAGTTGAGACCCGTGTAATGGGTACCATGCAATATGACTTCAAAGGGTCTTCATTTGCTCACCGAACCTCTCCAATCCTATCACTGCTGCGTTTATGCCCCTGTACACACGCTTGATTCTCTTTTGGAGACATAGCAATCCATAGGTTTTAAGATACTTACTAGTCAGGTACATACTTAGGCGTTTAATATGGGGTGTTGAGTCCATTTCGTTGAGCAAGGAGTAGCTCTTGCCTATTCCATATTTGGCTTAAGGAACTTTATCTGTGCTCATTTCAATCTCTGGTTTTATGCAGCACCCCAACTCACCTTTCCCCTTAAGCAAGCATAAGTTGGTTTTCTAAATTTGAGACCCTGTTCTGTTTTGGAATTCAGTTCCTGTGTAGCCAAGTTTACATTCCGTGTATTAGTGATATCTTATGATGTTTCTTTTTCTGTGTGACTTATTTCAGTTAGAATCATCGTACCTGAATCCACTCATTATGCTGCTACGGGCCTGATGACATAGATTTCATTGCTGAGTGATACTGCATTGTACGTAAGTACCACAAGTTCTTTATCCATTTTTCACTTTCTGTGATATTGAGCTTGTACGGTAAACGAGGTTCTTGTAAACAGAGGCGTCCCAAACTTTGGGGTGGCTGTGTCTTTTTGATTTTAATTTCCCTAAGCTATAGGACCATAAGTGGAAGTGCCCTAGGCTCTGTTGCTTTGTTTTTTAGATGTTTCAGGAAACACCATACACTTCTCCCGAGTGTCTGTTGGCAATTTACATCCCGCCCATCAGCATAACAAGGCTCCCAGTTCTCCATGGCCTGTCCTGCCTTTCTGGATTTTACACTTTTTTCAGATGGCCCTTTTGACCGGGGGGAAGTGAGACTTCATTGTAGTGCAGATTTCCTTTGCAAGCTTGCTTGGTTGGCCAAAAAGGGCGTATGCGTTTTTTCCTGAATATATTCAGGAAAAAGCGCGTACGCCCTTTTTGGCCAAGTGCATCATTGTGGACGTTCTGCCTCTTTTCCTATGCTTTCAATGAAATTCCAGTCTACCTCCTGAAATCGGTTTCCTGCAATTCTGCCCCGCATTCAAGTCTTCTTGGCAGCCTTACTTCAGTATATTTTTGGATGATAACTGTCATTTATAACTCTGCAGGTTTGTGAGTTACAGTGCCCCTGAGCTCCTTTCTTCAACTCGCTTTCTTGTGACCTGGCCGCAACACCGCAGGATGGCTTCAGGCCCTAATCTGGTTCCGGCACTGCACGCTGAGCCTTTGGTTATTTCCTCTTCCTGGTGGGACATGAAAGTTAAATTTGCCCGTCCAGACACCTCCAGCTAGTCTCTCATTGGTTCTCGCTATTCCTGTTCATCTTCCGCAGAAATTGCAAACTGGGCCAAACAGGAGGTTAAAGGCGCTGACTCTCCAAGTGGGGAGAGTGTTAGTAAAGTGTCCCGAATGTTGCATCCGAGTACCAGGGGAGGAAAACTGAGACATATTTGAACACGTCTCCCGATCACATGGTTGATCATACTCTAGGTTCCACATGCATGTTTTAGCTGAAGGAAGAATACCTTAAACCTGGAGAGTTGAGACCCGTGTAATGGGTACCATGCAATATGACTTCAAAGGGTCTTCATTTGCTCACCGAACCTCTCCAATCCTATCACTGCTGCGTTTATGCCCCTGTACACACGCTTGATTCTCTTTTGGAGACATAGCAATCCATAGGTTTTAAGATACTTACTAGTCAGGTACATTCTTAGGCGTTTAATATGGGGTGTTGAGTCCATTTCGTTGAGCAAGGAGTAGCTCTTGTCTATTCCATATTTGGCTTAAGGAACTTTATCTGTGCTCATTTCAATCTCTGGTTTTATGCAGCACCCCAACTCACCTTTCCCCTTAAGCAAGCATAAGTTGGTTTTCTAAACTTGAGACCCTGTTCTGTTTTGGAATTCAGTTCCTGTGTAGCCAAGTTTACATTCCGTGTATTAGTGATATCTTATGATGTTTCTTTTTCTGTGTGACTTATTTCAGTTAGAATCATCATACCTGAATCCACTCATTATGCTGCTACGTGCCTGATGACATAGATTTCATTGCTGAGTGATACTGCATTGTACGTAAGTACCACAAGTTCTTTATCCATTTTTCACTTTCTGTGATATTGAGCTTGTACGGTAAATGAGGTTCTTGTAAACAGAGGCGTCCCAAACTTTGGGGTGGCTGTGTCTTTTTGATTTTAATTTCCCTAAGCTATAGGACCATAAGTGGAAGTGCCCTAGGCTCTGTTGCTTTGTTTTTTAGATGTTTCAGGAAACACCATACACTTCTCCCGAGTGTCTGTTGGAAATTTACATCCCGCCCATCAGCATAACAAGGCTCCCAGTTCTCCATGGCCTGTCCTGCCTTTCTGGATTTTACACTTTTTTCAGATGGCCCTTTTGACCGGGGCGAAGTGAGACTTCATTGTAGTGCAGATTTCCTTTGCAAGCTTGCTTGGTTGGCCAAAAAGGGCGTATGCGTTTTTTCCTGAATATATTCAGGAAAAAACGCATACGCCCTTTTTGGCCAAGTGCATCATTGTGGACGTTCTGCCTCTTTTCCTATGCTTTCAATGCAATTCCAGTCTACCTCCTGAAATCGGTTTCCTGCAATTCTGCCCCGCTTTCAAGTCTTCTTGGCAGCCTTACTTCAGTATATTTTTGGATGATAACTGTCATTTATAACTTTGCAGGTTTGTGAGTTACAGTGCCCCTGAGCTCCTTTCTTCAACTCGCTTTCTTTTGAGCTGGCCGCAACACCGCAGGATGGCTTCAGGCCCTAATCTGGTTCCGGCACGGCACGCTGAGCCTTTGGTTATTTCCTCTTCCTGGTGGGACATGAGAGTTAAATTTGCCCGTCCAGACACCTCCAGCTAGTCTCTCATTGGTTCTCGCTATTCCTGTTCATCTTCCGCAGAAATTGCAAACTGGGCCAAACAGGAGGTTAAAGGCGCTGACTCTCCAAGTGGGGAGAGTGTTAGTAAAGCGTCCCGAATGTTGCATCCGAGTACCAGGGGAGGAAAACTGAGACATATTTGAACACGTCTCCCGTTCACACGGTTGAGCATACTCTGGGTTCCACATGCATGTTTTAGCTGAAGGAAGAATACCTTAAACCTGGAGAGTTGAGACCCGTGTAATGGGTACCATGCAATATGACTTCAAAGGGTCTTCATTTGCTCACCGAACCTCTCCAATCCTATCACTGCTGCGTTTATGCCCCTGTACACACGCTTGATTCTCTTTTGGAGACATAGCAATCCATAGGTTTTAAGATACTTACTAGTCAGGTACATTCTTAGGCGTTTAATATGGGGTGTTGAGTCCATTTCGTTGAGCAAGGAGTAGCTCTTGTCTATTCCATATTTGGCTTAAGGAACTTTACCTGTGCTCATTTCAATCTCTGGTTTTATGCAGCACCCCAACTCACCTTTCCCCTTAAGCAAGCATAAGTTGGTTTTCTAAACTTGAGACCCTGTTCTGTTTTGGAATTCAGTTCCTGTGTAGCCAAGTTTACATTCCGTGTATTAGTGATATCTTATGATGTTTCTTTTTCTGTGTGACTTATTTCAGTTAGAATCATCATACCTGAATCCACTCATTATGCTGCTACGGGCCTGATGACATAGATTTCATTGCTGAGTGATACTGCATTGTACGTAAGTACCACAAGTTCTTTATCCATTTTTCACTTTCTGCGATTGAACTTCTACGGTAAACGAGGTTCTTTTAAACAGAGGCGTCCCAAACTTTGGGGTGGCTGTGTCTTTTTGATTTTAATTTCCCTAAGCTATAGGACCATAAGTGGAAGTGCCCTAGGCTCTGTTGCTTTGTTTTTTAGATTTTTCAGGAAACACCATACACTTCTCCCGAGTGTCTGTTGGCAATTTACATCCCGCCCATCAGCATAACAAGGCTCCCAGTTCTCCATGGCCTGTCCTGCCTTTCTGGATTTTACACTTTTTTCAGATGGCCCTTATGACCGGGGGGAAGTGAGACTTCATTGTAGTGCAGATTTCCTTTTCTAGCTTGCTTGGTTGGCCAAAAAGGGCGTATGCGTTTTTTCCTGAATATATTCAGGAAAAAACGCATATGCCCTTTTTGGCCAAGTGCATCATTGTGGACGTTCTGCCTCTTTTCCTATGCTTTCAATGCAATTCCAGTCTACCTCCTGAAATCGGTTTCCTGCAATTCTGCCCCGCTTTCAAGTCCTCTTGGCAGCCTTACTTCAGTATATTTTTGGACGATAGCTGTCATTTATAACTCTGCAGGTTTGTGAATTACAGTGCCCCTGAGCTCCTTTCTTCAACTCGATTTCTTGTGACCTGGCCGCAACACCGCAGGATGGCTTCAGGCCCTAATCTGGTTCCGGCATGGCACGCTGAGCCTTTGGTTATTTCCTCTTCCTCGTGGGACATGAGAGTTAAATTTGCCCGTCCAGACACCTCCAGCTAGTCTCTCATTGGTTCTCGCTATTCCTGTTCATCTTCCGCAGAAATTGCAAACTGGGCCAAACAGGAGGTTAAAGGCGCTGACTCTCCAAGTGGGGAGAGTGTTAGTAAAGCGTCCCGAATGTTGCATCCGAGTACCAGGGGAGGAAAACTGAGACATATTTGAACACGTCTCCCGTTCACACGGTTGAGCATACTCTGGGTTCCACATGCATGTTTTAGCTGAAGGAAGAATACCTTAAACCTGGAGAGTTGAGACCCGTGGAATGGGTACCATGCAATATGACTTCAAAGGGTCTTCATTTGCTCACCGAACCTCTCCAATCCTATCACTGCTGCGTTTATGCCCCTGTACACACGCTTGATTCTCTTTTGGAGACATAGCAATCCATAGGTTTTAAGATACTTACTAGTCAGGTACATTCTTAGGCGTTTAATATGGGGTGTTGAGTCCATTTCGTTGAGCAAGGAGTAGCTCTTGTCTATTCCATATTTGGCTTAAGGAACTTTACCTGTGCTCATTTCAATCTCTGGTTTTATGCAGCACCCCAACTCACCTTTCCCCTTAAGCAAGCATAAGTTGGTTTTCTAAACTTGAGACCCTGTTCTGTTTTGGAATTCAGTTCCTGTGTAGCCAAGTTTACATTCCGTGTATTAGTGATATCTTATGATGTTTCTTTTTCTGTGTGACTTATTTCAGTTAGAATCATCATACCTGAATCCACTCATTATGCTGCTACGGGCCTGATGACATAGATTTCATTGCTGAGTGATACTGCATTGTACGTAAGTACCACAAGTTCTTTATCCATTTTTCACTTTCTGCGATTGAACTTCTACGGTAAACGAGGTTCTTTTAAACAGAGGCGTCCCAAACTTTGGGGTGGCTGTGTCTTTTTGATTTTAATTTCCCTAAGCTATAGGACCATAAGTGGAAGTGCCCTAGGCTCTGTTGCTTTGTTTTTTAGATTTTTCAGGAAACACCATACACTTCTCCCGAGTGTCTGTTGGCAATTTACATCCCGCCCATCAGCATAACAAGGCTCCCAGTTCTCCATGGCCTGTCCTGCCTTTCTGGATTTTACACTTTTTTCAGATGGCCCTTATGACCGGGGGGAAGTGAGACTTCATTGTAGTGCAGATTTCCTTTTCTAGCTTGCTTGGTTGGCCAAAAAGGGCGTATGCGTTTTTTCCTGAATATATTCAGGAAAAAACGCATATGCCCTTTTTGGCCAAGTGCATCATTGTGGACGTTCTGCCTCTTTTCCTATGCTTTCAATGCAATTCCAGTCTACCTCCTGAAATCGGTTTCCTGCAATTCTGCCCCGCTTTCAAGTCCTCTTGGCAGCCTTACTTCAGTATATTTTTGGACGATAGCTGTCATTTATAACTCTGCAGGTTTGTGAATTACAGTGCCCCTGAGCTCCTTTCTTCAACTCGATTTCTTGTGACCTGGCCGCAACACCGCAGGATGGCTTCAGGCCCTAATCTGGTTCCGGCATGGCACGCTGAGCCTTTGGTTATTTCCTCTTCCTCGTGGGACATGAGAGTTAAATTTGCCCGTCCAGACACCTCCAGCTAGTCTCTCATTGGTTCTCGCTATTCCTGTTCATCTTCCGCAGAAATTGCAAACTGGCCCAAACAGGAGGTTAAAGGCGCTGACTCTCCAAGTGGGGAGAGTGTTAGTAAAGCATCCCGAATGTTGCACCCGAGTATCAGGGGAGGAAAACTGAGACATATTTGAACACGTCTCCCGATCACACGGTTGATCATAATCTGGGTTCCACATGCATGTTTTAGCTGAAGGAAGAATACCTTAAACCTGGAGAGTTGAGACCTGTGTAATGGGTACCATGAATATGACTTCAAAGGGTCTTCATTTGCTCACCGAACCTCTCCAATCCTATCACTGCTGCGTTTATGCCCCTGTACACACGCTTGATTCTCTTTTGGAGACATAGCAATCCATAGGTTTTAAGATACTTACTAGTCAGGTACATTCTTAGGCGTTTAATATGCGGTGTTGAGTCCATTTCGTTGAGCAAGGAGTAGCTCTTGACTATTCCATATTTGGCTTAAGGAACTTTATATGTGCTCATTTCAATCTCTGGTTTTATGCAGCACCCCAACTCACCTTTCCCCTTAAGCAAGCATAAGTTGCTTTTCTAAATTTGAGACCCTGTTCTGTTTTGGAATTCAGTTCCTGTGTAGCCAAGTTTACATTCCATGTATTAGTGATATCTTATGATGTTTCTTTTTCTGTGTGACTTATTTCAGTTAGAATCATTGTACCTGAATCCACTCATTATACTGCTATGGGCCTGATGACATAGATTTCATTGTTGAGTGATACTGCATTGTACGTAAGTACCACAAGTTCTTTATCCATTTTTCACTTTCTGTGATATTGAGCTTGTACGGTAAACAAGGTTCTTGTAAACAGAGGCGTCCCAAACTTTGGGGTGGCTGTGTCTTTTTGATTTTAATTTCCCTAAGCTATAGGACCATAAGTGGAAGTGCCCTAGGCTCTGTTGCTTTGTTTTTTAGATGTTTCAGGAAACACCATACACTTCTCCCGAGTGTCTGTTGGCAATTTACATTCCGCCCATCAGCATAACAAGGCTCCCAGTTCTCCATGGCCTGTCCTGCCTTTCTGGATTTTACACTTTTTTCAGATGGCCCTTTTGACCGGGGGGAAGTGAGACTTCATTGTAGTGCAGATTTCCTTTGCAAGCTTGCTTGGTTGGCCAAAAAGGGCGTATGCGTTTTTTCCTGAATATATTCAGGAAAAAATGCGTACGCCCTTTTTGGCCAAGTGCATCATTGTGGACGTTCTGCCTCTTTTCCTATGCTTTCAATGCAATTCCAGTCTACCTCCTGAAATCGGTTTCCTGCAATTCTGCCCCGCTTTCAAGTCCTCTTGGCAGCCTTACTTCAGTATATTTTTGGACGATAGCTGTCATTTATAACTCTGCAGGTTTGTGAATTACAGTGCCCCTGAGCTCCTTTCTTCAACTCGCTTTCTTTTGAGCTGGCCGCAACACCGCAGGATGGCTTCAGGCCCTAATCTGGTTCCGGCACGGCACGCTGAGCCTTTGGTTAATTCCTCTTCCTGGTGGGAAATGAGAGTTAAATTTGCCCGTCCAGACACCTCCAGCTAGTCTCTCATTGGTTCTCGCTATTCCTGTTCATCTTCCGCAGAAATTGCAAACTGGGCCAAACAGGAGGTTAAAGGCGCTGACTCTCCAAGTGGGGAGAGTGTTAGTAAAGCATCCCGAATGTTGCACCCGAGTATCAGGGGAGGAAAACTGAGACATATTTGAACACGTCTCCCGATCACACGGTTGATCATAATCTGGGTTCCACATGCATGTTTTAGCTGAAGGAAGAATACCTTAAACCTGGAGAGTTGAGACCCGTGTAATGGGTACCATGCAATATGACTTCAAAGGGTCTTCATTTGCTCACCGAACCTCTCCAATCCTATCACTGCTGCGTTTATGCCCCTGTACACACGCTTGATTCTCTTTTGGAGACATAGCAATCCATAGGTTTTAAGATACTTACTAGTCAGGTACATACTTAGGCGTTTAATATGGGGTGTTGAGTCCATTTCGTTGAGCAAGGAGTAGCTCTTGCCTATTCCATATTTGGCTTAAGGAACTTTATCTGTGCTCATTTCAATCTCTGGTTTTATGCAGCACCCCAACTCACCTTTCCCCTTAAGCAAGCATAAGTTGGTTTTCTAAATTTGAGACCCTGTTCTGTTTTGGAATTCAGTTCCTGTGTAGCCAAGTTTACATTCCGTGTATTAGTGATATCTTATGATGTTTCTTTTTCTGTGTGACTTATTTCAGTTAGAATCATCGTACCTGAATCCACTCATTATGCTGCTACGGGCCTGATGACATAGATTTCATTGCTGAGTGATACTGCATTGTACGTAAGTACCACAAGTTCTTTATCCATTTTTCACTTTCTGTGATATTGAGCTTGTACGGTAAACGAGGTTCTTGTAAACAGAGGCGTCCCAAACTTTGGGGTGGCTGTGTCTTTTTGATTTTAATTTCCCTAAGCTATAGGACCATAAGTGGAAGTGCCCTAGGCTCTGTTGCTTTGTTTTTTAGATGTTTCAGGAAACACCATACACTTCTCCCGAGTGTCTGTTGGCAATTTACATCCCGCCCATCAGCATAACAAGGCTCCCAGTTCTCCATGGCCTGTCCTGCCTTTCTGGATTTTACACTTTTTTCAGATGGCCCTTTTGACCGGGGGGAAGTGAGACTTCATTGTAGTGCAGATTTCCTTTGCAAGCTTGCTTGGTTGGCCAAAAAGGGCGTATGCGTTTTTTCCTGAATATATTCAGGAAAAAGCGCGTACGCCCTTTTTGGCCAAGTGCATCATTGTGGACGTTCTGCCTCTTTTCCTATGCTTTCAATGAAATTCCAGTCTACCTCCTGAAATCGGTTTCCTGCAATTCTGCCCCGCATTCAAGTCTTCTTGGCAGCCTTACTTCAGTATATTTTTGGATGATAACTGTCATTTATAACTCTGCAGGTTTGTGAGTTACAGTGCCCCTGAGCTCCTTTCTTCAACTCGCTTTCTTGTGACCTGGCCGCAACACCGCAGGATGGCTTCAGGCCCTAATCTGGTTCCGGCACTGCACGCTGAGCCTTTGGTTATTTCCTCTTCCTGGTGGGACATGAAAGTTAAATTTGCCCGTCCAGACACCTCCAGCTAGTCTCTCATTGGTTCTCGCTATTCCTGTTCATCTTCCGCAGAAATTGCAAACTGGGCCAAACAGGAGGTTAAAGGCGCTGACTCTCCAAGTGGGGAGAGTGTTAGTAAAGTGTCCCGAATGTTGCATCCGAGTACCAGGGGAGGAAAACTGAGACATATTTGAACACGTCTCCCGATCACATGGTTGATCATACTCTAGGTTCCACATGCATGTTTTAGCTGAAGGAAGAATACCTTAAACCTGGAGAGTTGAGACCCGTGTAATGGGTACCATGCAATATGACTTCAAAGGGTCTTCATTTGCTCACCGAACCTCTCCAATCCTATCACTGCTGCGTTTATGCCCCTGTACACACGCTTGATTCTCTTTTGGAGACATAGCAATCCATAGGTTTTAAGATACTTACTAGTCAGGTACATTCTTAGGCGTTTAATATGGGGTGTTGAGTCCATTTCGTTGAGCAAGGAGTAGCTCTTGTCTATTCCATATTTGGCTTAAGGAACTTTATCTGTGCTCATTTCAATCTCTGGTTTTATGCAGCACCCCAACTCACCTTTCCCCTTAAGCAAGAATAAGTTGGTTTTCTAAATTTGAGACCCTCTTCTGTTTTGGAATTCAGTTCCTGTGTAGCCAAGTTTACATTCCGTGTATTACTGATATCTTATGATGTTTCTTTTTCTGTGTGACTTATTTCAGTTAGAATCATCGTACTTGAATTCACTCATTATGCTGCTACGGGCCTGAT
This sequence comes from Pseudorca crassidens, assembly GCF_039906515.1. Taxonomy (NCBI): domain Eukaryota; kingdom Metazoa; phylum Chordata; class Mammalia; order Artiodactyla; family Delphinidae; genus Pseudorca; species Pseudorca crassidens. The sequence goes on from NC_090297.1 coordinate 185,964,000, forward strand.
GACGTAGATTTCATTGCTGAGTGATACTGCATTGTACGTAAGTACCACAAGTTCTTTATCCATTTTTCACTTTCTGCGATATTGAACTTGTACGGTAAAAGAGGTTCTTGTAAACAGAGGCATCCCAAATTTTGGGGTGGCTGTGTCTTTTTGATTTTAATTTCCCTAAGCTATAGGACCATAAGTGGAAGTGCCCTAGGCTCTGTTGCTTTGTTTTTTAGATGTTTCAGGAAACACCATACACTTCTCCCGAGTGTCTGTTGGCAATTTACATCCCGCCCATCAGCATAACAAGGCTCCCAGTTCTCCATGGCCTGTCCTGCCTTTCTGGATTTTACACTTTTTTCAGATGGCCCTTTTGACCGGGTGGAAGTAAGACTTCATTGTAGTGCAGATTTCCTTTGCAAGCTTGCTTGGTTGGCCAAAAAGGGCGTATGCGTTTTTTCCTGTATATATTCAGGAAAAAACGGATACACCCTTTTTTGCCAAGTGCATCATTGTGGACGTTCTGCCTCTTTTCCTATGCTTTCAATGCATTTCCAGTCTACCTTCTGAAATCGGTTTCCTGCAATTCTGCCCCGGTTTCAAGTCCTCTTGGCAGCCTTACTTCAGTATATTTTTGGACGATAGCTGTCATTTATAACTCTGCAGGTTTGTGAATTACAGTGCCCCTGAGCTCCTTTCTTCAACTCGCTTTCTTTTGAGCTGGCCGCAACACCGCAGGATGGCTTCAGGCCCTAATCTGGTTCCGGCACGGCACGCTGAGCCTTTGGTTAATTCCTCTTCCTGGTGGGAAATGAGAGTTAAATTTGCCCGTCCAGACACCTCCAGCTAGTCTCTCATTGGTTCTCGCTATTCCTGTTCATCTTCCGCAGAAATTGCAAACTGGGCCAAACAGGAGGTTAAAGGGACTGACTCTCCAAGTCGGGAGAGTGTTAGTAAAGCATCTGGAATGTTGCACCCGAGTACCAGGGGAGGAAAACTGAGACATATTTGAACACGTCTCCCGTTCACATGGTTGAGCATACTCTGGGTTCCACATGCATGTTTTAGCTGAAGGAAGAATACCTTAAACCTGGAGAGTTGAGACCCGTGTAATGGGTACCATGCAATATGACTTCAAAGGGTCTTCATTTGCTCACCGAACCTCTCCAATCCTATCACTGCTGCGTTTATGCCCCTGTACACACGCTTGATTCTCTTTTGGAGACAGCAATCCATAGGTTTTAAGATACTTACTAGTCAGGTACATTCTTAGGCGTTTAATATGGTGTGTTGAGTCCATTTCGTTGAGCAAGGAGTAGCTCTTGTCTATTCCATATTTGGCTTAAGGAACTTTATCTGTGCTCATTTCAATCTCTGGTTTTATGCAGCACCCCAACTCACCTTTCCCCTTAAGCAAGCATAAGTTGGTTTTCTAAATTTGAGACCCTGTTCTGTTCTGTAATTCAGTTCCTGTGTAGCCAAGTTTACATTCCGTGTATTAGTGATATCTTATGATGTTTCTTTTTCTGTGTGACTTATTTCAGTTAGAATCATGGTACCTGAATCCACTCATTATGCTGCTACGGGCCTGATGACATAGATTTCATTGCTGAGTGATACTGCATTGTACATAAGTACCACAAGTTCTTTATCCATTTTTCACTTTCTGTGATATTGAGCTTGTACGGTAAACGAGGTTCTTGTAAACAGAGGCGTCCCAAACTTTGGGGTGGCTGTGTCTTTTTGATTTTAATTTCCCTAAGCTATAGGACCATAAGTGGAAGTGCCCTAGGCTCTGTTGCTTTGTTTTTTAGATGTTTCAGGAAACACCATACACTTCTCCCGAGTGTCTGTTGGAAATTTACATCCCGCCCATCAGCATAACAAGGCTCCCAGTTCTCCATGGCCTGTCCTGCCTTTCTGGATTTTACACTTTTTTCAGATGGCCCTTTTGACCGGGGCGAAGTGAGACTTCATTGTAGTGCAGATTTCCTTTGCAAGCTTGCTTGGTTGGCCAAAAAGGGCGTATGCGTTTTTTCCTGAATATATTCAGGAAAAAACGCATACGCCCTTTTTGGCCAAGTGCATCATTGTGGACGTTCTGCCTCTTTTCCTATGCTTTCAATGCAATTCCAGTCTACCTCCTGAAATCGGTTTCCTGCAATTCTGCCCCGCTTTCAAGTCTTCTTGGCAGCCTTACTTCAGTATATTTTTGGATGATAACTGTCATTTATAACTTTGCAGGTTTGTGAGTTACAGTGCCCCTGAGCTCCTTTCTTCAACTCGCTTTCTTTTGAGCTGGCCGCAACACCGCAGGATGGCTTCAGGCCCTAATCTGGTTCCGGCACGGCACGCTGAGCCTTTGGTTATTTCCTCTTCCTGGTGGGACATGAGAGTTAAATTTGCCCGTCCAGACACCTCCAGCTAGTCTCTCATTGGTTCTCGCTATTCCTGTTCATCTTCCGCAGAAATTGCAAACTGGGCCAAACAGGAGGTTAAAGGCGCTGACTCTCCAAGTGGGGAGAGTGTTAGTAAAGCGTCCCGAATGTTGCATCCGAGTACCAGGGGAGGAAAACTGAGACATATTTGAACACGTCTCCCGTTCACACGGTTGAGCATACTCTGGGTTCCACATGCATGTTTTAGCTGAAGGAAGAATACCTTAAACCTGGAGAGTTGAGACCCGTGGAATGGGTACCATGCAATATGACTTCAAAGGGTCTTCATTTGCTCACCGAACCTCTCCAATCCTATCACTGCTGCGTTTATGCCCCTGTACACACGCTTGATTCTCTTTTGGAGACATAGCAATCCATAGGTTTTAAGATACTTACTAGTCAGGTACATTCTTAGGCGTTTAATATGGGGTGTTGAGTCCATTTCGTTGAGCAAGGAGTAGCTCTTGTCTATTCCATATTTGGCTTAAGGAACTTTACCTGTGCTCATTTCAATCTCTGGTTTTATGCAGCACCCCAACTCACCTTTCCCCTTAAGCAAGCATAAGTTGGTTTTCTAAACTTGAGACCCTGTTCTGTTTTGGAATTCAGTTCCTGTGTAGCCAAGTTTACATTCCGTGTATTAGTGATATCTTATGATGTTTCTTTTTCTGTGTGACTTATTTCAGTTAGAATCATCATACCTGAATCCACTCATTATGCTGCTACGGGCCTGATGACATAGATTTCATTGCTGAGTGATACTGCATTGTACGTAAGTACCACAAGTTCTTTATCCATTTTTCACTTTCTGCGATTGAACTTCTACGGTAAACGAGGTTCTTTTAAACAGAGGCGTCCCAAACTTTGGGGTGGCTGTGTCTTTTTGATTTTAATTTCCCTAAGCTATAGGACCATAAGTGGAAGTGCCCTAGGCTCTGTTGCTTTGTTTTTTAGATTTTTCAGGAAACACCATACACTTCTCCCGAGTGTCTGTTGGCAATTTACATCCCGCCCATCAGCATAACAAGGCTCCCAGTTCTCCATGGCCTGTCCTGCCTTTCTGGATTTTACACTTTTTTCAGATGGCCCTTATGACCGGGGGGAAGTGAGACTTCATTGTAGTGCAGATTTCCTTTTCTAGCTTGCTTGGTTGGCCAAAAAGGGCGTATGCGTTTTTTCCTGAATATATTCAGGAAAAAACGCATATGCCCTTTTTGGCCAAGTGCATCATTGTGGACGTTCTGCCTCTTTTCCTATGCTTTCAATGCAATTCCAGTCTACCTCCTGAAATCGGTTTCCTGCAATTCTGCCCCGCTTTCAAGTCCTCTTGGCAGCCTTACTTCAGTATATTTTTGGACGATAGCTGTCATTTATAACTCTGCAGGTTTGTGAATTACAGTGCCCCTGAGCTCCTTTCTTCAACTCGATTTCTTGTGACCTGGCCGCAACACCGCAGGATGGCTTCAGGCCCTAATCTGGTTACGGCATGGCACGCTGAGCCTTTGGTTATTTCCTCTTCCTCGTGGGACATGAGAGTTAAATTTGCCCGTCCAGACACCTCCAGCTAGTCTCTCATTGGTTCTCGCTATTCCTGTTCATCTTCCGCAGAAATTGCAAACTGGCCCAAACAGGAGGTTAAAGGCGCTGACTCTCCAAGTGGGGAGAGTGTTAGTAAAGCATCCCGAATGTTGCACCCGAGTATCAGGGGAGGAAAACTGAGACATATTTGAACACGTCTCCCGATCACACGGTTGATCATAATCTGGGTTCCACATGCATGTTTTAGCTGAAGGAAGAATACCTTAAACCTGGAGAGTTGAGACCCGTGTAATGGGTACCATGAATATGACTTCAAAGGGTCTTCATTTGCTCACCGAACCTCTCCAATCCTATCACTGCTGCGTTTATGCCCCTGTACACACGCTTGATTCTCTTTTGGAGACATAGCAATCCATAGGTTTTAAGATACTTACTAGTCAGGTACATTCTTAGGCGTTTAATATGCGGTGTTGAGTCCATTTCGTTGAGCAAGGAGTAGCTCTTGACTATTCCATATTTGGCTTAAGGAACTTTATATGTGCTCATTTCAATCTCTGGTTTTATGCAGCACCCCAACTCACCTTTCCCCTTAAGCAAGCATAAGTTGCTTTTCTAAATTTGAGACCCTGTTCTGTTTTGGAATTCAGTTCCTGTGTAGCCAAGTTTACATTCCATGTATTAGTGATATCTTATGATGTTTCTTTTTCTGTGTGACTTATTTCAGTTAGAATCATTGTACCTGAATCCACTCATTATACTGCTATGGGCCTGATGACATAGATTTCATTGTTGAGTGATACTGCATTGTACGTAAGTACCACAAGTTCTTTATCCATTTTTCACTTTCTGTGATATTGAGCTTGTACGGTAAACAAGGTTCTTGTAAACAGAGGCGTCCCAAACTTTGGGGTGGCTGTGTCTTTTTGATTTTAATTTCCCTAAGCTATAGGACCATAAGTGGAAGTGCCCTAGGCTCTGTTGCTTTGTTTTTTAGATGTTTCAGGAAACACCATACACTTCTCCCGAGTGTCTGTTGGCAATTTACATTCCGCCCATCAGCATAACAAGGCTCCCAGTTCTCCATGGCCTGTCCTGCCTTTCTGGATTTTACACTTTTTTCAGATGGCCCTTTTGACCGGGGGGAAGTGAGACTTCATTGTAGTGCAGATTTCCTTTGCAAGCTTGCTTGGTTGGCCAAAAAGGGCGTATGCGTTTTTTCCTGAATATATTCAGGAAAAAATGCGTACGCCCTTTTTGGCCAAGTGCATCATTGTGGACGTTCTGCCTCTTTTCCTATGCTTTCAATGCAATTCCAGTCTACCTCCTGAAATCGGTTTCCTGCAATTCTGCCCCGCTTTCAAGTCCTCTTGGCAGCCTTACTTCAGTATATTTTTGGACGATAGCTGTCATTTATAACTCTGCAGGTTTGTGAATTACAGTGCCCCTGAGCTCCTTTCTTCAACTCGCTTTCTTTTGAGCTGGCCGCAACACCGCAGGATGGCTTCAGGCCCTAATCTGGTTCCGGCACGGCACGCTGAGCCTTTGGTTAATTCCTCTTCCTGGTGGGAAATGAGAGTTAAATTTGCCCGTCCAGACACCTCCAGCTAGTCTCTCATTGGTTCTCGCTATTCCTGTTCATCTTCCGCAGAAATTGCAAACTGGGCCAAACAGGAGGTTAAAGGCGCTGACTCTCCAAGTGGGGAGAGTGTTAGTAAAGCATCCCGAATGTTGCACCCGAGTATCAGGGGAGGAAAACTGAGACATATTTGAACACGTCTCCCGATCACACGGTTGATCATAATCTGGGTTCCACATGCATGTTTTAGCTGAAGGAAGAATACCTTAAACCTGGAGAGTTGAGACCCGTGTAATGGGTACCATGCAATATGACTTCAAAGGGTCTTCATTTGCTCACCGAACCTCTCCAATCCTATCACTGCTGCGTTTATGCCCCTGTACACACGCTTGATTCTCTTTTGGAGACATAGCAATCCATAGGTTTTAAGATACTTACTAGTCAGGTACATACTTAGGCGTTTAATATGGGGTGTTGAGTCCATTTCGTTGAGCAAGGAGTAGCTCTTGCCTATTCCATATTTGGCTTAAGGAACTTTATCTGTGCTCATTTCAATCTCTGGTTTTATGCAGCACCCCAACTCACCTTTCCCCTTAAGCAAGCATAAGTTGGTTTTCTAAATTTGAGACCCTGTTCTGTTTTGGAATTCAGTTCCTGTGTAGCCAAGTTTACATTCCGTGTATTAGTGATATCTTATGATGTTTCTTTTTCTGTGTGACTTATTTCAGTTAGAATCATCGTACCTGAATCCACTCATTATGCTGCTACGGGCCTGATGACATAGATTTCATTGCTGAGTGATACTGCATTGTACGTAAGTACCACAAGTTCTTTATCCATTTTTCACTTTCTGTGATATTGAGCTTGTACGGTAAACGAGGTTCTTGTAAACAGAGGCGTCCCAAACTTTGGGGTGGCTGTGTCTTTTTGATTTTAATTTCCCTAAGCTATAGGACCATAAGTGGAAGTGCCCTAGGCTCTGTTGCTTTGTTTTTTAGATGTTTCAGGAAACACCATACACTTCTCCCGAGTGTCTGTTGGCAATTTACATCCCGCCCATCAGCATAACAAGGCTCCCAGTTCTCCATGGCCTGTCCTGCCTTTCTGGATTTTACACTTTTTTCAGATGGCCCTTTTGACCGGGGGGAAGTGAGACTTCATTGTAGTGCAGATTTCCTTTGCAAGCTTGCTTGGTTGGCCAAAAAGGGCGTATGCGTTTTTTCCTGAATATATTCAGGAAAAAGCGCGTACGCCCTTTTTGGCCAAGTGCATCATTGTGGACGTTCTGCCTCTTTTCCTATGCTTTCAATGAAATTCCAGTCTACCTCCTGAAATCGGTTTCCTGCAATTCTGCCCCGCATTCAAGTCTTCTTGGCAGCCTTACTTCAGTATATTTTTGGATGATAACTGTCATTTATAACTCTGCAGGTTTGTGAGTTACAGTGCCCCTGAGCTCCTTTCTTCAACTCGCTTTCTTGTGACCTGGCCGCAACACCGCAGGATGGCTTCAGGCCCTAATCTGGTTCCGGCACTGCACGCTGAGCCTTTGGTTATTTCCTCTTCCTGGTGGGACATGAAAGTTAAATTTGCCCGTCCAGACACCTCCAGCTAGTCTCTCATTGGTTCTCGCTATTCCTGTTCATCTTCCGCAGAAATTGCAAACTGGGCCAAACAGGAGGTTAAAGGCGCTGACTCTCCAAGTGGGGAGAGTGTTAGTAAAGTGTCCCGAATGTTGCATCCGAGTACCAGGGGAGGAAAACTGAGACATATTTGAACACGTCTCCCGATCACATGGTTGATCATACTCTAGGTTCCACATGCATGTTTTAGCTGAAGGAAGAATACCTTAAACCTGGAGAGTTGAGACCCGTGTAATGGGTACCATGCAATATGACTTCAAAGGGTCTTCATTTGCTCACCGAACCTCTCCAATCCTATCACTGCTGCGTTTATGCCCCTGTACACACGCTTGATTCTCTTTTGGAGACATAGCAATCCATAGGTTTTAAGATACTTACTAGTCAGGTACATTCTTAGGCGTTTAATATGGGGTGTTGAGTCCATTTCGTTGAGCAAGGAGTAGCTCTTGTCTATTCCATATTTGGCTTAAGGAACTTTATCTGTGCTCATTTCAATCTCTGGTTTTATGCAGCACCCCAACTCACCTTTCCCCTTAAGCAAGAATAAGTTGGTTTTCTAAATTTGAGACCCTCTTCTGTTTTGGAATTCAGTTCCTGTGTAGCCAAGTTTACATTCCGTGTATTACTGATATCTTATGATGTTTCTTTTTCTGTGTGACTTATTTCAGTTAGAATCATCGTACTTGAATTCACTCATTATGCTGCTACGGGCCTGATGACGTAGATTTCATTGCTGAGTGATACTGCATTGTACGTAAGTACCACAAGTTCTTTATCCATTTTTCACTTTCTGCGATATTGAACTTGTACGGTAAAAGAGGTTCTTGTAAACAGAGGCATCCCAAATTTTGGGGTGGCTGTGTCTTTTTGATTTTAATTTCCCTAAGCTATAGGACCATAAGTGGAAGTGCCCTAGGCTCTGTTGCTTTGTTTTTTAGATGTTTCAGGAAACACCATACACTTCTCCCGAGTGTCTGTTGGCAATTTACATCCCGCCCATCAGCATAACAAGGCTCCCAGTTCTCCATGGCCTGTCCTGCCTTTCTGGATTTTACACTTTTTTCAGATGGCCCTTTTGACCGGGTGGAAGTAAGACTTCATTGTAGTGCAGATTTCCTTTGCAAGCTTGCTTGGTTGGCCAAAAAGGGCGTATGCGTTTTTTCCTGTATATATTCAGGAAAAAACGGATACACCCTTTTTTGCCAAGTGCATCATTGTGGACGTTCTGCCTCTTTTCCTATGCTTTCAATGCATTTCCAGTCTACCTTCTGAAATCGGTTTCCTGCAATTCTGCCCCGGTTTCAAGTCCTCTTGGCAGCCTTACTTCAGTATATTTTTGGACGATAGCTGTCATTTATAACTCTGCAGGTTTGTGAATTACAGTGCCCCTGAGCTCCTTTCTTCAACTCGCTTTCTTTTGAGCTGGCCGCAACACCGCAGGATGGCTTCAGGCCCTAATCTGGTTCCGGCACGGCACGCTGAGCCTTTGGTTAATTCCTCTTCCTGGTGGGAAATGAGAGTTAAATTTGCCCGTCCAGACACCTCCAGCTAGTCTCTCATTGGTTCTCGCTATTCCTGTTCATCTTCCGCAGAAATTGCAAACTGGGCCAAACAGGAGGTTAAAGGGACTGACTCTCCAAGTCGGGAGAGTGTTAGTAAAGCATCTGGAATGTTGCACCCGAGTACCAGGGGAGGAAAACTGAGACATATTTGAACACGTCTCCCGTTCACATGGTTGAGCATACTCTGGGTTCCACATGCATGTTTTAGCTGAAGGAAGAATACCTTAAACCTGGAGAGTTGAGACCCGTGTAATGGGTACCATGCAATATGACTTCAAAGGGTCTTCATTTGCTCACCGAACCTCTCCAATCCTATCACTGCTGCGTTTATGCCCCTGTACACACGCTTGATTCTCTTTTGGAGACAGCAATCCATAGGTTTTAAGATACTTACTAGTCAGGTACATTCTTAGGCGTTTAATATGGTGTGTTGAGTCCATTTCGTTGAGCAAGGAGTAGCTCTTGTCTATTCCATATTTGGCTTAAGGAACTTTATCTGTGCTCATTTCAATCTCTGGTTTTATGCAGCACCCCAACTCACCTTTCCCCTTAAGCAAGCATAAGTTGGTTTTCTAAATTTGAGACCCTGTTCTGTTCTGTAATTCAGTTCCTGTGTAGCCAAGTTTACATTCCGTGTATTAGTGATATCTTATGATGTTTCTTTTTCTGTGTGACTTATTTCAGTTAGAATCATGGTACCTGAATCCACTCATTATGCTGCTACGGGCCTGATGACATAGATTTCATTGCTGAGTGATACTGCATTGTACATAAGTACCACAAGTTCTTTATCCATTTTTCACTTTCTGTGATATTGAGCTTGTACGGTAAACGAGGTTCTTGTAAACAGAGGCGTCCCAAACTTTGGGGTGGCTGTGTCTTTTTGATTTTAATTTCCCTAAGCTATAGGACCATAAGTGGAAGTGCCCTAGGCTCTGTTGCTTTGTTTTTTAGATGTTTCAGGAAACACCATACACTTCTCCGGAGTGTCTGTTGGAAATTTACATCCCGCCCATCAGCATAACAAGGCTCCCAGTTCTCCATGGCCTGTCCTGCCTTTCTGGATTTTACACTTTTTTCAGATGGCCCTTTTGACCGGGGGGAAGTGAGACTTCATTGTAGTGCAGATTTCCTTTGCAAGCTTGCTTGGTTGGCCAAAAAGGGCGTATGCGTTTTTTCCTGAATATATTCAGGAAAAAACGCATACGCCCTTTTTGGCCAAGTGCATCATTGTGGACGTTCTGCCTCTTTTCCTATGCTTTCAATGCAATTCCAGTCTACCTTCTGAAATCGGTTTCCTGCAATTCTGCCCCGCTTTCAAGTCCTCTTGGCAGCCTTACTTCAGTATATTTTTGGACGATAGCTGTCATTTATAACTCTGCAGGTTTGTGAATTACAGTGCCCCTGAGCTCCTTTCTTCAACTCGATTTCTTGTGACCTGGCCGCAACACCGCAGGATGGCTTCAGGCCCTAATCTGGTTCCGGCACGGCACGCTGAGCCTTTGGTTATTTCCTCTTCCTGGTGGGAAATGAGAGTTAAATTTGCCCGTCCAGACACCTCCAGCTAGTCTCTCATTGGTTCTCGCTATTCCTGTTCATCTTCCGCAGAAATTGCAAACTGGGCCAAACAGGAGGTTAAAGGCGCTGACTCTCCAAGTGGGGAGAGTGTTAGTAAAGCATCCCGAATGTTGCACCCGAGTATCAGGGGAGGAAAACTGAGACATATTTGAACACGTCTCCCGATCACACGGTTGATCATACTCTGGGTTCCACATGCATGTTTTAGCTGAAGGAAGAATACCTTAAACCTGGAGAGTTGAGACCCGTGGAATGGGTACCATGCAATATGACTTCAAAGGGTCTTCATTTGCTCACTGAACCTCTCCAATCCTATCACTGCTGCGTTTATGCCCCTGTACACACGCTTGATTCTCTTTCGGAGACATAGCAATCCATAGGTTTTAAGATACTTACTAGTCAGGTACATTCTTAGGCGTTTAATATGGGGTGTTGAGTCCATTTCGTTGAGCAAGGAGTAGCTCTTGTCTATTCCATATTTGGCTTAAGGAACTTTATCTGTGCTCATTTCAATCTCTGGTTTTATGCAGCACCCCAACTCACCTTTCCCCTTAAGCAAGCATAAGTTGGTTTTCTAAATTTGAGACCCTGTTCTGTTTTGGAATTCAGTTCCTCTGTAGCCAAGTTTACATTCCGTGTATTAGTGATATCTTATGATGTTTCTTTTTCTGTGTGACTTATTTCAGTTAGAATCATCGTACCTGAATCCACTCATTATGCTGCTACGGGCCTGATGACATAGATTTCATTGCTGAGTGATACTGCATTGTACGTAAGTACCACAAGTTCTTTATCCATTTTTCACTTTCTTTGATATTGAGCTTGTACGGTAAACGAGGTTCTTGTAAACAGAGGCGTCCCAAACTTTGGGGTGGCTGTGTCTTTTTGATTTTAATTTCCCTAAGCTATAGGACCATAAGTGGAAGTGCCCTAGGCTCTGTTGCTTTGTTTTTTAGATGTTTCAGGAAACACCATACACTTCTCCCGAGTGTCTGTTGGCAATTTACATCCCGCCCATCAGCATAACAAGGCTCCCAGTTCTCCATGGCCTGTCCTGCCTTTCTGGATTTTACACTTTTTTCAGATGGCCCTTTTGAGCGGGTGGAAGTGAGACTTCATTGTAGTGCAGATTTCCTTTGCAATCTTGCTTGGTTGGCCAAAAAGGGCGTATGCGTTTTTTCCTGAATATATTCAGGAAAAAACGCATACGCCCTATTTGGCCAAGTGCATCATTGTGGACGTTCTGCCTCTTTTCCTATGCTTTCAATGCAATTCCAGTCTACCTTCTGAAATTGGTTTCCTGCAATTCTGCCCCGCTTTCAAGTCCTCTTGGCAGCCTTACTTCAGTATATTTTTGGACGATAGCTGTCATTTATAACTCTGCAGGTTTGTGAGTTACAGTGCCCCTGAGCTCCTTTCTTCAACTCGCTTTCTTTTGAGCTGGCCGCAACACCGCAGGATGGCTTCAGGCCCTAATCTGGTTCCGGCACGGCACGCTGAGCCTTTGGTTAATTCCTCTTCCTGGTGGGAAATGAGAGTTAAATTTGCCCGTCCAGACACCTCCAGCTAGTCTCTCATTGGTTCTCGCTATTCCTGTTCATCTTCCGCAGAAATTGCAAACTGGGCCAAACAGGAGGTTAAAGGGACTGACTCTCCAAGTCGGGAGAGTGTTAGTAAAGCGTCTGGAATGTTGCACCCGAGTACCAGGGGAGGAAAACTGAGACATATTTGAACACGTCTCCCGTTCACACGGTTGATTATACTCTGGGTTCCACATGCATGTTTTAGCTGAAGGAAGAATACCTTAAACCTTGAGAGTTGAGACCCGTGTAAAGGGTACCATGCAATATGACTTCAAAGGGTCTTCATATGCTCACCGAACCTCTCCAATCCTATCACTGCTGCGTTTATGCCCCTGTACACACGCTTGATTCTCTTTTGGAGACATAGCAATCCATAGGTTTTAAGATACTTACTAGTCAGGTACATTCTTAGGCGTTTAATATGGGGTGTTGAGTCCATTTCGTTGAGCAAGGAGTAGCTCTTGTCTATTCCATATTTGGCTTAAGGAACTTTATCTGTGCTCATTTCAATCTCTGGTTTTATGCAGCACCCCAACTCACCTTTCCCCTTAAGCAAGCATAAGTTGGTTTTCTAAATTTGAGACCCTGTTCTGTTTTGGAATTCAGTTCCTGTGTAACCAAGTTTACATTCCGTGTATTAGTGATATCTTGTGATGTTTCTTTTTCTGTGTGACTTATTTCAGTTAGAATCATCGTACCTGAATCCACTCATTATGCTGCTACGGGCCTGATGACATAGATTTCATTGCTGAGTGATACTGCATTGTACATAAGTACCACAAGTTCTTTATCCATTTTTCACTTTCTGTGATATTGAACTTGTACGGTAAACGAGGTTCCTGTAAACAGAGGCGTCCCAAACTTTGGGGTGGCTGTGTCTTTTTGATTTTAATTTCCCTAAGCTATAGGACCATAAGTGGAAGTGCCCTAGGCTCTGTTGCTTTGTTTTTTAGATGTTTCAGGAAACACCATACACTTCTCCGGAGTGTGTGTTGGAAATTTACATCCCGCCCATCAGCATAACAAGGCTCCCAGTTCTCCATGGCCTGTCCTGTCTTTCTGGATTTTACACTTTTTTCACATGGCCCTTTTGACCGGGGGGAAGTGAGACTTCATTGTAGTGCAGATTTCCTTTGCAAGCTTGCTTGGTTGGCCAAAAAGGGCGTATGCGTTTTTTCCTGAATATATTCAGGAAAAAACGCATACGCCCTTTTTGGCCAAGTGCATCATTGTGGACGTTCTGCCTCTTTTCCTATGCTTTCAATGCAATTCCAGTCTACCTTCTGAAATCGGTTTCCTGCAATTCTGCCCCGCTTTCAAGTCCTCTTGGCAGCCTTACTTCAGTATATTTTTGGACGATAGCTGTCATTTATAACTCTGCAGGTTTGTGAGTTACAGTGCCCCTGAGCTCCTTTCTTCAACTCGCTTTCTTGTGACCTGGCCGCAACACCGCAGGATGGCTTCAGGCCCTAATCTGGTTCCGGCATGGCACGCTGAGCCTTTGGTTAATTCCTCTTCCTGGTGGGAAATGAGAGTTAAATTTGCCCGTCCAGACACCTCCAGCTAGTCTCTCATTGGTTCTCGCTATTCCTGTTCATCTTCCGCAGAAATTGCAAACTGGGCCAAACAGGAGGTTAAAGGCGCTGACTCTCCAAGTGGGGAGAGTGTTAGTAAAGCATCCCGAATGTTGCACCCGAGTATCAGGGGAGGAAAACTGAGACATATTTGAACACGTCTCCCGATCACATGGTTGATCATACTCTGGGTTCCACATGCATGTTTTAGCTGAAGGAAGAATACCTTAAACCTGGAGAGTTGAGACCCGTGGAATGGGTACCATGCAATATGACTTCAAAGGGTCTTCATTTGCTCACTGAACCTCTCCAATCCTATCACTGCTGCGTTTATGCTCCTGTACACACGCTTGATTCTCTTTCGGAGACATAGCAATCCATAGGTTTTAAGATACTTACTAGTCAGGTACATTCTTAGGCGTTTAATATGGGGTGTTGAGTCCATTTCGTTGAGCAAGGAGTAGCTCTTGTCTATTCCATATTTGGCTTAAGGAACTTTATCTGTGCTCATTTCAATCTCTGGTTTTATGCAGCACCCCAACTCACCTTTCCCCTTAAGCAAGCATAAGTTGGTTTTCTAAATTTGAGACCCTGTTCTGTTTTGGAATTCAGTTCCTGTGTAGCCAAGTTTACATTCCGTGTATTAGTGATATCTTATGATGTTTCTTTTTCTGTGTGACTTATTTCAGTTAGAATCATGGTACCTGAATCCACTCATTATGCTGCTACGGGCCTGATGACATAGATTTCATTGCTGAGTGATACTGCATTGTACGTAAGTACCACAAGTTCTTTATCCATTTTTCACTTTCTGTGATATTGAGCTTGTACGGTAAACGAGGTTCTTGTAAACAGAGGCGTCCCAAACTTTGGGGTGGCTGTGTCTTTTTGATTTTAATTTCCCTAAGCTATAGGACCATAAGTGGAAGTGCCCTAGGCTCTGTTGCTTTGTTTTTTAGATGTTTCAGGAAACACCATACACTTCTCCCGAGTGTCTGTTGGCAATTTACATCCTGCCCATCAGCATAACAAGGCTCCCAGTTCTCCATGGCCCGTCCTGCTTTTCTGGATTTTACACTTTTTTCAGATGGCCCTTTTGAGCGGGTGGAAGTGAGACTTCATTGTAGTGCAGATTTCCTTTGCAAGCTTGCTTGGTTGGCCAAAAAGGGCGTATGCGTTTTTTCCTGAATATATTCAGGAAAAAACGCATACGCCCTATTTGGCCAAGTGCATCATTGTGGACGTTCTGCCTCTTTTCCTATGCTTTCAATGCAATTCCAGTCTACCTTCTGAAATTGGTTTCCTGCAATTCTGCCCCGCTTTCAAGTCCTCTTGGCAGCCTTACTTCAGTATATTTTTGGACGATAGCTGTCATTTGTAACTCTGCAGGTTTGTGAATTACAGTGCCCCTGAGCTCCTTTCTTCAACTCGCTTTCTTTTGAGCTGGCCGCAACACCGCAGGATGGCTTCAGGCCCTAATCTGGTTCCGGCACGGCACGCTGAGCCTTTGGTTAATTCCTCTTCCTGGTGGGAAATGAGAGTTAAATTTGCCCGTCCAGACACCTCCAGCTAGTCTCTCATTGGTTCTCGCTATTCCTGTTCATCTTCCGCAGAAATTGCAAACTGGGCCAAACAGGAGGTTAAAGGGACTGACTCTCCAAGTCGGGAGAGTGTTAGTAAAGCGTCTGGAATGTTGCACCCGAGTACCAGGGTACGAAAACTGAGACATATTTGAACACGTCTCCCGTTCACACGGTTGATCATACTCTGGGTTCCACATGCATGTTTTAGCTGAAGGAAGAATACCTTAAACCTTGAGAGTTGAGACCCGTGTAAAGGGTACCATGCAATATGACTTCAAAGGGTCTTCATATGCTCACCGAACCTCTCCAATCCTATCACTGCTGCGTTTATGCCCCTGTACACACGCTTGATTCTCTTTTGGAGACATAGCAATCCATAGGTTTTAAGATACTTACTAGTCAGGTACATTCTTAGGCGTTTAATATGCGGTGTTGAGTCCATTTCGTTGAGCAAGGAGTAGCTCTTGTCTATTCCATATTTGGCTTAAGGAACTTTATCTGTGCTCATTTCAATCTCTGGTTTTATGCAGCACCCCAACTCACCTTTCCCCTTAAGCAAGCATAAGTTGGTTTTCTAAATTTGAGACCCTGTTCTGTTTTGGAATTCAGTTCCTGTGTAACCAAGTTTACATTCCGTGTATTAGTGATATCTTGTGATGTTTCTTTTTCTGTGTGACTTATTTCAGTTAGAATCATCGTACCTGAATCCACTCATTATGCTGCTACGGGCCTGATGACATAGATTTCATTGCTGAGTGATACTGCATTGTACATAAGTACCACAAGTTCTTTATCCATTTTTCACTTTCTGTGATATTGAACTTGTATGGTAAACGAGGTTCTTGTAAACAGAGGCGTCCCAAACTTTGGGGTGGCTGTGTCTTTTTGATTTTAATTTCCCTAAGCTATAGGACCATAAGTGGAAGTGCCCTAGGCTCTGTTGCTTTGTTTTTTAGATGTTTCAGGAAACACCATACACTTCTCCGGAGTGTCTGTTGGAAATTTACATCCCGCCCATCAGCATAACAAGGCTCCCAGTTCTCCATGGCCTGTCCTGCCTTTCTGGATTTTACACTTTTTTCAGATGGCCCTTTTGACCGGGGGGAAGTGAGACTTCATTGTAGTGCAGATTTCCTTTGCAAGCTTGCTTGGTTGGCCAAAAAGGGCGTATGCGTTTTTTCCTGAATATATTCAGGAAAAAACGCATACGCCCTTTTTGGCCAAGTGCATCATTGTGGACGTTCTGCCTCTTTTCCTATGCTTTCAATGCAATTCCAGTCTACCTCCTGAAATCGGTTTCCTGCAATTCTGCCCCGCTTTCAAGTCCTCTTGGCAGCCTTACTTCAGTATATTTTTGGACGATAGCTGTCATTTATAACTCTGCAGGTTTGTGAATTACAGTGCCCCTGAGCTCCTTTCTTCAACTCGCTTTCTTTTGAGGTGGCCGCAACACCGCAGGATGGCTTCAGGCCCTAATCTGGTTCTGGCACGGCACGCTGAGCCTTTGGTTATTTCCTCTTCCTGGTGGGAAATGAGAGTTAAATTTGCCCGTCCAGACACCTCCAGCTAGTCTCTCATTGGTTCTCCCTATTCCTGTTCATCTTCCGCAGAAATTGCAACCTGGGCCAAACAGGAGGTTAAAGGCGCTGACTCTCCAAGTGGGGAGAGTGTTAGTAAAACGTCCCGAATGTTGCATCCGAGTACCAGGGGAGGAAAACTGAGACATATTTGAACACGTCTCCCGATCACACGGTTGATCATACTCTAGGTTCCACATGCATGTTTTAGCTGAAGGAAGAATACCTTAAACCTGGAGAGTTGAGACCCGTGTAATGGGTACCATGCAATATGACTTCAAAGGGTCTTCATTTGCTCACCGAACCTCTCCAATCCTATCACTGCTGCGATTATGTCCCTGTACACACGCTGGATTCTCTTTTGGAGACATAGCAATCCATAGGTTTTAAGATACTTACTAGTCAGGTACATTCTTAGGCGTTTAATATGGGGTGTTGAGTCCATTTCGTTGAGCAAGGAGTAGCTCTTGTCTATTCCATATTTGGCTTAAGGAACTTTATCTGTGCTCATTTCAATCTCTGGTTTTATGCAGCACCCCAACTCACCTTTCCCCTTAAGCAAGCATAAGTTGGTTTTCTAAATTTGAGACCCTGTTCTGTTTTGGAATTCAGTTCCTGTGTAGCCAAGTTTACATTCCGTGTATTACTGATATCTTATGATGTTTCTTTTTCTGTGTGACTTATTTCAGTTAGAATCATCGTACTTGAATTCACTCATTATGCTGCTACGGGCCTGATGATGTAGATTTCATTGCTGAGTGATACTGCATTGTACGTAAGTACCACAAGTTCTTTATCCATTTTTCACTTTCTGCGATATTGAACTTGTACGGTAAAAGAGGTTCTTGTAAACAGAGGCATCCCAAATTTTGGGGTGGCTGTGTCTTTTTGATTTTAATTTCCCTAAGCTATAGGACCATAAGTGGAAGTGCCCTAGGCTCTGTTGCTTTGTTTTTTAGATGTTTCAGGAAACACCATACACTTCTCCCGAGTGTCTGTTGGCAATTTACATCCGGCCCATCAGCATAACAAGGCTCCCAGTTCTCCATGGCCTGTCCTGCCTTTCTGGATTTTACACTTTTTTCAGATGGCCCTTTTGACCGGGGGGAAGTAAGACTTCATTGTAGTGCAGATTTCCTTTGCAAGCTTGCTTGGTTGGCCAAAAAGGGCGTATGCGTTTTTTCCTGTATATATTCAGGAAAAAACGGATACACCCTTTTTGGCCAAGTGCATCATTGTGGACGTTCTGCCTCTTTTCCTATGCTTTCAATGCAATTCCAGTCTACCTTCTGAAATCGGTTTCCTGCAATTCTGCCCCGCTTTCAAGTCCTCTTGGCAGCCTTACTTCAGTATATTTTTGGACGATAGCTGTCATTTATAACTCTGCAGGTTTGTGAATTACAGTGCCCCTGAGCTCCTTTCTTCAACTCGCTTTCTTTTGAGCTGGCCGCAACACCGCAGGATGGCTTCAGGCCCTAATCTGGTTCCGGCACGGCACGCTGAGCCTTTGGTTAATTCCTCTTCCTGGTGGGAAATGAGAGTTAAATTTGCCCGTCCAGACACCTCCAGCTAGTCTCTCATTGGTTCTCGCTATTCCTGTTCATCTTCCGCAGAAATTGCAAACTGGGCCAAACAGGAGGTTAAAGGGACTGACTCTCCAAGTCGGGAGAGTGTTAGTAAAGCATCTGGAATGTTGCACCCGAGTACCAGGGGAGGAAAACTGAGACATATTTGAACACGTCTCCCGTTCACATGGTTGAGCATACTCTGGGTTCCACATGCATGTTTTAGCTGAAGGAAGAATACCTTAAACCTGGAGAGTTGAGACCCGTGTAATGGGTACCATGCAATATGACTTCAAAGGGTCTTCATTTGCTCACCGAACCTCTCCAATCCTATCACTGCTGCGTTTATGCCCCTGTACACACGCTTGATTCTCTTTCGGAGACATAGCAATCCATAGGTTTTAAGATACTTACTAGTCAGGTACATTCTTAGGCGTTTAATATGCGGTGTTGAGTCCATTTCGTTGAGCAAGGAGTAGCTCTTGTCTATTCCATATTTGGATTAAGGAACTTTATCTGTGCTCATTTCAATCTCTGGTTTTATGCAGCACCCCAACTCACCTTTACCCTTAAGCAAGCATAAGTTGGTTTTCTAAATTTGAGACCCTGTTCTGTTCTGTAATTCAGTTCCAGTGTAGCCAAGTTTACATTCCGTGTATTACTGATATGTTATGATGTTTCTTTTTCTGTGTGACTTATTTCAGATAGAATCATCATACCTGAATCCACTCATTGTGTTGCTAAGGGCCTGATAACATAGATTTCATTGCTGAGTGATACTGCATTGTACGTAAGTACCACAAGTTCTTTATCCATTTTTCACTTTCTGTGATATTGAGCTTGTACGGTAAACGAGGTTCTTGTAAACAGAGGCGTCCCAAACTTTGGGGTGGCTGTGTCTTTTTGATTTTAATTTCCCTAAGCTATAGGACCATAAGTGGAAGTGCCCTAGGCTCTGTTGCTTTGTTTTTTAGATGTTTCAGGAAACACCATACACTTCTCCCGAGTGTCTGTTGGCAATTTACATCCCGCCCATCAGCATAACAAGGCTCCCAGTTCTCCATGGCCTGTCCTGCCTTTCTGGATTTTACACTTTTTTCAGATGGCCCTTTTGACCGGGGGGAAGTGAGACTTCATTGTAGTGCAGATTTCCTTTGCAAGCTTGCTTGGTTGGCCAAAAAGGGCGTATGCGTTTTTTCCTGAATATATTCAGGAAAAAGCGCGTACGCCCTTTTTGGCCAAGTGCATCATTGTGGACGTTCTGCCTCTTTTCCTATGCTTTCAATGAAATTCCAGTCTACCTCCTGAAATCGGTTTCCTGCAATTCTGCTCCGCTTTTAAGTCTTCTTGGCAGCCTTACTTCAGTATATTTTTGGATGATAACTGTCATTTATAACTCTGCAGGTTTGTGAGTTACAGTGCCCCTGAGCTCCTTACTTCAACTCGCTTTCTTGTGACCTGGCCGCAACACCGCAGGATGGCTTCAGGCCCTAATCTGGTTCCGGCACGGCACGCTGAGCCTTTGGTTATTTCCTCTTCCTGGTGGGACATGAGAGTTAAATTTGCCCGTCCAGACACCTCCAGCTAGTCTCTCATTGGTTCTCGCTATTGCTGTTCATCTTCCGCAGAAATTGCAAACTGGGCCAAACAGGAGGTTAAAGGCGCTGACTCTCCAAGTGGGGAGAGTGTTAGTAAAGCGTCCCGAATGTTGCATCCGAGTACCAGGGGAGGAAAACTGAGACATATTTGAACACGTCTCCCGATCACACGGTTGATCATACTCTAGGTTCCACATGCATGTTTTAGCTGAAGGAAGAATACCTTAAACCTGGAGAGTTGAGACCCGTGGAATGGGTACCATGCAATATGACTTCAAAGGGTCTTCATTTGCTCACTGAAACTCTCCAATCCTATCACTGCTGCGTTTATGCCCCTGTACACACGCTTGATTCTCTTTCGGAGACATAGCAATCCATAGGTTTTAAGATACTTACTAGTCAGGTACATTCTTAGGCGTTTAATGTGGGGTGTTGAGTCCATTTCGTTGAGCAAGGAGTAGCTCTTGTCTATTCCATATTTGGCTTAAGGAACTTTATCTGTGCTCATTTCAATCTCTGGTTTTATGCAGCACCCCAACTCACCTTTCCCCTTAAGCAAGCATAAGTTGGTTTTCTAAATTTGAGACCCTGTTCTGTTTTGGAATTCAGTTCCTGTGTAGCCAAGTTTACATTCCGTGTATTACTGATATCTTATGATGTTTCTTTTTCTGTGTGACTTATTTCAGTTAGAATCATCGTACCTGAATCCACTCATTATGCTGCTACGGGCCTGATGACATAGATTTCATTGCTGAGTGATACTGCATTGTACGTAAGTACCACAAGATCTTTATCCATTTTTCACTTTCTGTGATATTGAGCTTGTACGGTAAACGAGGTTCTTGTAAACAGAGGCGTCCCAAACTTTGGGGTGGCTGTGTCTTTTTGATTTTAATTTCCCTAAGCTATAGGACCATAAGTGGAAGTGCCCTAGGCTCTGTTGCTTTGTTTTTTAGATGTTTCAGGAAACACCATACACTTCTCCCGAGTGTCTGTTGGCAATTTACATCCCGCCCATCAGCATAACAAGGCTCCCAGTTCTCCATGGCCTGTCCTGCCTTTCTGGATTTTACACTGTTTTCAGATGGCCCTTTTGACCGGGGGGAAGTGAGACTTCATTGTAGTGCAGATTTCCTTTGCAAGCTTGCTTGGTTGGCCAAAAAGGGCGTATGTGTTTTTTCCTGAATATATTCAGGAAAAAACGCATACGCCCTTTTTGGCCAAGTGCATCATTGTGGACGTTCTGCCTCTTTTCCTATGCTTTCAGTGCAATTCCAGTCTACCTCCTGAAATCGGTTTCCTGCAATTCTGCCCCGCTTTCAAGTCCTCTTGGCAGCCTTACTTCAGTATATTTTTGGACGATAACTGTCATTTATAACTCTGCAGGTTTGTGAATTACAGTGCCCCTGAGCTCCTTTCTTCAATTCGCTTTCTTTTGAGCTGGCCGCAACACCGCAGGATGGCTTCAGGCCCTAATCTGGTTCCGGCACGGCACGCTGAGCCTTTGGTTATTTCCTCTTCCTGGTGGGAAATGAGAGTTAGATTTGCCCGTCCAGACACCTCCAGCTAGTCTCTCATTGGTTCTCCCTATTCCTGTTCATCTTCCGCAGAAATTGCAAACTGGGCCAAACAGGAGGTTAAAGGCGCTGACTCTCCAAGTGGGGAGAGTGTTAGTAAAGCGTCTGGAATGTTGCACCCGAGTACCAGAGGAGGAAAACTGAGACATTTGAACACGTCTCCCGTTCACATGGTTGATCATACTCTGGGTTCCACATGCATGTTTTAGCTGAAGGAAGAATACCTTAAACCTGGAGAGTTGAGACCCGTGTAATGGGTACCATGCAATATGACTTCAAAGGGTCTTCATTTGCTCACCGAACCTCTCCAATCCTATCACTGCTGCGTTTATGCCCCTGTACACATGCTTGATTCTCTTTCGGAGACATAGCAATACATAGGTTTTAAGATACTTACTAGTCAAGTACATTCTTAGGCGTTTAATATGGGGTGTTGAGTCCATTTCGTTGAGCAAGGAGTAGCTCTTGTCTATTCCATATTTGGCTTAAGGAACTTTATCTGTGCTCATTTCAATCTCTGGTTTTATGCAGCACCCCAACTCACCTTTCCCCTTAAGCAAGCATAAGTTGGTTTTCTAAATTTGAGACCCTGTTCTGTTTTGGAATTCAGTTCCTGTGTAGCCAAGTTTACATTCCGTGTATTAGTGATATCTTATGATATTTCTTTTTCTGTGTGACTTATTTCAGTTAGAATCATCATACCTGAATCCACTCATTATGCTGCTACGGGCCTGATGACATAGATTTCATTGCTGAGTGATACTGCATTGTACGTAAGTACCACAAGTTCTTTATCCATTTTTCACTTTCTGTGATATTGAACTTGTACGGTAAACGAGGTTCTTGTAAACAGAGGCGTCCCAAACTTTGGGGTGGCTGTGTCTTTTTGATTTTAATTTCCCTAAGCTATAGGACCATAAGTGGAAGTGCCCTAGGCTCTGTTGCTTTGTTTTTTAGATGTTTCAGGAAACACCATACACTTCTCCCGAGTGTCTGTTGGCAATTTACATCCCGCCCATCAGCATAACAAGGCTCCCAGTTCTCCATGGCCTGTCCTGCCTTTCTGGATTTTACACTTTTTTCAGATGGCCCTTTTGACCGGGGGGAAGTGAGACTTCATTGTAGTGCAGATTTCCTTTGCAAGCTTGCTTGGTTGGCCAAAAAGGGCGTATGCGTTTTTTCCTGAATATATTCAGGAAAAAACGCATACGCCCTTTTTGGCCAAGTGCATCATTGTGGACGTTCTGCCTCTTTTCCTATGCTTTCAATGCAATTCCAGTCTACCTCCTGAAATCGGTTTCCTGCAATTCTGCCCCGCTTTCAAATCCTCTTGGCAGCCTTACTTCAGTATATTTTTGGACGATAACTGTCATTTATAACTCTGCAGGTTTGTGAATTACAGTGCCCCTGAGCTCCTTTCTTCAATTCGCTTTCTTTTGAGCTGGCCGCAACACCGCAGGATGGCTTCAGGCCCTAATCTGGTTCCGGCACGGCACGCTGAGCCTTTGGTTATTTCCTCTTCCTGGTGGGAAATGAGAGTTAGATTTGCCCGTCCAGACACCTCCAGCTAGTCTCTCATTGGTTCTCCCTATTCCTGTTCATCTTCCGCAGAAATTGCAAACTGGGCCAAACAGGAGGTTAAAGGCGCTGACTCTCCAAGTGGGGAGAGTGTTAGTAAAGCGTCTGGAATGTTGCACCCGAGTACCAGAGGAGGAAAACTGAGACATTTGAACACGTCTCCCGTTCACATGGTTGATCATACTCTGGGTTCCACATGCATGTTTTAGCTGAAGGAAGAATACCTTAAACCTGGAGAGTTGAGACCCGTGGAATGGGTACCATGCAATATGACTTCAAAGGGTCTTCATTTGCTCACCGAACCTCTCCAATCCTATCACTGCTGCGTTTATGCCCCTGTACACATGCTTGATTCTCTTTCGGAGACATAGCAATACATAGGTTTTAAGATACTTACTAGTCAGGTACATTCTTAGGCGTTTAATATGGGGTGTTGAGTCCATTTCGTTGAGCAAGGAGTAGCTCTTGTCTATTCCATATTTGGCTTAAGGAACTTTATCTGTGCTCATTTCAATCTCTGGTTTTATGCAGCACCCCAACTCACCTTTCCCCTTAAGCAAGCATAAGTTGGTTTTCTAAATTTGAGACCCTGTTCTGTTCTGTAATTCAGTTCCTGTGTAGCCAAGTTTACATTCCGTGTATTACTGATATCTTATGATGTTTCTTTTTCTGTGTGACTTATTTCAGTTAGAATCATCATACCTGAATCAACTCATTGTGCTCTTAAGGGCCTGATGACATAGATTTCATTGCTGAGTGATATTGCTTTTTAAGTAAATACCACAACTTCTTTATCCATTTTTCACTTTCTGCGATGTTGAACTTGTACTGTAAACGAGGTTCTTGTAAACAGAGGCGTCCCAAACTTTGGGGTGGCTGTGTCTTTTTGATTTTAATTTCCCTAAGCTATAGGACCATAAGTGGAAGTGCCCTAGGTTCTGTTGCTTTGGTTTTTATATGTTTCAGGAAACACCATACACTTCTCCTGAGTGTCTGTTGGCAATTTACATCCCGCCCATCAGCATAACAAGGCTCCCAGTTCTCCATGGCCTGTCCTGCCTTTCTGGATTTTACACTTTTTTCAGATGGCCCTTTTGACCGGGGGGAAGTGAGACTTCATTGTAGTGCAGATTTCCTTTGCAAGCTTGCTTGGTTGGCCAAAAAGGGCCTGTGCGTTTTTTCCTGAATATATTCAGGAAAAAACGCATACGCCCTTTTTGGCCAAGTGCATCATTGTGGACGTTCTGCCTCTTTTCCTATGCTTTCAATGCAATTCCAGTCTACCTCCTGAAATCGGTTTCCTGCAATTCTGCCCCGCTTTCAAGTCCTCTTGGCAGCCTTACTTCAGTATATTTTTGGACGATAGCTGTCATTTATAACTCTGCAGGTTTGTGAATTACAGTGCCCCTGAGCTCCTTTCTTCAACTCGCTTTCTTGTGACCTGGCCGCAACACCGCAGGATGGCTTCAGGCCCTAATCTGGTTCCGGCACGGCACGCTGAGCCTTTGGTTATTTCCTCTTCCTGGTGGGAAATGAGAGTTAGATTTGCCCGTCCAGACACCTCCAGCTAGTCTCTCATTGGTTCTCCCTATTCCTGTTCATCTTCCGCAGAAATTGCAAACTGGGCCAAACAGGAGGTTAAAGGCGCTGACTCTCCAAGTGGGGAGAGTGTTAGTAAAGCGTCTGGAATGTTGCACCCGAGTACCAGGGGAGGAAAACTGAGACATATTTGAACACGTCTCCCGTTCACATGGTTGATCATACTCTGGGTTCCACATGCATGTTTTAGCTGAAGGAAGAATACCTTAAACCTGGGTAGTTGAAACCCGTGGAATGGGTACCATGCAATATGACTTCAAAGGGTCTTCATTTGCTCACCGAACCTCTCCAATCCTATCACTGCTTCGTTTATGCCCCTGTACACACGCTTGATTCTCTTTCGGAGACATAGCAATACATAGGTTTTAAGATACTTACTAGTCAGGTACATTCTTAGGCGTTTAATATGCGGTGTTGAGTCCATTTCGTTGAGCAAGGAGTAGCTCTTGTCTATTCCATATTTGGCTTAAGGAACTTTATCTGTGCTCATTTCAATCTCTGGTTTTATGCAGCACCCCAACTCACCTTTCCCCTTAAGCAAGCATAAGTTGGTTTTCTAAATTTGAGACCCTGTTCTGTTCTGTAATTCAGTTCCTGTGTAGCCAAGTTTACATTCCGTGGATTACTGATATCTTATGATGTTTCTATTTCTGTGTGACTTATTTCAGTTAGAATCATCATACCTGAATCCACTCATTGTGCTGCTACGGGCCTGATGACATAGATTTCATTGCTGAGTGATACTGCATTGTACGTAAGTACCACAAGTTCTTTATCCATTTTTCACTTTCTGTGATATTGACCTTGTATGGTAAATGAGGTTCTTGTAAACAGAGGCGTCCCAAACTTTGGGGTGGCTGTGTCTTTTTGATTTTAATTTCCCTAAGCTATAGGACCATAAGTGGAAGTGCCCTAGGCTCTGTTGCTTTGGTTTTTAGATGTTTCAGGAAACACCATACACTTCTCCCGAGTGTCTGTTGGCAATTTACATCCCACCCATCAGCATAACAAGGCTCCCAGTTCTCCATGGCCTGTCCTGCCTTTCTGGATTTTACACTTTTTTCACATGGCCCTTTTGACCCGGGGGAAGTGAGACTTCATTGTAGTGCAGATTTCCTTTGCAAGTTTGCTTGGTTCGCCAAAAAGGGCGTATGCGTTTTTTCCTGAATATATTCAGGAAAAAACGCATACGCCCTTTTTGGCCAAGTGCATCATTGTGGACGTTCTGCCTCTTTTCCTATGCTTTCAATGCAATTCCAGTCTACCTCCTGAAATCGGTTTCCTGCAATTCTGCCCCGCTTTCAAGTCCTCTTGGCAGCCTTACTTCAGTATATTTTTGGACGATAGCTGTCATTTATAACTCTGCAGGTTTGTGAATTACAGTGCCCCTGAGCTCCTTTTTTCAACTCACTTTCTTGTGACCTGGCCGCAACACCGCAGGATTGCTTCAGGCCCTAATCTGGTTCTGGCACGGCACGCTGAGCCTTTGGTTAATTCCTCTTCCTGGTGGGAAATGAGAGTTAAATTTGCCCGTCCAGACACCTCCAGCTAGTCTCTCATTGGTTCTCGCTATTCCTGTTCATCATCCGCAGAAATTGCAAACTGGGCCAAACAGGAGGTTAAAGGGACTGACTCTCCAAGTCGGGAGAGTGTTAGTAAAGCATCTGGAATGTTGCACCCGAGTACCAGGGTAAGAAAACTGAGACATATTTGAACACATCTCCCGATCACATGGCTGATCATACTCTAGGTTCCACATGCATGTTTTACCTTAAGGAAGAATACCTTAAACCTGGGTAGTTGAATCCCGTGGAATGGGTACCATGCAATATGACTTCAAAGGGTCTTCATTTGCTCACCGAACCTCTCCAATCCTATCACTGCTGCGTTTATGCCCCTGTACACATGCTTGATTCTGTTTCGGAGACATAGCAATCCATAGGTTTTAAGATACTTACTAGTCAGGTACATTCTTAGGCATTTAATATGCGGTGTTGAGTTCATTTCGTTGAGCAAGGAGTAGCTCTAGTCTATTCCATATTTGGCTTAAGGAACGTTATCTGTGCTCATTTAAATGTCTGGTTTTATGCAGCAACCCAACTCACCTTTACCCTTAAGCAAACATAAGTTGGTTTTCTAAATTTGAGACCCTGTTCTGTTTTGGAATTCAGTTCCTGTGTAGCCAAGTTTACATTCCGTGTATTACTGATATCTTATGATGTTTCTTTTTCTGTGTGACTTATTTCAGTTAGAATCATCATACCTGAATCCACTCATTATGCTGCTAAGGGCCTGATGACATAGATTTCATTGCTGAGTGATACTGCATTGTACATAAGTACCACAAGTTCTTTATCCATTTTTCACTTTCTGTGATATTGAACTTGTACGGTAAACGAGGTTCTTGTAAACAGAGGCGTCCCAAACTTTGGGGTGGCTGTGTCTTTTTGATTTTAATTTCCCTAAGCTATAGGACCATAAGTGGAAGTGCCCTAGGCTCTGTTGCTTTGTTTTTTAGATGTTTCAGGAAACACCATACACTTCTCCCGAGTGTCTGTTGGCAATTTACATCCCGCCCATCAGCATAACAAGGCTCCCAGTTCTCCATGGCCTGTCCTGCCTTTCTGGATTTTACACTTTTTTCAGATGGCCCTTTTGACCGGGGTGAAGTGAGACTTCATTGTAGTGCAGATTTCCTTTGCAAGCTTGCTTGGTTGGCCAAAAAGGGCGTATGCGTTTTTTCCTGAATATATTCAGGAAAAAACGCATACGCCCTTTTTGGCCAAGTGCATCATTGTGGACGTTCTGCCTCTTTTCCTATGCTTTCAATGCAATTCCAGTCTACCTCCTGAAATCGGTTTCCTGCAATTCTGCCCCGCTTTCAAGTCCTCTTGGCAGCCTTACTTCAGTATATTTTTGGACGATAACTGTCATTTATAACTCTGCAGGTTTGTGAATTACAGTGCCCCTGAGCTCCTTTCTTCAATTCGCTTTCTTTTGAGCTGGCCGCAACACCGCAGGATGGCTTCAGGCCCTAATCTGGTTCCGGCACGGCACGCTGAGCCTTTGGTTATTTCCTCTTCCTGGTGGGAAATGAGAGTTAGATTTGCCCGTCCAGACACCTCCAGCTAGTCTCTCATTGGTTCTCCCTATTCCTGTTCATCTTCCGCAGAAATTGCAAACTGGGACAAACAGGAGGTTAAAGGCGCTGACTCTCCAAGTGGGGAGAGTGTTAGTAAAGCGTCTGGAATGTTGCACCCGAGTACCAGAGGAGGAAAACTGAGAAATATTTGAACACGTCTCCCGTTCACATGGTTGATCATACTCTGGGTTCCACATGCATGTTTTAGCTGAAGGAAGAATACCTTAAACCTGGAGAGTTGAGACCCGTGTAATGGGTACCATGCAATATGACTTCAAAGGGTCTTCATTTGCTCACCGAACCTCTCCAATCCTATCACTGCTGCGTTTATGCCCCTGTACACATGCTTGATTCTCTTTCGGAGACATAGCAATACATAGGTTTTAAGATACTTACTAGTCAAGTACATTCTTAGGCGTTTAATATGGGGTGTTGAGTCCATTTCGTTGAGCAAGGAGTAGCTCTTGTCTATTCCATATTTGGCTTAAGGAACTTTATCTGTGCTCATTTCAATCTCTGGTTTTATGCAGCACCCCAACTCACCTTTCCCCTTAAGCAAGCATAAGTTGGTTTTCTAAATTTGAGACCCTGTTCTGTTTTGGAATTCAGTTCCTGTGTAGCCAAGTTTACATTCCGTGTATTAGTGATATCTTATGATGTTTCTTTTTCTGTGTGACTTATTTCAGTTAGAATCATCATACCTGAATCCACTCATTATGCTGCTACGGGCCTGATGACATAGATTTCATTGCTGAGTGATACTGCATTGTACGTAAGTACCACAAGTTCTTTATCCATTTTTCACTTTCTGTGATATTGAACTTGTACGGTAAACGAGGTTCTTGTAAACAGAGGCGTCCCAAACTTTGGGGTGGCTGTGTCTTTTTGATTTTAATTTCCCTAAGCTATAGGACCATAAGTGGAAGTGCCCTAGGCTCTGTTGCTTTGTTTTTTAGATGTTTCAGGAAACACCATACACTTCTCCCGAGTGTCTGTTGGCAATTTACATCCCGCCCATCAGCATAACAAGGCTCCCAGTTCTCCATGGCCTGTCCTGCCTTTCTGGATTTTACACTTTTTTCAGATGGCCCTTTTGAGCGGGGGGAAGTGAGACTTCATTGTAGTGCAGATTTCCTTTGCAAGCTTGCTTGGTTGGCCAAAAAGGGCCTGTGCGTTTTTTCCTGAATATATTCAGGAAAAAACGCATACGCCCTTTTTGGCCAAGTGCATCATTGTGAACGTTCTGCCTCTTTTCCTATGCTTTCAATGCAATTCCAGTATACCTCCTGAAATCGGTTTCCTGCAATTCTGCCCCGCTTTCAAGTCCTCTTGGCAGCCTTACTTCAGTATATTTTTGAACGATAGCTGTCATTTATAACTCTGCAGGTTTGTGAATTACAGTGCCCCTGAGCTCCTTTATTCAACTCGCTTTCTTTTGAGCTGGCCGCAACACCGCAGGATGGCTTCAGGCCCTAATCTGGTTCCGGCACGGCACGCTGAGCCTTTGGTTATTTCCTCTTCCTGGTGGGAAATGAGAGTTAAATTTGCCCGTCCAGACACCTCCAGCTAGTCTCTCATTGGTTCTCCCTATTCCTGTTCATCTTCCGCAGAAATTGCAAACTGGGCCAAACAGGAGGTTAAAGGCGCTGACTCTCCAAGTGGGGAGAGTGTTAGTAAAGCGTCTGGAATGTTGCACCCGAGTACCAGGGGAGGAAAACTGAGACATATTTGAACACATCTCCCGTTCACATGGTTGATCATACTCTGGGTTCCACATGCATGTTTTAGCTGAAGGAAGAATACCTTAAACCTGGGTAGTTGAAACCCGTGGAATGGGTACCATGCAATATGACTTCAAAGGGTCTTCATTTGCTCACCGAACCTCTCCAATCCTATCACTGCTGCGTTTATGCCCCTGTACACACGCTTGATTCTCTTTCGGAGACATAGCAATACATAGGTTTTAAGATACTTACTAGTCAGGTACATTCTTAGGCGTTTAATATGCGGTGTTGAGTCCATTTCGTTGAGCAAGGAGTAGCTCTTGTCTATTCCATATTTGGCTTAAGGAACTTTATCTGTGCTCATTTCAATCTCTGGTTTTATGCAGCACCCCAACTCACCTTTCCCCTTAAGTAAGCATAAGTTGGTTTTCTAAATTTGAGACCCTGTTCTGTTCTGTAATTCAGTTCCTGTGTAGCCAAGTTTACATTCCGTGTATTACTGATATCTTATGATGTTTCTTTTTCTGTGTGACTTATTTCAGTTAGAATCATCATACCTGAATCAACTCATTGTGCTGTTAAGGGCCTGATTACATAGATTTCATTGCTGAGTGATATTGCTTTGTAAGTAAATACCACAACTTCTTTATCCATTTTTCACTTTCTGCGATGTTGAACTTGTACTGTAAACGAGGTTCTTGTAAACAGAGGCGTCCCAAACTTTGGGGTGGCTGTGTCTTTTTGATTTTAATTTCCCTAAGCTATAGGACCATAAGTGGAAGTGCCCTAGGCTCTGTTGCTTTGTTTTTTAGATGTTTCAGGAAACACCATACACTTCTTCGGAGTGTCTGTTGGCAATTTACATCCCGCCCATCAGCATAACAAGGCTCCCAGTTCTCCATGGCCTGTCCTGCCTTTCTGGATTTTACACTTTTTTCAGATGGCCCTTTTGACCGGTGGGAAGTGAGACTTCATTGTAGTGCAGATTTCCTTTGCAAGCTTGCTTGGTTGGCCAAAAAGGGCGTATGCATTTTTTCCTGAATATTTTCAGGAAAAAACGCATACGCCCTTTTTGGCCAAGTGCATCATTGTGGACGTTCTGCCTCTTTTCCTATGCTTTCAATGCAATTCCAGTCTACCTTCTGAAATCTGTTTCCTGCAATTCTGCCCCGCTTTCAAGTCCTCTTAGCAGCCTTACTTCAGTATATTTTTGGACGATAGCTGTCATTTATAACTCTGCAGGTTTGTGAATTACAGTGCCCCTGAGCTCCTTTCTTCAACTCGCTTTCTTTTGAGCTGGCCGCAACACCGCAGGATGGCTTCAGGCCCTAATCTGTTTCCGGCACGGCACGCTGAGCCTTTGGTTATTTCCTCTTCCTGGTGGGACATGAGAGTTAAATTTGCCCGTCCAGACACCTCCAGCTAGTCTCTCATTGGTTCTCCCTATTCCTGTTCATCTTCCGCAGAAATTGAAAACTGGGCCAAACAGGAGGTTAAAGGCGCTGACTCTCCAAGTGGGGAGAGTGTTAGTAAAGCGTCTGGAATGTTGCACCCGAGTACCAGGGGAGGAAAACTGAGACATATTTGAACACGTCTCCCGTTCACACGGTTGATCATACTCTGGGTTCCACATGCATGTTTTAGCTGAAGGAAGAATACCTTAAACCTGGAGAGTTGAGACCCGTGTAATGGGTACCATGCAATATGACTTCAAAGGGTCTTCATTTGCTCACCGAACCTCCCCAATCCTATCACTGCTGCATTTATGCCCCTGTACACATGCTTGATTCTCTTTCGGAGACATAGCAATCCATAGGTTTTAAGATACTTACTAGTCAGGTACATTCTTAGGCGTTTAATATGGGGTGTTGAGTCCATTTCGTTGAGCAAGGAGTAGCTCTTGCTTATTCCATATTTGGCTTAAGGAACTTTATCTGTGCTCATTTCAATCTCTGGTTTTATGCAGCACCCCAACTCACCTTTCCCCTTAAGCAAGCATAAGTTGGTTTTCTAAATTTGAGACCCTGTTCTGTTTTGGAATTCAGTTCCTGTGTAGCCAAGTTTACATTCCGTGTATTAGTGATATCTTATGATGTTTCTTTTTCTGTGTGACTTATTTCAGTTAGAATCATCGTA
Source organism: Pseudorca crassidens (assembly GCF_039906515.1). Classification (NCBI taxonomy): domain Eukaryota; kingdom Metazoa; phylum Chordata; class Mammalia; order Artiodactyla; family Delphinidae; genus Pseudorca; species Pseudorca crassidens. The sequence continues at coordinate 185,995,554 of NC_090297.1, forward strand.
CCTGAATCCACTCATTATGCTGCTACGGCCCTGATGACATAGATTTCATTGCTGAGTGATACTGCATTGTACGTAAGTACCACAAGTTCTTTATCCATTTTTCACTTTCTGTGATATTGAACTTGTACGGTAAACGAGGTTCTTGTAAACAGAGGCGTCCCAAACTTTGGGGTGGCTGTGTCTTTTTGATTTTAATTTCCCTAAGCTATAGGACCATAAGTGGAAGTGCCCTAAGCTCTGTTGCTTTGTTTTTTAGATGTTTCAGGAAACACCATACACTTCTCCCGAGTGTCTATTGGCAATTTACATCCCGCCCATCAGCATAACAAGGCTCCCAGTTCTCCATGGCCTGTCCTGCCTTTCTGGATTTTACACTTTTTTCAGATGGCCCTTTTGAGCGGGGGGAAGTGAGACTTCATTGTAGTGCAGATTTCCTTTGCAAGCTTGCTTGGTTGGCCAAAAAGGGCGTATGCGTTTTTTCCTGAATATATTCAGGAAAAAACGCATACGCCCTTTTTGGCCAAGTGCATCATTGTGGACGTTCTGCCTCTTTTCCTATGCTTTCAATGCAATTCCAGTCTACCTTCTGAAATCGGGTTCCTGCAATTCTGCCCCGCTTTCAAGTCCTCTTAGCAGCCTTACTTCAGTATATTTTTGGACGATAGCTGTCATTTATAACTCTGCAGGTTTGTGAATTACAGTGCCCCTGAGCTCCTTTCTTCAACTCGCTTTCTTTTGAGCTGGCCGCAACACCGCAGGATGGCTTCAGGCCCTAATCTGGTTCCGGCACGGCACGCTGAGCCTTTGGTTATTTCCTCTTCCTGGTGGGAAATGAGAGTTAAATTTGCCCGTCCAGACACCTCCAGCTAGTCTCTCATTGGTTCTCCCTATTCCTGTTCATCTTCCGCAGAAATTGCAAACTGGGCCAAACAGGAGGTTAAAGGCGCTGACTCTCCAAGTGGGGAGAGTGTTAGTAAAGCGTCTGGAATGTTGCACCCGAGTACCAGGGGAGGAAAACTGAGACATATTTGAACACGTCTCCCGTTCACATGGTTGATCATACTCTGGGTTCCACATGCATGTTTTAGCTGAAGGAAGAATACCTTAAACCTGGAGAGTTGAGACCCGTGTAATGGGTACCATGCAATATGACTTCAAAGGGTCTTCATTTGCTCACCGAACCTCTCCAATCCTATCACTGCTGCGTTTATGCCCCTGTATACATGCTTGATTCTCTTTCGGAGACATAGCAATACATAGGTTTTAAGATACTTACTAGTCAAGTACATTCTTAGGCGTTTAATATGGGGTGTTGAGTCCATTTCGTTGAGCAAGGAGTAGCTCTTGCCTATTCCATATTTGGCTTAAGGAACTTTATCTGTGCTCATTTCAATCTCTGGTTTTATGCAGCACCCCAACTCACCTTTCCCCTTAAGCAAGCATAAGTTGGTTTTCTAAATTTGAGACCCTGTTCTGTTTTGGAATTCAGTTCCTGTGTAGCCAAGTTTACATTCCGTGTATTAGTGATATCTTATGATGTTTCTTTTTCTGTGTGACTTATTTCAGTTAGAATCATCATACCTGAATCCACTCATTATGCTGCTACGGGCCTGATGACATAGATTTCATTGCTGAGTGATACTGTATTGTACGTAAGTACCACAAGTTCTTTATCCATTTTTCACTTTCTGTGATATTGAACTTGTACGGTAAACGAGGTTCTTGTAAACAGAGGCGTCCCAAACTTTGGGGTGGCTGTGTCTTTTTGATTTTAATTTCCCTAAGCTATAGGACCATAAGTGGAAGTGCCCTAGGCTCTGTTGCTTTGTTTTTTAGATGTTTCAGGAAACACCATACACTTCTCCCGAGTGTCTGTTGGCAATTTACATCCCGCCCATCAGCATAACAAGGCTCCCAGTTCTCCATGGCCTGTCCTGCCTTTCTGGATTTTACACTTTTTTCAGATGGCCCTTTTGACCGGGGGGAAGTGAGACTTCATTGTAGTGCAGATTTCCTTTGCAAGCTTGCTTGGTTGGCCAAAAAGTGCGTATGCGTTTTTTCCTGAATATATTCAGGAAAAAACGCATACGCACTTTTTGGCCAAGTGCATCATTGTGGACGTTCTGCCTCTTTTCCTATGCTTTCAATGCAATTCCAGTATACCTCCTGAAATCGGTTTCCTGCAATTCTGCCCCGCTTTCAAATCCTCTTGGCAGCCTTACTTCAGTATATTTTTGGACGATAGCTGTCATTTATAACTCTGCAGGTTTGTGAATTACAGTGCCCCTGAGCTCCTTTCTTCAACTCGCTTTCTTTTGAGCTGGCCACAACACCGCAGGATGGCTTCAGGCCCTAATCTGGTTCCGGCACGGCACGCTGAGCCTTTGGTTATTTCCTCTTCCTGGTGGGAAATGAGAGTTAAATTTGCCCGTCCAGACACCTCCAGCTAGTCTCTCATTGGTTCTCCCTATTCCTGTTCATCTTCCGCAGAAATTGCAAACTGGGCCAAACAGGAGGTTAAAGGCGCTGACTCTCCAAGTGGGGAGAGTGTTAGTAAAGCATCTGGAATGTTGCACCCGAGTACCAGGGGAGGAAAACTGAGACATATTTGAACACGTCTCCCGTTCACATGGTTGATCACACTCTGGGTTCCACATGCATGTTTTAGCTGAAGGAAGAATACCTTAAACCTGGAGAGTTGAGACCCGTGTAATAGGTACCATGCAATATGACTTCAAAGGGTCTTCATTTGCTCACCGAACCTCTCCAATCCTATCACTGCTGCGTTTATGCCCCTGTACCCATGCTTGATTCTCTTTCGGAGACATAGCATTACATAGGTTTTAAGATACTTACTAGTCAAGTACATTTTTAGGCGTTTAATATGGGGTGTTGAGTCCATTTCGTTGAGCAAGGAGTAGCTCTTGTCTATTCCATATTTGGCTTAAGGAACTTTATCTGTGCTCATTTCAATCTCTGGTTTTATGCAGCACCCCAACTCACCTTTCCCCTTAAGCAAGCATAAGTTGGTTTTCTAAATTTGAGACCCTGTTCTGTTTTGGAATTCAGTTCCTGTGTAGCCAAGTTTACATTCCGTGTATTAGTGATATCTTATGATGTTTCTTTTTCTGTGTGACTTATTTCAGTTAGAATCATCATACCTGAATCCACTCATTATGCTGTTACGGGCCTGATGACATAGATTTCATTGCTGAGTGATACTGCATTGTACGTAAGTACCACAAGTTCTTTATCCATTTTTCACTTTCTGTGATATTGAACTTGTACGGTAAATGAGGTTCTTGTAAACAGAGGCGTCCCAAACTTTGGGGTGGCTGTGTCTTTTTGATTTTAATTTCCCTAAGCTATAGGACCATAAGTGGAAGTGCCCTAGGCTCTGTTGCTTTGTTTTTTAGATGTTTCAGGAAACACCATACACTTCTCCCGAGTGTCTGTTGGCAATTTACATCCCGCCCATCAGCATAACAAGGCTCCCAGTTCTCCATGGCCTGTCCTGCCTTTCTGGATTTTACACTTTTTTCAGATGGCCCTTTTGACCGGTGGGAAGTGAGACTTCATTGTAGTGCAGATTTCCTTTGCAAGCTTGCTTGGTTGGCCAAAAAGGGCGTATGCGTTATTTCCTGAATATATTCAGGAAATAACGCATACGCCCTTTTTGGCCAAGTGCATCATTGTGGACGTTCTGCCTCTTTTCCTATGCTTTCAATGCAATTCCAGTCTACCTCCTGAAATCGGTTTCCTGCAATTCTGCCCCGCTTTCAAGTCCTCTTGGCAGCCTTACTTCAGTATATTTTTGGACGATAGCTGTCATTTATAACTCTGCAGGTTTGTGAATTACAGTGCCCCTGAGCTCCTTTCTTCAACTCGCTTTCTTTTGAGCTGGCCGCAACACCGCAGGATGGCTTCAGGCCCTAATCTGGTTCCGGCACGGCACGCTGAGCCTTTGGTTATTTCCTCTTCCTGGTGGGAAATGAGAGTTAAATTTGCCCGTCCAGACACCTCCAGCTAGTCTCTCATTGGTTCTCCCTATTCCTGTTCATCTTCCGCAGAAATTGCAAACTGGGCCAAACAGGAGGTTAAAGGCGCTGACTCTCCAAGTGGGGAGAGTGTTAGTAAAGCATCTGGAATGTTGCACCCGAGTACCAGGGGAGGAAAACTGAGACATATTTGAACACGTCTCCCGTTCACATGGTTGATCACACTCTGGGTTCCACATGCATGTTTTAGCTGAAGGAAGAATACCTTAAACCTGGAGAGTTGAGACCCGTGTAATAGGTACCATGCAATATGACTTCAAAGGGTCTTCATTTGCTCACCGAACCTCTCCAATCCTATCACTGCTGCGTTTATGCCCCTGTACCCATGCTTGATTCTCTTTCGGAGACATAGCATTACATAGGTTTTAAGATACTTACTAGTCAAGTACATTCTTAGGCGTTTAATATGGGGTGTTGAGTCCATTTCGTTGAGCAAGGAGTAGCTCTTGTCTATTCCATATTTGGCTTAAGGAACTTTATCTGTGCTCATTTCAATCTCTGGTTTTATGCAGCACCCCAACTCACCTTTCCCCTTAAGCAAGCATAAGTTGGTTTTCTAAATTTGAGACCCTGTTCTGTTTTGGAATTCAGTTCCTGTGTAGCCAAGTTTACATTCCGTGTATTAGTGATATCTTATGATGTTTCTTTTTCTGTGTGACTTATTTCAGTTAGAATCATCATACCTGAATCCACTCATTATGCTGCTACGGGCCTGATGACATAGATTTCATTGCTGAGTGATACTGCATTGTACGTAAGTACCACAAGTTCTTTATCCATTTTTCACTTTCTGTGATATTGAACTTGTACGGTAAATGAGGTTCTTGTAAACAGAGGCGTCCCAAACTTTGGGGTGGCTGTGTCTTTTTGATTTTAATTTCCCTAAGCTATAGGACCATAAGTGGAAGTGCCCTAGGCTCTGTTGCTTTGGTTTTTAGATGTTTCAGGAAACACCATACACTTCTCCCGAGTGTCTGTTGGCAATTTACATCCCGCCCATCAGCATAACAAGGCTCCCAGTTCTCCATGGCCTGTCCTGCCTTTCTGGATTTTACACTTTTTTCAGATGGCCCTTTTGAGCGGGGGGAAGTGAGACTTCATTGTAGTGCAGATTTCCTTTGCAAGCTTGCTTGGTTGGCCAAAAAGGGCGTATGCGTTTTTTCCTGAATATATTCAGGAAATAACGCATACGCCCTTTTTGGCCAAGTGCATCATTGTGGACGTTCTGCCTCTTTTCCTATGCTTTCAATGCAATTCCAGTCTACCTCCTGAAATCGGTTTCCTGCAATTCTGCCCCGCTTTCAAATCCTCTTGGCAGCCTTACTTCAGTATATTTTTGGACGATAGCTGTCATTTATAACTCTGCAGGTTTGTGAATTACAGTGCCCCTGAGCTCCTTTCTTCAACTCGCTTTCTTTTGAGCTGGCCGCAACACCGCAGGATGGCTTCAGGCCCTAATCTGGTTCCGGCACGGCACGCTGAGCCTTTGGTTATTTCCTCTTCCTGGTGGGAAATGAGAGTTAAATTTGCCCGTCCAGACACCTCCAGCTAGTCTCTCATTGGTTCTCCCTATTCCTGTTCATCTTCCGCAGAAATTGCAAACTGGGCCAAACAGGAGGTTAAAGGCGCTGACTCTCCAAGTGGGGAGAGTGTTAGTAAAGCATCTGGAATGTTGCACCCGAGTACCAGGGGAGGAAAACTGAGACATATTTGAACACGTCTCCCATTCACATGGTTGATCACACTCTGGGTTCCACATGCATGTTTTAGCTGAAGGAAGAATACCTTAAACCTGGAGAGTTGAGACCCGTGTAATAGGTACCATGCAATATGACTTCAAAGGGTCTTCATTTGCTCACCGAACCTCTCCAATCCTAGCACTGCTGCGTTTATGCCCCTGTACACATGCTTGATTCTCTTTCGGAGACATAGCAATACATAGGTTTTAAGATACTTACTAGTCAAGTACATTCTTAGGCGTTTAATATGGGGTGTTGAGTCCATTTCGTTGAGCAAGGAGTAGCTCTTGTCTATTCCATATTTGGCTTAAGGAACTTTATCTGTGCTCATTTCAATCTCTGGTTTTATGCAGCACCCCAACTCACCTTTCCCCTTAAGCAAGCATAAGTTGGTTTTCTAAATTTGAGACCCTGTTCTGTTTTGGAATTCAGTTCCTGTGTAGCCAAGTTTACATTCCGTGTATTAATGATATCTTATGATGTTTCTTTTTCTGTGTGACTTATTTCAGTTAGAATCATCATACCTGAATCCACTCATTATGCTGCTACGGGCCTGATGACATAGATTTCATTGCTGAGTGATACTGCATTGTACGTAAGTACCACAAGTTCTTTATCCATTTTTCACTTTCTGTGATATTGAACTTGTACGGTAAATGAGGTTCTTGTAAACAGAGGCGTCCCAAACTTTGGGGTGGCTGTGTCTTTTTGATTTTAATTTCCCTAAGCTATAGGACCATAAGTGGAAGTGCCCTAGGCTCTGTTGCTTTGGTTTTTAGATGTTTCAGGAAACACCATACACTTCTCCGGAGTGTCTGTTGGCAATTTACATCCCGCCCATCAGCATAACAAGGCTCCCAGTTCTCCATGGCCTGTCCTGCCTTTCTGGATTTTACACTTTTTTCAGATGGCCCTTTTGACCGGGGGGAAGTGAGACTTCATTGTAGTGCAGATTTCCTTTGCAAGCTTGCTTGGTTGGCCAAAAAGGGCGTATGCGTTTTTTCCTGAATATATTCAGGAAATAACGCATACGCCCTTTTTGGCCAAGTGCATCATTGTGGACGTTCTGCCTCTTTTCCTATGCTTTCAATGCAATTCCAGTCTACCTCCTGAAATCGGTTTCCTGCAATTCTGCCCCGCTTTCAAGTCCTCTTGGCAGCCTTACTTCAGTATATTTTTGGACGATAGCTGTCATTTATAACTCTGCAGGTTTGTGAATTACAGTGCCCCTGAGCTCCTTTCTTCAACTCGCTTTCTTTTGAGCTGGCCGCAACACCGCAGGATGGCTTCAGGCCCTAATCTGGTTCCGGCACGGCACGCTGAGCCTTTGGTTATTTCCTCTTCCTGGTGGGACATGAGAGTTAAATTTGCCTGTCCAGACACCTCCAGATAGTCTCTCATTGGTTCTCTCTATTCCTGTTAATCTTCCGCAGAAATTGCAAACTGGGCCAAACAGGAGGTTAAAGGCGCTGACTCTCCAAGTGGGGAGAGTGTTAGTAAAGCGTCTGGAATGTTGCACCCGAGTACCAGGGGAGGAAAACTGAGACATATTTGAACACGTCTCCCGTTCACACAGTTGATCATACTCTGGGTTCCACATGCATGTTTTAGCTGAAGGAAGAATACCTTAAACCTGGAGAGTTGAGACCCCTGAAATGGGTACCATGCAATATGACTTCAAAGGGTCTTCATTTGCTCACCGAACCTCTCCAATCCTATCACTGCTGCGTTTATGCCCCTGTACACACGCTTGATTCTCTTTTGGAGACATAGAAATCCATAGGTTTTAAGATACTTACTAGTCAGGTACATTCTTAGGCGTTTAATATGCGGTGTTGAGTCCATTTCGTTGAGCAAGGAGTAGCTCTTGTCTATTCCATATTTGGCTTAAGGAACTTTATCTGTGCTCATTTCAATCTCTGGTTTTATGCAGCACCTCAACTTACCTTTCCCCTTAAGCAAGCATAAGTTGGTTTTCTAAATTTGAGACCCTGTTCTGTTTTGGAATTCAGTTCCTGTGTAGCCAAGTTTACATTCCGTGTATTAGTGATATCTCATGATGTTTCTTTTTCTGTGTGACTTATTTCAGTTAGAATCATCGAACCTGAATCCACTCATTATGCTGCTATGGGCCTGATGACATAGATTTCATTGCTGAGTGATACTGCATTGTACATAAGTACCACAAGTTCTTTATCCATTTTTCACTTTCTGTGATATTGAACTTGTACGGTAAACGAGGTTCTTGTAAACAGAGGCGTCCCAAACTTTGGGGTGGCTGTGTCTTTTTGATTTTAATTTCCCTAAGCTATAGGACCATAAGTGGAAGTGCCCTAGGCTCTGTTGCTTTGTTTTTTAGATGTTTCAGGAAACACCATACACTTCTCCCGAGTGTCTGTTGGCAGTTTACATCCCGCCCATCAGCATAACAAGGCTCCCAGTTCTCCATGGCCTGTCCTGCCTTTCTGGATTTTACACTTTTTTCAGATGGCCCTTTTGAATATATTCAGGAAAAAACGCATACGCCCTTTATGGCCAAGTGCATCATTGTGGACGTTCTGCCTCTTTTCCTATGCTTTCAATGCAATTCCAGTCTACCTCCTGAAATCGGTTTCCTGCAATTCTGCCCCGCTTTCAAGTCCTCTTGGCAGCCTTACTTCAGTATATTTTTGGACGATAGCTGTCATTTATAACTCTGCAGGTTTGTGAATTACAGTGCCCCTGAGCTCCTTTCTTCAACTCGATTTCTTGTGACCTGGCCGCAACACCGCAGGATGGCTTCAGGCCCTAATCTGGTTCCGGCATGGCACGCTGAGCCTTTGGTTATTTCCTCTTCCTGGTGGGAAATGAGAGTTAAATTTGCCCGTCCAGACACCTCCAGCTAGTCTCTCATTGGTTCTCGCTATTCCTATTCATCTTCCGCAGAAATTGCAAACTGGGCCAAACAGGAGGTTAAAGGCGCTGACTCTCCAAGTGGGGAGAGTGTTAGTAAAGCATCTGGAATGTTGCACCCGAGTACCAGGGGAGGATAACTGAGACATATTTGAACATCTCTCCCTTTCACACGGTTGATCATATTCTAGGTTCCACATGCATGTTTTAGCTGAAGGAAGAATACCTTAAACCTGGGTAGTTGAAACCCGTGGAATGGGTACCATGCAATATGAATTCAAAGGGTCTTCATTTGCTCACCGAACCTCTCCAATCCTATCACTGCTGCGTTTATGCCCCTGTACACATGCTTGATACTTTTTCGGAGACATAGCAATCCATAGGTTTTAAGATACTTACTAGTCAGGTACGTTCTTAGGTGTTTAATATGGGGTGTTGAGTCCATTTCGTTGAGCAAGGAGTAGCTCTTGTCTATTCCATATTTGGCTTAAGGAAGTTTATCTGTGCTCATTTCAATCTCTGGTTTTATGCAGCACCCCAACTCACCTTTCCCCTTAAGCAAGCATAAGTTGGTTTTCCAAATTTGAGACCCTGTTCTGTTTTGGAATTCAGTTCCTGTGTAGCCAAGTTTACATTCCGTGTATTAGTGATATCTTATGATGTTTCTTTTTCTGTGTGACTTATTTCAGTTAGAATCATGGTACCTGAATCCACTCATTATGCTGCTACGGGCCTGATGACATAGATTTCATTGTTGAGTGATACTGCATTGTACGTAAGTACCAAAACTTCTTTATCCATTTTTCACTTTCTGCAATAGTACCGTAAACCAAGTTCTTGTAAACAGAGGCGTCCCAAACTTTGGGGTGGCTGTGTCTTTTTGATTTTAATTTCCCTAAGCTATAGGACCATAAGTGGAAGTGCCCAAGGCTCTGTTGCTTTGTTTTTTAGATGTTTCAGGAAACACCATACACTTCTCCCGAGTGTCTGTTGGCAATTTACATCCCGCCCATCAGCATAACAAGGCTCCCAGTTCTCCATGGCCTGTCCTGCCTTTCTGGATTTTACACTTTTTTCAGATGGCCCTTTTGACCGGGGGGAAGTGAGACTTCATTGTAGTGCAGATTTCCTTTGCTAGCTTGCTTGGTTGGCCAAAAAGGGCGTATGCGTTTTTTCCTGAATATATTCAGGAAAAAACGCATACGCCCTTTTTGGCCAAGTGCATCATTGTGGACGTTCTGCCTCTTTTCCTATGCTTTCAATGCAATTCTAGTCTACCTCCTGAAATCGGTTTCCTGCAATTCTGCCCCGTTTTCGAGTCCTCTTGGCAGCCTTACTTCAGTATATTTATGGACGATAGCTGTCATTTATAACTCCGCATGTTTGTGAATTACAGTGCCCCTGAGTTCCTTTCTTCAACTCGCTTCCTTGTGACCTGGCCGCAACACCGCAGGATGGCTTCAGGCCCTAATCTGGTTCCGGCACGGCACACTGAGCCTTTGGTTATTTCCTCTTCCTGGTGGGACATGAGAGTTAAATTTGCCCGTCCAGACACTTCCAGCTAGTCTCTCATTGGTTCTCGCTATTCCTGTTCATCTTCCGCAGAAATTGCAAACTGGGCCAAACAGGAGGTTAAAGGCGCTCACTCTCCAAGTGGGGAGAGTGTTAGTAAAGCGTCTGGAATGTTGCACCCGAGTACCAGGAGAGGAAAATTGAGACATATTTGAACACGTCTCCCGTTCACATGGTTGATCATACTCTGGGTTCCACATGCATGTTTTAGCTGAAGGAAGAATACCTTAAACCTGGGTAGTTGAAACCCGTGGAATGGGTACCATGCAATATGAATTCAAAGGGTCTTCATTTGCTCACCGAACCTCTCCAATCCTATCACTGCTGCGTTTATGCCCCTGTACACATGCTTGATACTCTTTCGGAGACATAGCAATCCATAGGTTTTAAGATACTTACTAGTCAGGTACGTTCTTAGGTGTTTAATATGGGGTGTTGAGTCCATTTCGTTGAGCAAGGAGTAGCTCTTGTCTATTCCATATTTGGCTTAAGGAAGTTTATCTGTGCTCATTTCAATCTCTGGTTTTATGCAGCACCCCAACTCACCTTTCCCCTTAAGCAAGCATAAGTTGGTTTTCCAAATTTGAGACCCTGTTCTGTTTTGGAATTCAGTTCCTGTGTAGCCAAGTTTACATTCCGTGTATTAGTGATATCTTATGATGTTTCTTTTTCTGTGTGACTTATTTCAGTTAGAATCATGGTACCTGAATCCACTCATTATGCTGCTACGGGCCTGATGACATAGATTTCATTGTTGAGTGATACTGCATTGTACGTAAGTACCAAAACTTCTTTATCCATTTTTCACTTTCTGCAATAGTACCGTAAACCAAGTTCTTGTAAACAGAGGCGTCCCAAACTTTGGGGTGGCTGTGTCTTTTTGATTTTAATTTCCCTAAGCTATAGGACCATAAGTGGAAGTGCCCAAGGCTCTGTTGCTTTGTTTTTTAGATGTTTCAGGAAACACCATACACTTCTCCCGAGTGTCTGTTGGCAATTTACATCCCGCCCATCAGCATAACAAGGCTCCCAGTTCTCCATGGCCTGTCCTGCCTTTCTGGATTTTACACTTTTTTCAGATGGCCCTTTTGACCGGGGGGAAGTGAGACTTCATTGTAGTGCAGATTTCCTTTGCTAGCTTGCTTGGTTGGCCAAAAAGGGCGTATGCGTTTTTTCCTGAATATATTCAGGAAAAAACGCATACGCCCTTTTTGGCCAAGTGCATCATTGTGGACGTTCTGCCTCTTTTCCTATGCTTTCAATGCAATTCCAGTCTACCTCCTGAAATCGGTTTCCTGCAATTCTGCCCCGTTTTCGAGTCCTCTTGGCAGCCTTACTTCAGTATATTTATGGACGATAGCTGTCATTTATAACTCCGCATGTTTGTGAATTACAGTGCCCCTGAGTTCCTTTCTTCAACTCGCTTCCTTGTGACCTGGCCGCAACACCGCAGGATGGCTTCAGGCCCTAATCTGGTTCCGGCACGGCACGCTGAGCCTTTGGTTATTTCCTCTTCCTGGTGGGACATGAGAGTTAAATTTGCCCGTCCAGACACTTCCAGCTAGTCTCTCATTGGTTCTCGCTATTCCTGTTCATCTTCCGCAGAAATTGCAAACTGGGCCAAACAGGAGGTTAAAGGCGCTCACTCTCCAAGTGGGGAGAGTGTTAGTAAAGCGTCTGGAATGTTGCACCCGAGTACCAGGGGAGGAAAATTGAGACATATTTGAACACGTCTCCCGTTCACATGGTTGATCATACTCTGGGTTCCACATGCATGTTTTAGCTGAAGGAAGAATACCTTAAACCTGGAAAGTTGAGACCCGTGTAAAGGGTACCATGCAATATGACTTCAAAGGGTCTTCATTTGCTCACCGAACCTCTCCAATCCTATCACTGCTGCGTTTATGCCCCTGTACACACGCTTGATTCTCTTTTGGAGACATAGCAATCCATAGGTTTTAAGATACTTACTAGTCAGGTACATTCTTAGGCGTTTAATATGGGGTATTGAGTCCATTTCGTTGAGCAAGGAGTAGCTCTTGTCTATTCCATATTTGGCTTAAGGAACTTTATCTGTGCTCATTTCAATCTCTGGTTTTATGCAGCACCCCAACTCACCTTTCCCCTTAAGCAAGCATAAGTTGGTTTTCCAAATTTGAGACCCTGTTCTGTTTTGGAATTCAGTTCCTGTGTAGCCAAGTTTACATTCCGTGTATTAGTGATATCTTGTGATGTTTCTTTTTCTGTGTGACTTATTTCAGTTAGAATCATCGTACCTGAATCCACTCATTATGCTGCTATGAGCCTGATGACATAGATTTCATTGCTGAGTGATACTGCATTGTACGTAAGTACCACAAGTTCTTTATCCATTTTTCACTTTCTGTGATATTGAACTTGTACGGTAAACGAGGTTCTTGTAAACAGAGCAGTCCCAAACTTTGGGGTGGCTGTGTCTTTTTGATTTTAATTTCCCTAAGCTATAGGACCATAAGTGGAAGTGCCCTAGGCTCTGTTGCTTTGTTTTTTAGATGTTTCAGGAAACACCATACACTTCTCCCGAGTGTCTGTTGGCAATTTACATCCCGCCCATCAGCATAACAAGGCTCCCAGTTCTCCATGGCCTGTCCTGCCTTTCTGGATTTTACACTTTTTTCAGATGGTCCTTTTGACCGGGGGGAAGTGAGACTTCATTGTAGTGCAGATTTCCTTTGCAAGCTTGCTTGGTTGGCCAAAAAGGACGTATTCGTTTTTTCCTGAATATATTCAGGAAAAAACGCATACGCCTTTTTTGGCCAAGTGCATCATTGTGGACGTTCTGCCTCTTTTCCTATGCTTTCAATGCAATTCCAGTCTACCTCCTGAAATCGGTTTCCTGCAATTCTGCCCCACTTTCAAGTCCTCTTGGCAGCCTTACTTCAGTATATTTTTGGACGATAGCTGTCATTTATAACTCTGCAGGTTTGTGAATTTCAGTGCCCCTGAGCTCCTTTCTTCAACTCGCTTTCTTTTGAGCTGGCCACAACACCACAAGATGGCTTCAGGCCCTAATCTGGTTCCAGCACGGCACGCTGAGCCTTTGGTTATTTCCTCTTCCTGGTGGGAAATGAGAGTTAAATTTGCCCGTCCAGACACCTCCAGCTAGTCTCTCATTGGTTCTCGCTATTCCTATTCATCTTCCGCAGAAATTGCAAACTGGGCCAAACAGGAGGTTAAAGGCGCTGACTCTCCAAGTGGGGAGAGTGTTAGTAAAGCATCTGGAATGTTGCACCCGAGTACCAGGGGAGGATAACTGAGACATATTTGAACATCTCTCCCTTTCACACGGTTGATCATACTCTAGGTTCCACATGCATGTTTTAGCTGAAGGAAGAATAACTTAAACCTGGGTAGTTGAAACCCGTGGAATGGGTACCATGCAATATGAATTCAAAGGGTCTTCATTTGCTCACCGAACCTCTCCAATCCTATCACTGCTGCGTTTATGCCCCTGTACACATGCTTGATACTCTTTCGGAGACATAGCAATCCATAGGTTTTAAGATACTTACTAGTCAGGTACGTTCTTAGGTGTTTAATATGGGGTGTTGAGTCCATTTCGTTGAGCAAGGAGTAGCTCTTGTCTATTCCATATTTGGCTTAAGGAAGTTTATCTGTGCTCATTTCAATCTCTGGTTTTATGCAGCACCCCAACTCACCTTTCCCCTTAAGCAAGCATAAGTTGGTTTTCTAAATTTGAGACCCTGTTCTGTTTTGGAATTCAGTTCCTGTGTAGCCAAGTTTACATTCCGTGTATTAGTGATATCTTATGATGTTTCTTTTTCTGTGTGACTTATTTCAGTTAGAATCATTGTACCTGAATCCACTCATTATGCTGCTACGGGCCTGATGACATAGATTTCATTGTTGAGTGATACTGCATTGTACGTAAGTACCAAAACTTCTTTATCCATTTTTCACTTTCTGCAATAGTACCGTAAACCAAGTTCTTGTAAACAGAGGCGTCCCAAACTTTGGGGTGGCTGTGTCTTTTTGATTTTAATTTCCCTAAGCTATAGGACCATAAGTGGAAGTGCCCAAGGCTCTGTTGCTTTGTTTTTTAGATGTTTCAGGAAACACCATACACTTCTCCCGAGTGTCTGTTGGCAATTTACATCCCGCCCATCAGCATAACAAGGCTCCCAGTTCTCCATGGCCTGTCCTGCCTTTCTGGATTTTACACTTTTTTCAGATGGCCCTTTTGACCGGGGGGAAGTGAGACTTCATTGTAGTGCAGATTTCCTTTGCAAGTTTGCTTGGTTGGCCAAAAAGGGCGTATGCGTTTTTTCCTGAATATATTCAGGAAAAAACGCATACGCCCTTTTTGTCCAAGTGCATCATTGTGGACGTTCTGCCTCTTTTCCTATGCTTTCAATGCAATTCCAGTCTACCTCCTGAAATCGGTTTCCTGCAATTCTGCCCCGCTTTCAAGTCCTCTTGGCAGCCTTACTTCAGTATATTTTTGGACGATAGCTGTCATTTATAACTCTGCAGGTTTGTGAATTACAGTGCCCCTGAGCTCCTTTCTTCAACTCGCTTTCTTTTGAGCTGGCCGCAACACCGCAGGATAGCTTCAGGCCCTAATCTGGTTCCGGCACGGCACGCTGAGCCTTTGGTTATTTCCTCTTCCTGGTGGGAAATGAGAGTTAAATTTGCCCGTCCAGACACCTCCAGCTAGTCTCTCATTGGTTCTCCCTATTCCTGTTCATCATCCGCAGAAATTGCAAACTGGGCCAAACAGGAGGTTAAAGGCGCTGACTCTCCAAGTGGGGAGAGTGTTAGTAAAGCGTCTGGAATGTTGCACCCGAGTACCAGGGTACGAAAACTGAGACATATTTGAACACGTCTCCCGATCACATGGTTGATCATACTCTAGGTTCCACATGCATGTTTTAGCTGAAGGAAGAATAACTTAAAGCTGGGTAGTTGAAACCCGTGGAATGGGTACCATGCAATATGACTTCAAAGGGTCTTCATTTGCTCACCGAACCTCTCCAATCCTATCACTGCTGCGTTTATGCCCCTGTACACATGCTTGATTCTCTTTTGGAGACATAGCAATCCATAGGTTTTAAGATACTGACTAGTAAGGTACATAATTAGGCGTTTAATATGGGGTGTTGAGTCCATTTCGTTGAGCAAGGAGTAGCTCTTGTCTATTCCATACTTGGCTTAAGGAACTTTATCTGTGCTCATTTCAATCTCTGGTTTTATGCAGCACCCCAACTCACCTTTCCCCTTAAGCAAGCATAAGTTGGTTTTCTAAATTTGAGGCCCTGTTCTGTTTTGGAATTCAGTTCCTGTGTAGCCAAGTTTACATTCCGTGTATTAGTGATATCTTGAGATGTTTCTTTTTCTGTGTGAGTTATTTCAGTTAGAATCATCGTACCTGAATCCACTCATTATGCTGCTACGGGCCTGATGACATAGATTTCATTGCTGAGTGATACTGCATTTTACGTAAGTACCACAAGTTCTTTATCCATTTTTCACTTTCTGTGATATTGAACTTGTACGGTAAACGAGGTTCTTGTAAACAGAGGCGTCCCAAACTTTGGGGTGGCTGTGTCTTTTTGATTTTAATTTCCCTAAGCTATAGGACCATAAGTGGAAGTGCCCTAGGCTCTGTTGCTTTGTTTTTTAGATGTTTCAGGAAACACCATACACTTCTCCCGAGTGTCTGTTGGCAATTTACATCCCGCCCATCAGCATAACAAGGCTCCCAGTTCTCCATGGCCTGTCCTGCCTTTCTGGATTTTACACTTTTTTCAGATGGCCCTTTTGACCGGGGGGAAGTGAGACTTCATTGTAGTGCAGATTTCCTTTCCTAGCTTGCTTGGTTGGCCAAAAAGGGTGTATGCGTTTTTTCCTGAATATATTCAGGAAAAAACGCATACGCCCTTTTTGGCCAAGTGCATCATTGTGGACGTTCTGCCTCTTTTCCTATGCTTTCAATGCAATTCCAGTCTACCTCCTGAAATCGGTTTCCTGCAATTCTGCCCCGTTTTCGAGTCCTCTTGGCAGCCTTACTTCAGTATATTTATGGACGATAGCTGTCATTTATAACTCTGCATGTTTGTGAATTACAGTGCCCCTGAGTTCCTTTCTTCAACTCGCTTCCTTGTGACCTGGCCGCAACACCGCAGGATGGCTTCAGGCCCTAATCTGGTTCCGGCACGGCTCGCTGAGCCTTTGGTTATTTCCTCTTCCTGGTGGGACATGAGAGTTAAATTTGCCCGTCCAGACACTTCCAGCTAGTCTCTCATTGGTTCTCGCTATTCCTGTTCATCTTCCGCAGAAATTGCAAACTGGGCCAAACAGGAGGTTAAAGGCGCTCACTCTCCAAGTGGGGAGAGTGTTAGTAAAGCGTCTGGAATGTTGCACCCGAGTACCAGGGGAGGAAAATTGAGACATATTTGAACACGTCTCCCGTTCACATGGTTGATCATACTCTGGGTTCCACATGCATGTTTTAGCTGAAGGAAGAATACCTTAAACCTGGAAAGTTGAGACCCGTGTAAAGGGTACCATGCAATATGACTTCAAAGGGTCTTCATTTGCTCACCGAACCTCTCCAATCCTATCACTGCTGCGTTTATGCCCCTGTACACACGCTTGATTCTCTTTTGGAGACATAGCAATCCATAGGTTTTAAGATACTTACTAGTCAGGTACATTCTTAGGCGTTTAATATGGGGTATTGAGTCCATTTCGTTGAGCAAGGAGTAGCTCTTGTCTATTCCATATTTGGCTTAAGGAACTTTATCTGTGCTCATTTCAATCTCTGGTTTTATGCAGCACCCCAACTCACCTTTCCCCTTAAGCAAGCATAAGTTGGTTTTCCAAATTTGAGACCCTGTTCTGTTTTGGAATTCAGTTCCTGTGTAGCCAAGTTTACATTCCGTGTATTAGTGATATCTTGTGATGTTTCTTTTTCTGTGTGACTTATTTCAGTTAGAATCATCGTACCTGAATCCACTCATTATGCTGCTATGGGCCTGATGACATAGATTTCATTGCTGAGTGATACTGCATTGTACGTAAGTACCACAAGTTCTTTATCCATTTTTCACTTTCTGTGATATTGAACTTGTACGGTAAACGAGGTTCTTGTAAACAGAGCAGTCCCAAACTTTGGGGTGGCTGTGTCTTTTTGATTTTAATTTCCCTAAGCTATAGGACCATAAGTGGAAGTGCCCTAGGCTCTGTTGCTTTGTTTTTTAGATGTTTCAGGAAACACCATACACTTCTCCCGAGTGTCTGTTGGCAATTTACATCCCGCCCATCAGCATAACAAGGCTCCCAGTTCTCCATGGCCTGTCCTGCCTTTCTGGATTTTACACTTTTTTCAGATGGTCCTTTTGACCGGGGGGAAGTGAGACTTCATTGTAGTGCAGATTTCCTTTGCAAGCTTGCTTGGTTGGCCAAAAAGGACGTATGCGTTTTTTCCTGAATATATTCAGGAAAAAACGCATACGCCTTTTTTGGCCAAGTGCATCATTGTGGACGTTCTGCCTCTTTTCCTATGCTTTCAATGCAATTCCAGTCTACCTCCTGAAATCGGTTTCCTGCAATTCTGCCCCACTTTCAAGTCCTCTTGGCAGCCTTACTTCAGTATATTTTTGGACGATAGCTGTCATTTATAACTCTGCAGGTTTGTGAATTACAGTGCCCCTGAGCTCCTTTCTTCAACTCGCTTTCTTTTGAGCTGGCCACAACACCACAAGATGGCTTCAGGCCCTAATCTGGTTCCAGCACGGCACGCTGAGCCTTTGGTTATTTCCTCTTCCTGGTGGGAAATGAGAGTTAAATTTGCCCGTCCAGACACCTCCAGCTAGTCTCTCATTGGTTCTCGCTATTCCTATTCATCTTCCGCAGAAATTGCAAACTGGGCCAAACAGGAGGTTAAAGGCGCTGACTCTCCAAGTGGGGAGAGTGTTAGTAAAGCGTCTGGAATGTTGCACCCGAGTACCAGGGGAGGAAAACTGAGACATATTTGAACACGTCTCCCGTTCACACGGTTGATCATACTCTGGGTTCCACATGCATGTTTTAGCTGAAGGAAGAATCCCTTAAACCTGGAGAGTTGAGACCCGTGGAATGGGTACCATGCAATATGACTTCAAAGGGTCTTCATTTGCTCACCGAACCTCTCCAATCCTATCACTGCTGCATTTATGCCCCTGTACACATGCTTGATTCTCTTTTGGAGACATAGCAATCCATAGGTTTTAAGATACTTACTAGTCAGGTACATTCTTAGGCGTTTAATATGGGGTGTTGAGTCCATTTCGTTGAGCAAGGAGTAGCTCTTGTCTATTCCATATTTGGCTTAAGGAACTTTATCTGTGCTCATTTCGATCTCTGGTTTTATGCAGCACCCCAACTCACCTTTCCCCTTAAGCAAGCATCAGTTGGTTTTCTAAATTTGAGACCCTGTTCTGTTTTGGAATTCAGTTCCTGTGTAGCCAAGTTTACATTCCATGTATTAGTGATATCTTATGATGTTTCTTTTTCTGTGTGAATTATTTCAGTTAGAATCATCGTACCTGAATCCACTCATTATGCTGCTACGGGCCTGATGACATAGATTTCATTGCTGAGTGATACTGCATTGTACGTAAGTACCACAAGTTCTTTATCCATTTTTCACTTTCTGTGATATTGAACTTGTATGGTAAACGAGGTTCTTGTAAACAGAGGCGTCCCAAACTTTGGGGTGGCTGTGTCTTTTTGATTTTAATTTCCCTAAGCTATAGTAACATAAGTGGAAGTGCCCTAGGCTCTGTTGCTTTGTTTTTTAGATGTTTCAGGAAACACCATACACTTCTCCCAAGTGTCTGTTGGCAATTTACATCCCGCCCATCAGCATAACAAGGCTCCCAGTTCTCCATGGCCTGTCCTGCCTTTCTGGATTTTACACTTTTTTCAGATGGTCCTTTTGACCGGGGGGAAGTGAGACTTCATTGTAGTGCAGATTTCCTTTGCAAGCTTGCTTGGTTGGCCAAAAAGTGCGTGTGCGTTTTTTCCTGAATATATTCAGGAAAAAACGCACACGCCCTTTTTGGCCAAGTGCATCATTGTGGACGTTCTGCCTCTTTTCCTATGCTTTCAATGCAATTCCAGTCTACCTCCTGAAATCGGTTTCCTGCAATTCTGCCCCGCTTTCAAGTCCTCTTGGCAGCCTTACTTCAGTATATTTTTGGACGATAGCTGTCATTTATAACTCTGCAGGTTTGTGAATTACAGTGCCCCTGAGCTCCTTTCTTCAACTTGCTTTCTTGTGACCTGGCCGCAACACCGCAGGATGGCTTCAGGCCCTAATCTTGTTCCGGCACGGCACGCTGAGCCTTTGGTTATTTCCTCTTCCTGGTGGGAAATGAGAGTTAAATTTGCCCGTCCAGACACCTCCAGCTAGTCTCCCATTGGTTCTCCCTATTCCTGTTCATCTTCCGCAGAAATTGCAAACTGGGCCAAACAGGAGGTTAAAGGCGCTGACTCACCAAGTGGGGAGAGTGTTAGTAAAGCGTCTGGAATGTTGCACCCGAGTACCAGTGGAGGAAATCTGAGACATATTTGAACACGTCTCCCGTTCACACGGTTGATCATACTCTGGGTTCCACATGCATGTTTTAGCTGAAGGAAGAATACCTTAAACCTGGAGAGTTGAGACCCGTGTAAAGGGTACCATGCAATATGACTTCAAAGGGTCTTCATTTGCTCACCGAACCTCTCCAATCCTATCACTGCTGCGTTTATGCCCCTGTACACACGCTTGATTCTCTTTTGGAGACATAGCAATACATAGGTTTTAAGATACTTACTAGTCAGGTACATTCTTAGGCGTTTAATATGGGGTGTTGAGTCCATTTCGTTGAGCGAGGAGTAGCTCTTGTCTATTCCATATTTGGCTTAAGGAAGTTTATCTGTGCTCATTTCAATCTCTGGTTTTATGCAGCACCCCAACTCACCTTTCCCCTTAAGCAAGCATAAGTTGGTTTTCTAAATTTGAGACCCTGTTCTGTTCTGTAATTCAGTTCCTGTGTAGCCAAGTTTACATTCCGTGTATTACTGATATCTTATGATGTTTCTTTTTCTGTGTGACTTATTTCAGTTAGAATCATCGTACCTGAATCCACTCATTATGCTGCTACGGGCCTGATGACATAGATTTCATTGCTGAGTGATACTGCATTGTACGTAAGTACCACAAGTTCTTTATCCATTTTTCACTTTCTGTGATATTGAACTTGTACGGTAAACGAGGTTCTTGTAACCAGAGGCGTCCCAAACTTTGGGGTGGCTGTGTCTTTTTGATTTTAATTTCCCTAAGCTATAGGACCATAAGTGAAAGTGCCCTAGGCTCTGGTGCTTTGTTTTTTAGATGTTTCAGGAAACACCATACACTTCTCCGGAGTGTCTGTTGGCAATTGAAATCCCGCCCATCAGCATAACAAGTCTCCCAGTTCTCCATGGCCTGTCCTGCCTTTCTGGATTTTACACTTTTTTCAGATGGTCCTTTTGACCGGGGGGAAGTGAGACTTCATTGTAGTGCAGATTTCCTTTGCAAGCTTGCTTGGTTGGCCAAAAAGGGCGTATGCGTTTTTTCCTGAATATATTCAGGAAAAAACGCATACGCCCTTTTTGGCCAAGTGCATCATTGTGGACGTTCTGCCTCTTTTCCTATGCTTTCAATGCAATTCCAGTCTACATCCTGAAATCGGTTTCCTGCAATTCTGCCCCGCTTTCAAGTCCTCTTGGCAGCCTTACTTCAGTCTATTTTTGGACGATAGCTGTCATTTATAACTCTGCAGGTTTGTGAATTACAGTGCCCCTGAGCTCCTTTCTTCAACTCGCTTTCTTGTGACCTGGACGCAACACCGCAGGATGGCTTCAGGCCCTAATCTGGTTCCGGCACGGCACGCTGAGCCTTTGGTTATTTCCTCTTCCTGGTGGGACATGAGAGTTAAATTTGCCCGTCCAGACACCTCCAGCTAGTCTCTCATTTGTTCTCCCTATTCCTGTTCATCTTCCGCAGAAATTGCAAACTGGGCCAAACAGGAGGTTAAAGGCGCTGACTCTCCAAGTGGGGAGAGTGTTAGTAAAGCGTCTGGAATGTTGCACCCGAGTACCAGGGGAGGAAAACTGAGACATATTTGAACACATCTCCCGTTCACACGGTTGATCATACTCTGGGTTCCACATGCATGTTTTAGCTGAAGGAAGAATACCTTAAACCTGGAGAGTTGAGACCCGTGTAAAGGGTACCATGCAATATGACTTCAAAGGGTCTTCATTTGCTCACCGAACCTCTCCAATCCTATCACTGCTGCGTTTATGCCCCTGTACACACGCTTGATTCTCTTTTGGAGACATAGCAATCCATAGGTTTTAAGATACTTACTAGTCAGGTACATTCTTAGGCGTTTAATATGGGGTGTTGAGTCCATTTCGTTGAGCAAGGAGTAGCTCTTGTCTATTCCATATTTGGCTTAAGGAAGTTTATCTGTGCTCATTTCAATCTCTGGTTTTATGCAGCACCCCAACTCACCTTTCCCCTTAAGCAAGCATAAGTTGGTTTTCTAAATTTGAGACCCTGTTCTGTTCTGTAATTCAGTTCCTGTGTAGCCAAGTTTACATTCCGTGTATTAGTGATATCTTATGATGTTTCTTTTTCTGTGTGACTTATTTCAGTTAGAATCATAGTACCTGAATCCGCTCATTATGCTGCTACGGGCCTGATGACATAGATTTCATTGCTGAGTGATACTGCATTGTACGTAAGTACCACAAGTTCTTTATCCATTTTTCACTTTCTGTGATATTGAACTTGTACGGTAAACGAAGTTCTTGTAAACACAGCCGTCCCAAACTTTGGGGTGGCTGTGTCTTTTTGATTTTAATTTCCCTAAGCTATAGGACCATAAGTGGAAGTGCCCAAGGCTCTGTTGCTTTGTTTTTTAGATGTTTCAGGAAACACCATACACTTCTCCCAAGTGTCTGTTGGCAATTTACATCCCGCCCATCAGCATAACAAGGCTCCCAGTTCTCCATGGCCTGTCCTGCCTTTCTGGATTTTACACTTTTTTCAGATGGCCCTTTTGACCGGGGGGAAGTGAGACTTCATTGTAGTGCAGATTTCCTTTGCAAGCTTGCTTGGTTGGCCAAAAAGGGCGTATGCATTTTTTCCTGAATATATTCAGGAAAAAACGCATACGCCCTTTTTGGCCAAGTGCATCATTGTGGACGTTCTGCCTCTTTTCCTATGCTTTCAATGCAATTCCAGTCTACCTCCTGAAATCGGTTTCCTGCAATTCTGCCCCGCTTTCAAGTCCTCTTGGCAGCCTTACTTTAGTATATTTTTGGACGATAGCTGTCATTTATAACTCTGCAGGTTTGTGAATTACAGTGCCCCTGAGCTCCTTTCTTCAACTCGCTTTCTTTTGAGCTGGCCGCAGCACCGCAGGATGGCTTCAGGCCCTAATCTGGTTCCGGCACGGCACGCTGAGCCTTTGGTTAATTCCTCTTCCTGGTGGGAAATGAGAGTTAAATTTGCCCGTCCAGACACCTCCAGCTAGTCTCTCATTGGTTCTCCCTATTCCTGTTCATCTTCCGCAGAAATTGCAAACTGGGCCAAACAGGAGGTTAAAGGGACTGACTCTCCAAGTCGGGAGAGTGTCAGTAAAGCGTCTGGAATGTTGCACCCGAGTACCAGGATACGAAAACTGAGACCTATTTGAACACGTCTCCTGATCACACGGTTAATCATACTCTAGGTTCCACATGCATGTTTTAGCTGAAGGAAGAATACCTTAAACCTGGGTAGTTGAAACCCGTGGAATGGGTACCATGCAATATGACTTCAAAGGGTCTTCATTTGCTCACCGAACCTCTCCAATCCTATCACTGCTGCGTTTATGCCCCTGTACACATGCTTGATTCTCTTTTGGAGACATAGCAATCCATAGGTTTTAAGATACTTACTAGTCAGGTACATTCTTAGGCATTTAATATGCGGTGTTGAGTCCATTTCGTTGAGCAAGGAGTAGCTCTTGTCTATTCCATATTTGGCTTAAGGAAGTTTATCTGTGCTCATTTCGATCTCTGGTTTTATGCAGCACCCCAACTCACCTTTCTCCTTAAGCAAGCATAAGTTGGTTTTCTAAATTTGAGACCCTGTTCTGTTTTGGAATTCAGTTCCTGTGTAGCCAAGTTTACATTCCGTGTATTAGTGATATCTTGTGATGTTTCTTTTTCTGTGTGACTTATTTCAGTTAGAATCATCGTACCTGAATCCACTCATTATGCTGCTACGGGCCTGATGATATAGATTTCATTGCTGAGTGATACTGCATTGTACGTAAGTACCACAAGTTCTTTATCCATTTTTCACTTTCTGTGATATTGAACTTGTACGGTAAACGAGGTTCTTGTAAACAGAGGCGTCCCAAACTTTGGGGTGGCTGTGTCTTTTTGATTTTAATTTCCCTAAGCTATAGGACCATAAGTGGAAGTGCCCTAGGCTCTGTTGCTTTGTTTTTTAGATGTTTCAGGAAACACCATACACTTCTCCCGAGTGTCTGTTGGCAATTTACATCCCACCCATCAGCATAACAAGGCTCCCAGTTCTCCATGGACTGTCCTGCCTTTCTGGATTTTACACTTTTTACAGATGGCCCTTTTGACCGGGGGGAAGTGAGACTTCATTGTAGTGCAGATTTCCTTTGCAAGCTTGCTTGGTTGGCCAAAAAGGGCGTATGCGTTTTTTCCTGAATATATTCCAGTCTACCTCCTGAAATCGGTTTCTTGCAATTCTGCCCCGCTTTCAAGTCCTCTTGGCAGCCTTACTTCAGTATATTTTTGGACGATAGCTGTCATTTATAACTCTGCAGGTTTGTGAATTACAGTGCCCCTGAGCTCCTTTCTTCAACTCGCTTTCTTGTGACCTGGCCGCAACACCGCAGGATTGCTTCAGGCCCTAATCTGGTTCCGGCACGGCACGCTGAGCCTTTGGTTAATTCCTCTTCCTGGTGGGAAATGAGAGTTAAATTTGCCCGTCCAGACACCTCCAGCTAGTCTCTCATTGGTTCTCGCTATTCCTGTTCATCTTCTGCAGAAATTGCAAACTGGGCCAAACAGGAGGTTAAAGGGACTGACTCTCCAAGTCGGGAGAGTGTTAGTAAAGCGTCTGGAATGTTGCACCCAAGTACCAGGGTACGAAAACTGAGACATATATGAACACGTCTCCCGTTCACATGGTTGAGCATACTCTGGGTTCCACATGCATGTTTTAGCTGAAGGAAGAATACCTTAAACCTGGAGAGTTGAGACCCGTGTAATGGGAACCATGCAATATGATTTCAAAGGGTCTTCATTTGTTCACCGAACCTCTCCAATCCTATCACTGCTGCGTTTATGCCCCTGTACACACGCTTGATTCTCTTTTGGAGACATAGCAATCCATAGGTTTTAAGATACTTACTAGTCAGGTACATTCTTAGGCGTTTAATATGGGGTGTTGAGTCCATTTCGTTGAGCAAGGAGTAGCTCTTGTCTATTCCATATTTGGCTTAAGGAACTTTATCTGTGCTCATTTCGATCTCTGGTTTTATGCAGCACCCCAATTCACCTTTACCCTTAAGCAAGCATAAGTTGGTTTTCTAAATTTGAGACCCTTTTCTGTTCTGTAATTCAGTTCCTGTGTAGCCAAGTTTACATTCCGTGTATTACTGATATCTTATGATGTTTCTTTTTCTGTGTGACTTATTTCAGTTAGAATCATCATACCTGAATCCACTCATTGTGCTGCTAAGGGCCTGATGACATAGATTTCATTGCTGAGTGATATTGCTTTGTAAGTAAATACCACAACTTCTTTATCCATTTTTCACTTTCTGCGATGTTGAACTTGTACTGTAAACGAGGTTCTTGTAAACAGAGGCGTCCCAAACTTTGGGGTGGCTGTGTCTTTTTGATTTTAATTTCCGTAATCTATAGGACCATAAGTGGAAGTGCCCTAGGCTCTGTTGCTTTGTTTTTTAGATGTTTCAGGAAACACCATACACTTCTCCCCAGTGTCTGTTGGCAATTTACATCCCGCCCATCAGCATAACAAGGCTCCCAGTTCTCCATGGCCTGTCCTGCCTTTCTGGATTTTACACTTTTTTCAGATGGCCCTTTTTAGCGGGGGGAAGTGAGACTTCATTGTAGTGCAGATTTACTTTGCAAGCTTGCTTGGTTGGCCAAAAAGGGCGTATGCGTTTTTTCCTGAATATATGCAGGAAAAACGCATACGCCCTTTATGGCCAAGGACATCATGGTGGACGTTCTGCCTCTTTTCTATGCTTTCAATGCAATTCCAGTCTACCTCCTGAAATCGGTTTCCTGCAATTCTGCCCCGCTTTCAAGTCCTCTTGGCAGCCTTACTTCAGTATATTTTTGGATGATAGCTGTCATTTATAACTCTGCAGGTTTGTGAATTACAGTGCCCCTGAGCTCCTTTCTTCAACTCGCTTTCTTTTGAGCTGGCCGCAACACCGCAGGATGGCTTCAGGCCCTAATCTGGTTCCGGCACGGCACACTGAGCCTTTGGTTATTTCCTCTTCCTGGTGGGAAATGAGAGTTAAATTTGCCCGTCCAGACACCTCCAGCTAGTCTCTCATTGGTTCTCACTATTCCTGTTCATCTTCCGCAGAAATTGCAAACTGGGCCAAACAGGAGGTTAAAGGGACTGACTCTCCAAGTCGGGAGAGTGTTAGTAAAGCATCTGGAATGTTGCACCCAAGTACCAGGATACGAAAACTGAGACATATTTGAACACGTCTCCTGATCACACGGTTGATCATACTCTAGGTTCCACATGCATGTTTTAGCTGAAGGAAGAATACCTTAAACCTGGAGAGTTGAGACCCGTGTAATGGGTACCATGCAATATGACTTCAAAGGGTCTTCATTTGCTCACCGAACCTCTCCAATCCTATCACTGCTGCGTTTATGCCCCTGTACACACGCTTGATTCTCTTTTGGAGACATAGCAATCCATAGGTTTTAAGATACTTACTAGTCAGGTACATTCTTAGGCGTTTAATATGGGGTGTTGAGTCCATTTCGTTGAGCAAGGAGTAGCTCTTGTCTATTCCATATTTGGCTTAAGGAACTTTATCTGTGCTCATTTCAATCTCTGGTTTTATGCAGCACCCCAACTCACCTTTCCCCTTAAGCAAGCATAAGTTGGTTTTCTAAATTTGAGACCCTGTTCTGTTTTGGAATTCAGTTCCTGTGTAGCCAAGTTTACATTCCGTGTATTACTGATATCTTATGATGTTTCTTTTTCTGTGTGACTTATTTCAGTTAGAATCATCATACTTGAATTCACTCATTATGCTGCTACGGGCCTGATGACGTAGATTTCATTGCTGAGTGATACTGCATTGTACGTAAGTACCACAAGTTCTTTATCCATTTTTCACTTTCTGCGATATTGAACTTGTACGGTAAAAGAGGTTCTTGTAAACAGAGGCATCCCAAACTTTGGGGTGGCTGTGTCTTTTTGATTTTAATTTCCCTAAGCTATAGGACCATAAGTGGAATTGCCCTAGGCTCTGTTGCTTTGTTTTTTAGATGTTTCAGGAAACACCATACACTTCTCCCGAGTGTCTGTTGGCAATTTACATCCCGCCCATCAGCATAACAAGGCTCCCAGTTCTCCATGGCCTGTCCTGCCTTTCTGGATTTTACACTTTTTTCAGATGGCCCTTTTGACCGGGTGGAAGTAAGACTTCATTGTAGTGCAGATTTCCTTTGCAAGCTTGCTTGGTTGGCCAAAAAGGGCGTATGCGTTTTTTCCTGTATATATTCAGGAAAAAACGGATACACACTTTTTTGCCAAGTGCATCATTGTGGACGTTCTGCCTCTTTTCCTATGCTTTCAATGCAATTCCAGTCTACCTTCTGAAATCGGTTTCCTGCAATTCTGCCCCGCTTTCAAGTCCTCTTGGCAGCCTTACTTCAGTATATTTTTGGACGATAGCTGTCATTTATAACTCTGCAGGTTTGTGAATTACAGTGCCCCTGAGCTCCTTTCTTCAACTCGCTTTCTTTTGAGCTGGCCGCAACACCGCAGGATGGCTTCAGGCCCTAATCTGGTTCCGGCACGGCACGCTGAGCCTTTGGTTATTTCCTCTTCCTGGTGGGAAATGAGAGTTAAATTTGCCCGTCCAGACACCTCCAGCTAGTCTCTCATTGGTTCTCCCTATTCCTGTTCATCTTCCGCAGAAATTGCAAACTGGGCCAAACAGGAGGTTAAAGGCGCTGACTCTCCAAGTGGGGAGAGTGTTAGTAAAGCGTCTGGAATGTTGCACCCGAGTACCAGGGGAGGAAAACTGAGACATATTTGAACACGTCTCCCGTTCACATGGTTGAGCATACTCTGGGTTCCACATGCATGTTTTAGCTGAAGGAAGAATACCTTAAACCTGGAGAGTTGAGACCCGTGGAATGGGTACCATGCAATATGACTTCAAAGGGTCTTCATTTGCTCACCGAACCTCTCCAATCCTATCACTGCTGCGTTTATGCCCCTGTACACGCTTGATTCTCTTTTGGAGACATAGCAATCCATAGGTTTTAAGATACTTACTAGTCAGGTACATTCTTAGGCGTTTAATATGGGGTGTTGAGTCCATTTCGTTGAGCAAGGAGTAGCTCTTGTCTATTCCATATTTGGCTTAAGGAACTTTATCTGTGCTCATTTCAATCTCTGGTTTTATGCAGCACCCCAACTCACCTTTCCCCTTAAGCAAGCATAAGTTGGTTTTCTAACCTTGAGACCCTGTTCTGTTTTGGAATTCAGTTCCTGTGTAGCCAAGTTTACATTCCGTGTATTAGTGATATCTTGTGATGTTTCTTTTTCTGTGTGACTTATTTCAGTTAGAATCATCGTACCTGAATCCACTCATTATGCTGCTACGGGCCTGATGACATAGATTTCATTGCTGAGTGATACTGCATTGTACGTAAGTACCACAAGTTCTTTATCCATTTTTCACTTTGTGCGATTGAACTTCTACGGTAAACGAGGTTCTTGTAAACAGAGGCGTCCCAAACTTTGGGGTGGCTGTGTCTTTTTGATTTTAATTTCCCTAAGCTATAGGACCATAAGTGGAAGTGCCCTAGGCTCTGTTGCTTTGTTTTTTAGATGTTTCAGGAAACACCATACACTTCTCCCGAGTGTCTGTTGGCAATTTACATCCCGCCCATCAGCATAACAAGGCTCCCAGTTCTCCATGGCCTGTCCTGCCTTTCTGGATTTTACACTTTTTTCAGATGGCCCTTTTGAGCGGGTGGAAGTGAGACTTCATTGTAGTGCAGATTTCCTTTGCAATCTTGCTTGGTTGGCCAAAAAGGGCGTATGCGTTTTTTCCTGAATATATTCAGGAAAAAACGCATACGCCCTATTTGGCCAAGTGCATCATTGTGGACGTTCTGCCTCTTTTCCTATGCTTTCAATGCAATTCCAGTCTACCTTCTGAAATTGGTTTCCTGCAATTCTGCCCCGCTTTCAAGTCCTCTTGGCAGCCTTACTTCAGTATATTTTTGGACGATAGCTGTCATTTATAACTCTGCAGGTTTGTGAATTACAGTGCCCCTGAGCTCCTTTCTTCAACTCGCTTTCTTTTGAGCTGGCCGCAACACCGCAGGATGGCTTCAGGCCCTAATCTGGTTCCGGCACGGCACGCTGAGCCTTTGGTTAATTCCTCTTCCTGGTGGGAAATGAGAGTTAAATTTGCCCGTCCAGACACCTCCAGCTAGTCTCTCATTGGTTCTCGCTATTCCTGTTCATCTTGCGCAGAAATTGCAAACTGGGCCAAACAGGAGGTTAAAGGGACTGACTCTCCAAGTCGGGAGAGTGTTAGTAAAGCGTCTGGAATGTTGCACCCGAGTACCAGGGGAGGAAAACTGAGACATATTTGAACACGTCTCCCGTTCACACGGTTGATCATACTCTGGGTTCCACATGCATGTTTTAGCTGAAGGAAGAATACCTTAAACCTTGAGAGTTGAGACCCGTGTAAAGGGTACCATGCAATATGACTTCAAAGGGTCTTCATATGCTCACCGAACCTCTCCAATCCTATCACTGCTGCGTTTATGCCCCTGTACACACGCTTGATTCTCTTTTGGAGACATAGCAATCCATAGGTTTTAAGATACTTACTAGTCAGGTACATTCTTAGGCGTTTAATATGCGGTGTTGAGTCCATTTCGTTGAGCAAGGAGTAGCTCTTGTCTATTCCATATTTGTCTTAAGGAACTTTATCTGTGCTCATTTCAATCTCTGGTTTTATGCAGCACCCCAACTCACCTTTCCCCTTAAGCAAGCATAAGTTGGTTTTCTAAATTTGAGACCCTGTTCTGTTTTGGAATTCAGTTCCTGTGTAACCAAGTTTACATTCCGTGTATTAGTGATATCTTGTGATGTTTCTTTTTCTGTGTGACTTATTTCAGTTAGAATCATCGTACCTGAATCCACTCATTATGCTGCTACGGGCCTGATGACATAGATTTCATTGCTGAGTGATACTGCATTGTACATAAGTACCACAAGTTCTTTATCCATTTTTCACTTTCTGTGATTTTGAACTTGTATGGTAAACGAGGTTCTTGTAAACAGAGGCATCCCAAACTTTGGGGTGGCTGTGTCTTTTTGATTTTAATTTCCCTAAGCTATAGGACCATAAGTGGAAGTGCCCTAGGCTCTGTTGCTTTGTTTTTTAGATGTTTCAGGAAACACCATACACTTCTCCCAAGTGGCTGTTGGAAATTTACATCCCGCCCATCAGCATAACAAGGCTCCCAGTTCTCCATGGCCTGTCCTGCCTTTCTGGATTTTACACTTTTTTCAGATGGCCCTTTTGACCGGGGGGAAGTGAGACTTCATTGTAGTGCAGATTTCCTTTGCAAGCTTGCTTGGTTGGCCAAAAAGGGCGTATGCGTTTTTTCCTGAATATATTCAGGAAAAAACGCATACGCCCTTTTTGGCCAAGTGCATCATTGTGGACGTTCTGCCTCTTTTCCTATGCTTTCAATGCAATTCCAGTCTACCTTCTGAAATCGGTTTCCTGCAATTCTGCCCCGCTTTCAAGTCCTCTTGGCAGCCTTACTTCAGTATATTTTTGGACGATAGCTGTCATTTATAACTCTGCAGGTTTGTGAATTACAGTGCCCCTGAGCTCCTTTCTTCAACTCGCTTTCTTGTGACCTGGCCGCAACACCGCAGGATGGCTTCAGGCCCTAATCTGGTTCCGGCACGGCACGCTGAGCCTTTGGTTAATTCCTCTTCCTGGTGGGAAATGAGAGTTAAATTTGCCCGTCCAGACACCTCCAGCTAGTCTCTCATTGGTTCTCGCTATTCCTGTTCATCTTCCGCAGAAATTGCAAACTGGGCCAAACAGGAGGTTAAAGGGACTGACTCTCCATGTCGGGAGAGTGTTAGTAAAGCGTCTGGAATGTTGCACCCGAGTACCAGGGTACAAAAACTGAGACATATTTGAACATGTCTCCCGATCACATGGTTGATCATACTCTAGGTTCCACATGCATGTTTTAGCTGAAGGAAGAATACCTTAAAACTGGGTAGTTGAAACCCGTGGAATGGGTACCATGCAATATGACTTCAAAGGGTCTTCATTTGCTCACCG
Source organism: Pseudorca crassidens (assembly GCF_039906515.1). Classification (NCBI taxonomy): domain Eukaryota; kingdom Metazoa; phylum Chordata; class Mammalia; order Artiodactyla; family Delphinidae; genus Pseudorca; species Pseudorca crassidens. The sequence goes on from NC_090297.1 coordinate 186,026,553, forward strand.
AACCTCTCCAATCCTATCACTGCTGCGTTTATGCCCCTGTACACACGCTTGATTCTCTTTCGGAGACATAGCAATCCATAGGTTTTAAGATACTTACTAGTCAGGTACATTCTTAGGCGTTTAATATGCGGTGTTGAGTCCATTTCATTGAGCAAGGAGTAGCTCTTGTCTATTCCATATTTGGTTTAAGGAACTTTATCTGTGCTCATTTCAAACTCTGGTTTTATGCAGCACCCCAACTCACCTTTCCCCTTAAGCAAGCATAAGTTGGTTTTCTAAATTTGAGACCCTGTTCTGTTCTGTAATTCAGTTCCTGTGTAGCCAAGTTTACATTCCGTGTATTACTGATATGTTATGATATTTCTTTTTCTGTGTGACTTATTTCAGTTAGAATCATCGTACCTGAATCTACTCATTGTGCTGCTAAGGGCCTGATAACATAGATTTCATTGCTGAGTGATATTGCTTTGTAAGTAAATACCACAACTTCTTTATCCATTTTTCACTTTCTGCGATGTTGAACTTGTACTGTAAACGAGGTTCTTGTAAACAGAGCCATTCCAAACTTTGGGGTGGCTGTGTCTTTTTGATTTTAATTTCCCTAAGCTATAGGACCATAAGTGGAAGTGCCCTAGGCTCTGTTGCTTTGTTTTTTAGATGTTTCAGGAAACACCATACACTTCTCCCGAGTGTCTGTTGACAATTTACATCCTGCCCATCAGCATAACAAGGCTCCCAGTTCTCCATGGCCTGTCCTGCTTTTCTGGATTTTACACTTTTTTCAGATGGCCCTTTTGACCGGGGGGAAGTGAGACTTCATTGTAGTGCAGATTTCCTTTGCAAGCTTGCTTGGTTGGCCAAAAAGGGCGTATGCGTTTTTTCCTGAATATATTCAGGAAAAAACGCATACGCCCTTTTTGGCCAAGTGCATCATTGTGGACGTTCTGCCTCTTTTCCTATGCTTTAAATGCAATTCCAGTCTACCTCCTGAAATCGGTTTCCTGCAATTCTGCCCCGCTTTCAAGTCCTCTTGGCAGCCTTACTTCAGTATATTTTTGGACGATAGCTGTCATTTATAACTCTGCAGGTTTGTGAATTACAGTGTCCCTGAGCTCCTTTCTTCAACTCGCTTTCTTGTGACCTGGCCGCAACACCGCAGGATGGCTTCAGGCCCTAATCTGGTTCCGGCACGGCACGCTGAGCCTTTGGTTAATTCCTCTTCCTGGTGGGAAATGAGAGTTAAATTTGCCCGTCCAGACACCTCCAGCTAGTCTCTCATTGGTTCTCGCTATTCCTGTTCATCTTCCGCAGAAATTGCAAACTGGGCCAAACAGGAGGTTAAAGGCGCTGACTCTCCAAGTGGGGAGAGTGTTAGTAAAGCATCCCGAATGTTGCACCCGAGTATCAGGGGAGGAAAACTGAGACATATTTGAACACGTCTCCCGATCACACGGTTGATCATACTCTGGGTTCCACATGCATGTTTTAGCTGAAGGAAGAATACCTTAAACCTGGAGAGTTGAGACCCGTGGAATGGGTAACATGCAATATGACTTCAAAGGGTCTTCATTTGCTCACTGAACCTCTCCAATCCTATCACTGCTGCGTTTATGCCCCTGTACACACGCTTGATTCTCTTTTGGAGACATAGCAATCCATAGGTTTTAAGATACTTACTAGTCAAGTACATTCTTAGGCGTTTAATATGGGGTGTTGAGTCCATTTCGTTGAGCAAGGAGTAGCTCTCGTCTATTCCATATTTGGCTTAAGGAACTTTATCTGTGCTCATTTCAATCTCTGGTTTTATGCAGCACCCCAACTCACCTTTCCCCTTAAGCAAGCATAAGTTGGTTTTCTAAATTTGAGACCCTGTTCTGTTTTGGAATTCAGTTCCTGTGTAGCCAAGTTTACATTCCGTGTATTAGTGATATCTTATGATGTTTCTTTTTCTGTGTGACTTATTTCAGTTAGAATCATCGTACCTGAATCCACTCATTATGCTGCTACGGGCCTGATGACATAGATTTCATTGCTGAGTGATACTGCATTGTACGTAAGTACCACAAGTTCTTTATCCATTTTTCACTTTCTGTGATATTGAGCTTGTACGGTAAACGAGGTTCTTGTAAACAGAGGCGTCCCAAACTTTGGGGTGGCTGTGTCTTTTTGATTTTAATTTCCCTAAGCTATAGGACCATAAGTGGAAGTGCCCTAGGCTCTGTTGCTTTGTTTTTTAGATGTTTCAGGAAACACCATACACTTCTCCCGAGTGTCTGTTGGCAATTTACATCCCGCCCATCAGCATAACAAGGCTCCCAGTTCTCCATGGCCTGTCCTGCCTTTCTGGATTTTACACTTTTTTCAGATGGCCCTTTTGAGCGGGTGGAAGTGAGACTTCATTGTAGTGCAGATTTCCTTTGCAATCTTGCTTGGTTGGCCAAAAAGGGCGTATGCGTTTTTTCCTGAATATATTCAGGAAAAAACGCATACGCCCTATTTGGCCAAGTGCATCATTGTGGACGTTCTGCCTCTTTTCCTATGCTTTCAATGCAATTCCAGTCTACCTTCTGAAATTGGTTTCCTGCAATTCTGCCCCGCTTTCAAGTCCTCTTGGCAGCCTTACTTCAGTATATTTTTGGACGATAGCTGTCATTTATAACTCTGCAGGTTTGTGAATTACAGTGCCCCTGAGCTCCTTTCTTCAACTCGCTTTCTTTTGAGCTGGCCGCAACACCGCAGGATGGCTTCAGGCCCTAATCTGGTTCCGGCACGGCACGCTGAGCCTTTGGTTAATTCCTCTTCCTGGTGGGAAATGAGAGTTAAATTTGCCCGTCCAGACACCTCCAGCTAGTCTCTCATTGGTTCTCGCTATTCCTGTTCATCTTGCGCAGAAATTGCAAACTGGGCCAAACAGGAGGTTAAAGGGACTGACTCTCCAAGTCGGGAGAGTGTTAGTAAAGCGTCTGGAATGTTGCACCCGAGTACCAGGGGAGGAAAACTGAGACATATTTGAACACGTCTCCCGTTCACACGGTTGATCATACTCTGGGTTCCACATGCATGTTTTAGCTGAAGGAAGAATACCTTAAACCTTGAGAGTTGAGACCCGTGTAAAGGGTACCATGCAATATGACTTCAAAGGGTCTTCATATGCTCACCGAACCTCTCCAATCCTATCACTGCTGCGTTTATGCCCCTGTACACACGCTTGATTCTCTTTTGGAGACATAGCAATCCATAGGTTTTAAGATACTTACTAGTCAGGTACATTCTTAGGCGTTTAATATGCGGTGTTGAGTCCATTTCGTTGAGCAAGGAGTAGCTCTTGTCTATTCCATATTTGTCTTAAGGAACTTTATCTGTGCTCATTTCAATCTCTGGTTTTATGCAGCACCCCAACTCACCTTTCCCCTTAAGCAAGCATAAGTTGGTTTTCTAAATTTGAGACCCTGTTCTGTTTTGGAATTCAGTTCCTGTGTAACCAAGTTTACATTCCGTGTATTAGTGATATCTTGTGATGTTTCTTTTTCTGTGTGACTTATTTCAGTTAGAATCATCGTACCTGAATCCACTCATTATGCTGCTACGGGCCTGATGACATAGATTTCATTGCTGAGTGATACTGCATTGTACATAAGTACCACAAGTTCTTTATCCATTTTTCACTTTCTGTGATTTTGAACTTGTATGGTAAACGAGGTTCTTGTAAACAGAGGCGTCCCAAACTTTGGGGTGGCTGTGTCTTTTTGATTTTAATTTCCCTAAGCTATAGGACCATAAGTGGAAGTGCCCTAGGCTCTGTTGCTTTGTTTTTTAGATGTTTCAGGAAACACCATACACTTCTCCCAAGTGGCTGTTGGAAATTTACATCCCGTCCATCAGCATAACAAGGCTCCCAGTTCTCCATGGCCTGTCCTGCCTTTCTGGATTTTACACTTTTTTCAGATGGCCCTTTTGACCGGGGGGAAGTGAGACTTCATTGTAGTGCAGATTTCCTTTGCAAGCTTGCTTGGTTGGCCAAAAAGGGCGTATGCGTTTTTTCCTGAATATATTCAGGAAAAAACGCATACGCCCTTTTTGGCCAAGTGCATCATTGTGGACGTTCTGCCTCTTTTCCTATGCTTTCAATGCAATTCCAGTCTACCTTCTGAAATCGGTTTCCTGCAATTCTGCCCCGCTTTCAAGTCCTCTTGGCAGGCTTACTTCAGTATATTTTTGGACGATAGCTGTCATTTATAACTCTGCAGGTTTGTGAATTACAGTGCCCCTGAGCTCCTTTCTTCAACTCGCTTTCTTGTGACCTGGCCGCAACACCGCAGGATGGCTTCAGGCCCTAATCTGGTTCCGGCACGGCACGCTGAGCCTTTGGTTAATTCCTCTTCCTGGTGGGAAATGAGAGTTAAATTTGCCCGTCCAGACACCTCCAGCTAGTCTCTCATTGGTTCTCGCTATTCCTGTTCATCTTCCGCAGAAATTGCAAACTGGGCCAAACAGGAGGTTAAAGGGACTGACTCTCCATGTCGGGAGAGTGTTAGTAAAGCGTCTGGAATGTTGCACCCGAGTACCAGGGTACAAAAACTGAGACATATTTGAACATGTCTCCCGATCACATGGTTGATCATACTCTAGGTTCCACATGCATGTTTTAGCTGAAGGAAGAATACCTTAAAACTGGGTAGTTGAAACCCGTGGAATGGGTACCATGCAATATGACTTCAAAGGGTCTTCATTTGCTCACCGAACCTCTCCAATCCTATCACTGCTGCGTTTATGCCCCTGTACACACGCTTGATTCTCTTTCGGAGACATAGCAATCCATAGGTTTTAAGATACTTACTAGTCAGGTACATTCTTAGGCGTTTAATATGCGGTGTTGAGTCCATTTCATTGAGCAAGGAGTAGCTCTTGTCTATTCCATATTTGGTTTAAGGAACTTTATCTGTGCTCATTTCAAACTCTGGTTTTATGCAGCACCCCAACTCACCTTTCCCCTTAAGCAAGCATAAGTTGGTTTTCTAAATTTGAGACCCTGTTCTGTTCTGTAATTCAGTTCCTGTGTAGCCAAGTTTACATTCCGTGTATTACTGATATGTTATGATATTTCTTTTTCTGTGTGACTTATTTCAGTTAGAATCATCGTACCTGAATCTACTCATTGTGCTGCTAAGGGCCTGATAACATAGATTTCATTGCTGAGTGATATTGCTTTGTAAGTAAATACCACAACTTCTTTATCCATTTTTCACTTTCTGCGATGTTGAACTTGTACTGTAAACGAGGTTCTTGTAAACAGAGGCGTCCCAAACTTTGGGGTGGCTGTGTCTTTTTGATTTTAATTTCCCTAAGCTATAGGACCATAAGTGGAAGTGCCCTAGGCTCTGTTGCTTTGTTTTTTAGATGTTTCAGGAAACACCATACACTTCTCCCGAGTGTCTGTTGACAATTTACATCCTGCCCATCAGCATAACAAGGCTCCCAGTTCTCCATGGCCTGTCCTGCTTTTCTGGATTTTACACTTTTTTCAGATGGCCCTTTTGACCGGGGGGAAGTGAGACTTCATTGTAGTGCAGATTTCCTATGCAAGCTTGCTTGGTTGGCCAAAAAGGGCGTATGCGTTTTTTCCTGAATATATTCAGGAAAAAACGCATACGCCCTTTTTGGCCAAGTGCATCATTGTGGACGTTCTGCCTCTTTTCCTATGCTTTAAATGCAATTCCAGTCTACCTCCTGAAATCGGTTTCCTGCAATTCTGCCCCGCTTTCAAGTCCTCTTGGCAGCCTTACTTCAGTATATTTTTGGACGATAGCTGTCATTTATAACTCTGCAGGTTTGTGAATTACAGTGTCCCTGAGCTCCTTTCTTCAACTCGCTTTCTTGTGACCTGGCCGCAACACCGCAGGATGGCTTCAGGCCCTAATCTGGTTCCAGCACGGCACGCTGAGCCTTTGGTTAATTCCTCTTCCTGGTGGGAAATGAGAGTTAAATTTGCCCGTCCAGACACCTCCAGCTAGTCTCTCATTGGTTCTCGCTATTCCTGTTCATCTTCCGCAGAAATTGCAAACTGGGCCAAACAGGAGGTTAAAGGCGCTGACTCTCCAAGTCGGGAGAGTGTTAGTAAAGCATCCCGAATGTTGCACCCGAGTATCAGGGGAGGAAAACTGAGACATATTTGAACATGTCTCCCGATCACATGGTTGATCATACTCTAGGTTCCACATGCATGTTTTAGCTGAAGGAAGAATACCTTAAAACTGGGTAGTTGAAACCCGTGGAATGGGTACCATGCAATATGACTTCAAAGGGTCTTCATTTGCTCACCGAACCTCTCCAATCCTATCACTGCTGCGTTTATGCCCCTGTACACACGCTTGATTCTCTTTCGGAGACATAGCAATCCATAGGTTTTAAGATACTTACTAGTCAGGTACATTCTTAGGCGTTTAATATGCGGTGTTGAGTCCATTTCATTGAGCAAGGAGTAGCTCTTGTCTATTCCATATTTGGTTTAAGGAACTTTATCTGTGCTCATTTCAAACTCTGGTTTTATGCAGCACCCCAACTCACCTTTCCCCTTAAGCAAGCATAAGTTGGTTTTCTAAATTTGAGACCCTGTTCTGTTCTGTAATTCAGTTCCTGTGTAGCCAAGTTTACATTCCGTGTATTACTGATATGTTATGATATTTCTTTTTCTGTGTGACTTATTTCAGTTAGAATCATCGTACCTGAATCTACTCATTGTGCTGCTAAGGGCCTGATAACATAGATTTCATTGCTGAGTGATATTGCTTTGTAAGTAAATACCACAACTTCTTTATCCATTTTTCACTTTCTGCGATGTTGAACTTGTACTGTAAACGAGGTTCTTGTAAACAGAGGCGTCCCAAACTTTGGGGTGGCTGTGTCTTTTTGATTTTAATTTCCCTAAGCTATAGGACCATAAGTGGAAGTGCCCTAGGCTCTGTTGCTTTGTTTTTTAGATGTTTCAGGAAACACCATACACTTCTCCCGAGTGTCTGTTGACAATTTACATCCTGCCCATCAGCATAACAAGGCTCCCAGTTCTCCATGGCCTGTCCTGCTTTTCTGGATTTTACACTTTTTTCAGATGGCCCTTTTGACTGGGGGGAAGTGAGACTTCATTGTAGTGCAGATTTCCTATGCAAGCTTGCTTGGTTGGCCAAAAAGGGCGTATGCGTTTTTTCCTGAATATATTCAGGAAAAAACGCATACGCCCTTTTTGGCCAAGTGCATCATTGTGGACGTTCTGCCTCTTTTCCTATGTTTTAAATGCAATTCCAGTCTACCTCCTGAAATCGGTTTCCTGCAATTCTGCCCCGCTTTCAAGTCCTCTTGGCAGCCTTACTTCAGTATATTTTTGGACGATAGCTGTCATTTATAACTCTGCAGGTTTGTGAATTACAGTGTCCCTGAGCTCCTTTCTTCAACTCGCTTTCTTGTGACCTGGCCGCAACACCGCAGGATGGCTTCAGGCCCTAATCTGGTTCCAGCACGGCACGCTGAGCCTTTGGTTAATTCCTCTTCCTGGTGGGAAATGAGAGTTAAATTTGCCCGTCCAGACACCTCCAGCTAGTCTCTCATTGGTTCTCGCTATTCCTGTTCATCTTCCGCAGAAATTGCAAACTGGGCCAAACAGGAGGTTAAAGGCGCTGACTCTCCAAGTCGGGAGAGTGTTAGTAAAGCATCCCGAATGTTGCACCCGAGTATCAGGGGAGGAAAACTGAGACATATTTGAACACGTCTCCCGATCACACGGTTGATCATACTCTGGGTTCCACATGCATGTTTTAGCTGAAGGAAGAATACCTTAAACCTGGAGAGTTGAGACCCGTGGAATGGGTACCATGCAATATGACTTCAAAGGGTCTTCATTTGCTCACTGAACCTCTCCAATCCTATCACTGCTGCGTTTATGCCCCTGTACACACGCTTGATTCTCTTTTGGAGACATAGCAATCCATAGGTTTTAAGATACTTACTAGTCAAGTACATTCTTAGGCGTTTAATATGGGGTGTTGAGTCCATTTCGTTGAGCAAGGAGTAGCTCTCGTCTATTCCATATTTGGCTTAAGGAACTTTATCTGTGCTCATTTCAATCTCTGGTTTTATGCAGCACCCCAACTCACCTTTCCCCTTAAGCAAGCATAAGTTGGTTTTCTAAATTTGAGACCCTGTTCTGTTTTGGAATTCAGTTCCTGTGTAGCCAAGTTTACATTCCATGTATTAGTGATATCTTATGATGTTTCTTTTTCTGTGTGACTTATTTCAGTTAGAATCATCGTACCTGAATCCACTCATTATGCTGCTACGGGCCTGATGACATAGATTTCATTGCTGAGTGATACTGCATTGTACGTAAGTACCACAAGTTCTTTATCCATTTTTCACTTTCTGTGATATTGAGCTTGTACGGTAAACGAGGTTCTTGTAAACAGAGGCGTCCCAAACTTTGGGGTGGCTGTGTCTTTTTGATTTTAATTTCCCTAAGCTATAGGACCATAAGTGGAAGTGCCCTAGGCTCTGTTGCTTTGTTTTTTAGATGTTTCAGGAAACACCATACACTTCTCCCGAGTGTCTGTTGGCAATTTACATCCCGCCCATCAGCATAACAAGGCTCCCAGTTCTCCATGGCCTGTCCTGCCTTTCTGGATTTTACACTTTTTTCAGATGGCCCTTTTGAGCGGGTGGAAGTGAGACTTCATTGTAGTGCAGATTTCCTTTGCAATCTTGCTTGGTTGGCCAAAAAGGGCGTATGCGTTTTTTCCTGAATATATTCAGGAAAAAACGCATACGCCCTATTTGGCCAAGTGCATCATTGTGGACGTTCTGCCTCTTTTCCTATGCTTTCAATGCAATTCCAGTCTACCTTCTGAAATTGGTTTCCTGCAATTCTGCCCCGCTTTCAAGTCCTCTTGGCAGCCTTACTTCAGTATATTTTTGGACGATAGCTGTCATTTATAACTCTGCAGGTTTGTGAATTACAGTGCCCCTGAGCTCCTTTCTTCAACTCGCTTTCTTTTGAGCTGGCCGCAACACCGCAGGATGGCTTCAGGCCCTAATCTGGTTCCGGCACGGCACGCTGAGCCTTTGGTTAATTCCTCTTCCTGGTGGGAAATGAGAGTTAAATTTGCCCGTCCAGACACCTCCAGCTAGTCTCTCATTGGTTCTCGCTATTCCTGTTCATCTTGCGCAGAAATTGCAAACTGGGCCAAACAGGAGGTTAAAGGGACTGACTCTCCAAGTCGGGAGAGTGTTAGTAAAGCGTCTGGAATGTTGCACCCGAGTACCAGGGGAGGAAAACTGAGACATATTTGAACACGTCTCCCGTTCACACGGTTGATCATACTCTGGGTTCCACATGCATGTTTTAGCTGAAGGAAGAATACCTTAAACCTTGAGAGTTGAGACCCGTGTAAAGGGTACCATGCAATATGACTTCAAAGGGTCTTCATATGCTCACCGAACCTCTCCAATCCTATCACTGCTGCGTTTATGCCCCTGTACACACGCTTGATTCTCTTTTGGAGACATAGCAATCCATAGGTTTTAAGATACTTACTAGTCAGGTACATTCTTAGGCGTTTAATATGCGGTGTTGAGTCCATTTCGTTGAGCAAGGAGTAGCTCTTGTCTATTCCATATTTGTCTTAAGGAACTTTATCTGTGCTCATTTCAATCTCTGGTTTTATGCAGCACCCCAACTCACCTTTCCCCTTAAGCAAGCATAAGTTGGTTTTCTAAATTTGAGACCCTGTTCTGTTTTGGAATTCAGTTCCTGTGTAACCAAGTTTACATTCCGTGTATTAGTGATATCTTGTGATGTTTCTTTTTCTGTGTGACTTATTTCAGTTAGAATCATGGTACCTGAATCCACTCATTATGCTGCTACGGGCCTGATGACATAGATTTCATTGCTGAGTGATACTGCATTGTACATAAGTACCACAAGTTCTTTATCCATTTTTCACTTTCTGTGATATTGAACTTGTATGGTAAACGAGGTTCTTGTATACAGAGGCGTCCCAAACTTTGGGGTGGCTGTGTCTTTTTGATTTTAATTTCCCTAAGCTATAGGACCATAAGTGGAAGTGCCCTAGGCTCTGTTGCTTTGTTTTTTAGATGTTTCAGGAAACACCATACACTTCTCCGGAGTGTCTGTTGGAAATTTACATCCCGCCCATCAGCATAACAAGGCTCCCAGTTCTCCATGGCCTGTCCTGCCTTTCTGGATTTTACACTTTTTTCAGATGGCCCTTTTGACCGGGGGGAAGTGAGACTTCATTGTAGTGCAGATTTCCTTTGCAAGCTTGCTTGGTTGGCCAAAAAGGGCGTATGCGTTTTTTCCTGAATATATTCAGGAAAAAACGCATACGCCCTTTTTGGCCAAGTGCATCATTGTGGACGTTCTGCCTCTTTTCCTATGCTTTCAATGCAATTCCAGTCTACCTTCTGAAATCGGTTTCCTGCAATTCTGCCCCGCTTTCAAGTCCTCTTGGCAGCCTTACTTCAGTATATTTTTGGACGATAGCTGTCATTTATAACTCTGCAGGTTTGTGAATTACAGTGCCCCTGAGCTCCTTTCTTCAACTCGCTTTCTTGTGACCTGGCCGCAACACCGCAGGATGGCTTCAGGCCCTAATCTTGTTCCGGCACGGCACGCTGAGCCTTTGGTTAATTCCTCTTCCTGGTGGGAAATGAGAGTTAAATTTGCCCGTCCAGACACCTCCAGCTAGTCTCTCATTGGTTCTCGCTATTCCTGTTCATCTTCCGCAGAAATTGCAAACTGGGCCAAACAGGAGGTTAAAGGCGCTGACTCTCCAAGTGGGGAGAGTGTTAGTAAAGCATCCCGAATGTTGCACCCGAGTATCAGGGGAGGAAAACTGAGACATATTTGAACACGTCTCCCGATCACACGGTTGATCATACTCTGGGTTCCACATGCATGTTTTAGCTGAAGGAAGAATACCTTAAACCTGGAGAGTTGAGACCCGTGGAATGGGTACCATGCAATATGACTTCAAAGGGTCTTCATTTGCTCACTGAACCTCTCCAATCCTATCACTGCTGCGTTTATGCCCCTGTACACACGCTTGATTCTCTTTTGGAGACATAGCAATCCATAGGTTTTAAGATACTTACTAGTCAGGTACATTTTTAGGCCTTTAATATGGGGTGTTGAGTCCATTTCGTTGAGCAAGGAGTAGCTCTTGTCTATTCCATATTTGGCTTAAGGAACTTTATCTGTGCTCGTTTCAATCTCTGGTTTTATGCAGCACCCCAACTCACTTTTCCCCTTAAGCAAGCATAAGTTGGTTTTCTAAATTTGAGACCCTGTTCTGTTTTGGAATTCAGTTCCTGTGTAGCCAAGTTTACATTCCGTGTATTAGTGATATCTTATGATGTTTCTTTTTCTGTGTGACTTATTTCAGTTAGAATCATCGTACCTGAATCCACTCATTATGCTGCTACGGGCCTGATGACATAGATTTCATTGCTGAGTGATACTGCATTGTACGTAAGTACCACAAGTTCTTTATCCATTTTTCACTTTCTGTGATATTGAGCTTGTACGGTAAACGAGGTTCTTGTAAACAGAGGCGTCCCAAACTTTGGGGTGGCTGTGTCTTTTTGATTTTAATTTCCCTAAGCTATAGGACCATAAGTGGAAGTGCCCTAGACTCTGTTGCTTTGTTTTTTAGATGTTTCAGGAAACACCATACACTTCTCCCGAGTGTCTGTTGGCAATTTACATCCCGCCATTCAGCATAACAAGGCTCCCAGTTCTCCATGGCCTGTCCTGCCTTTCTGAATTTTACACTTTTTTCAGATGGCCCTTTTGAGCGGGTGGAAGTGAGACTTCATTGTAGTGCAGATTTCCTTTGCAAGCTTGCTTGGTTGGCCAAAAAGGGCGTATGCGTTTTTTTCTGAATATATTCAGGAAAAAACGCATACGCCCTTTTTGGCCAAGTGCATCATTGTGGACGTTCTGCCTCTTTTCCTATGCTTTCAATGCAATTCCAGTCTACCTCCTGAAATCGGTTTCCTGCTATTCTGCCTTGCTTTCAATGCCTCTTCGTAGCCTTACCTCAATATATTTTTTGAAAATAGTTGGCCTTTATAACTCTGCAGGTTTTTGACTTGCAGTGGCCCTTAGTTCCATTTTTCAGCTCTTATTTTTGTGATCTTGCCTCATAACCACAGGATTCCTTCAGGCCCTATTCTTCTTCTGGGGCACCTTGCTGTGCCTTTGGTTTATTCTTCTTACTGATGTGAAATTAGAGTGACATGTGCCCATTGAAACTGCTACAGCTAGTTTCTCACTGGTTCCCCCTATTCCCATTCATCCTCCGCACTAACTGCAGACTGTGTGATACCAGAACTTAAAGGCATTGACTCTCCATGTGGGGATATTGTTAGTAAAGCGGCTGGAATGTCGATCCGGTGCCCCAGGAGAGGAAAAATGAGGTGCGTTTTAGAAACCTTTCCCGATCATATGGTATACCAGTCGCTGGGTTTCCCAAGCATGGTTTAGGTGTAGGAAGATTCCCTTCAACCTGGAGTTTTGGGACCCTTCGAATGAGTAGTATGAAGTATTGCATTAAACTTTTGGCAGTTGCTCACCAAAGCTCACCAATCCTCTCAGCCCCAAGTGTCCAGCCTTATGTCTTATCCAGCTGTGGGTTTATATGTGGTCAATCCAGGTTGCATCACAGCCCCTGAGCAAATTTTGTAAGAATTTTTCTCTCTTTCATTGTTTCTGCATTTTGTTTTTAAAATTTATTTCTATAATGGGGTTTAGCTCATTTTCACTGCTGTGTTTGTGCCGCTCTGCACACACTTGATTCCCTTATGGAGATATATCAATACATGGGTTTTAAGATTCTTATTACTCAGATATATTTCTCTGCGGTGTATAGGGTGTGTTGAGGCCAGTTCATTGAGCAAGGTGTAGATCTTGTCTAATATCTATTTGGTTTATTGAACAGTATCTGTGCTAATTTCAAACTCTTGTTTTATGCATCACCCCACCTCTCCTTTCCCCTTAAGCTGACATAAGTGTGTTTTCTAAATGTGAGACACTGTTCTGTTCTGTAATTCATTTCTTGTGCAGCCATATTTACCCTCCCTCTATAAGTGATATCTTATGATATGTTTCTTTTTCTGTTTGACTTATTTCAAGTAGTATTATCGGACCTAAATCCACTCTTTATCCTTCTACTAGCCTTATTCCATTGATTTCATGGTGAAGAGATATTCCATTGTACATAAGTACCACATCTTCTTTATCCATTGTTCTCTTTCCTGGGATATTTAAGGTGTACTGAAGTTGAGGTTCTTGTAAACAGAGTAGCCCTAAACTGTGGTGTTCTTGTGTCTTGTTGATTTTTAGACTTCCCTAGATATACTCCCATGATTGGAAGTGTCCTATGCTCTGTAGCTCTGTTTTTTAGATGATTTAGGAACCACCATACACTTCTCCAGAGTGGCTCTCGGCAGTTCACACACTGCCCATCAGCGTATAAAGGCTCCCTGTTCTCCATGGCCTGTCCTGCATTTCTGGTTTTTACAATTTTTTAGGATGGCCTTTTTGACCGGTGGGAAATGAGACTTCTTTGTTGTGCACATTTGCATTGCTTGCTTGCTTCGTTGCCCATAAAGTGCGTATGCGTTTTTTCCTGGATATAATCAGGAAAAAACGCATACGCCCTTTTGGGCCAACTTCATCATTGTCGAAATTCTGCCGCTTTTCATGTGCTTTAAAGACGAGTCCAATCTATCTCTTGAAATCTGTTTCTTGCAATTCTGTCTTGCATTCAGATCCTCTTCTTTGCCTTACCTCAACATATTTTTGGACGTTAGTTTTCATTTATAACTCTGCAGGTTTGTGAATTGCAGTGACCCTGAGCTCCATTTTTTAAGTTGCTCTTTTGTGAGCTGGCCTCAAACCCGCAGGATTGCTTCAGGCCCTATTTTGGCTCCGGTGAGGCGGGCTGAGCCTTTTTTCAATTCTTATTCTTAATGGGAAATTAGAGTGATATGTGCCCGTCCAAACCCCTACAACTATTCTCTCATTGGTTCCCCCTCTTCCCGTTCATCCTCCTCACAATTTGCAAAATGTGTGAAACAGAAGTTGAAATGTGCTGATTCTCCAAGTGGGGAGATTCTAAGTAACGTGGCTGGAATGGTGAACAGGAGCACCAGGAGAGGATAAATGAGCTGCATTTTAGACACATCTCCCGATCACATGGTGTACAGTCCTCTGGGTTTTCCATGCATGTTTTAGCTGTAGGAAGATCCCTTGAACCTGCAGATTTGGGACCCATTGAATGGGTACCAGGTAGTATTACTTTAAAGGGTGTGCATTTCCTCACCCAACCTCACATTTCTCTTAGTGCAAACAGTTTCCAGCCTTATGTCTCATCCTGCTGTGGGTCTAGATGTGTTCAATCCATGTTGCATCACCGGCCCTGAGGAAAAGTTGTAAGAGGTTTTCTCTGTCTCTCTGTCGTTTATTTTTTTCAATTTATTACTATATTGGTTACAGCTGATTTTCAAAGCTCTGTTTCTTGCTGCTGTACATCCACTTGATTCACGTACAGAGAGACATCAGTAAATTCTTTTTCAGATTCTTACCAGTCGTATATATTCTTTTCCGGTGACTTGAGTGTGCTGAGTGCAGTTCTTTTAGCTACCGTGTAGGCCTTGTTGATTATCAGTTTGGTATTTGGAATGGTATCTTTGCTAATTTCAACCTCCTGGATGATGCCTCACCCCTCCCCACCTTTCCCGTTTAGCAGCCTTATGCGTGTTTTCTACATATTTGACTATGTTTTTGTTTTGTAATTTATTTCATGTGTAGCCATTTTGGATTCCACCTTTAAGTGATATCTTATGATATGTGTCTTTTTCTTTTTGAATTCTGTCACTTAGAAAGATCATACGTAACTCCTCCGGAGTTGTTACAACTGGCCATATTTCATTGATTTCCAGGCTGAATAATATTCCACTCTACCTAAGTACCACATCTCTATCCATTTTTTCCCTCCAGAGACATTTAAGTTATATCCTAGTCGAGGATCTTTTAAACAGAGAGGGGGTAAACATTGGGGTGCCTGTGTCCTCTCGATTTTTGTTTTTCCCAAGATATACGCCCATGAGTGCAAGTGCCCTATGCTCTGTAGCTCATTTTTTAGATGCTTTAGTAAACACAATACACTTCTCCAGAATGGCCGTTGGCAATATACATTTCCACTATAAGTCTCACAGGGCTCCCTCTTCTCCTTGCCCTGTCCTGCATTTCTGTTGTTTACGCTTTATGAGGATGGCTCTTCTGACTGATGCGAAGTGATATCTTTTGTAGTATTGACTTCCAGTGCCCACCTGTTTGGTTGGCTAAAAAAGTGTATGCCCTTTTCTTGAATATATACAGAAAAAAACGCATACACCCTTTTTGGCCAACTGCAATGTTGGCAATGTTCAGCTCCTTTTCTTGTGCTTAATGGCGAGTCCTTTCTACCTCCTCAAATCCCTTTCCTGCCATTCTCCCTTGCTTACAAGTCCTTTTCTCTGACTTTCCTCAAGACATTTTTCAGTGATGGATATTTTCAACTCTGCAGTTTCGTGAATTTTACTGCCCCTGAGTTCCATTGTTCAACTTGTGTTTATGGGAACTGGCCACAAAGCAGCAGGATTTCCTCAAGCCCTATACTGTTTCCATGGGCAACCCTAGCCTTTGGTCAATTCGTCTTCCTGATTGGAAATTAGAGTGACATGTGCCTGTCTGAACACCTAGGACTTGTCTCTCATTGTTCCTCATCCTTCCGCTTCATCCTCTGGACAAATTCCAAACTGTACGCAACAGGATGTTGACAGTGCTGACATCTCCAAGTGGGGAGACTGTTAGTAAAGACGCTGGAGGGGTGAACCCGAGCACCAGGAGATGAGGAGATGAGATGCCTTTTCCAAACTCTTCCCGATCAGACGGTATACCATCCTCTGGGTGTGACAGACATGTTTTAGCAGTAGGAAGAGTCCCATTCATGTAAGGAGAACACCAGGGCTTTTTCAAAATCAGTGTCTCCCCGAAACCCAAACTGGGGAATTTTTTAAGCTACGGCTACACATATGTTCATTAAGGGCCTTGGAAAGTAGGCAGAGTCCAAACTTTAGATGATTGAAGTCTTCAGGGTCAGAAGCACTCACCACCAGCTTCCCTTAGGTTACACTTTAACTGTCATTGATAGATGATGTCAATAAAAATATCTATTCTTTTTCAGATTATTTCCCCTTATAGGTTATTGCAAAATGTTGAGTGTAGTTCCCTGTGCTATACAGTAGTTCCTTGTTGATGATCTATTTTATACATAGCAGTGTGTATGTGTTAATCCCAAACTGTTAATTTATCCCTCCTCCCACCTTTCCCCTTTGGTAATAATAAATTATAAGATTTTATACTTCTCAGAAATGGGGGAGCTGAAAGAGAGGTATCATTTTCAATGGAAAAGCATTTAAAACAAGATTGAAGCTTTAACCAAGATTATTAGATGTACATCCTTGGAAAGAAATCACTTCGTTTCTCTAATATTGACCTGACAAATAAGACAAACCCTTTCACTGAACTTGCTTATAATAAAGTGATGGAAATATCAAATGGAAGTGTTAGAAACATCTTATTTTACCCGAGCCTTATACACTGTTCTATGTTAACTACAGTTTGGCTCACACATCTGTTCATTGAGGTTACAATAGTCTCAATTTCTGTTACTGATCCTCCAGAGTGGACCCCAACAAGTGTCCCCCTGCCCAGTGTCATTGGGGCCAACAGATCGAGACTGAGTTTGGTTCACAAGCAAAGGAAACTTTATATTTTGATCAGAGAATGGAGAGGTGAGAACATGCACTACCCCGTGGGCTGTGGGCTGGGCTGCTGTGTAGAGATCCTGTCAGAGTCAGTGGGAGGGAGGGGGCGGAGCTCTCGAGGGCCGGGTTGGCTGCAGCTCAGGCTCTATATCGCGGAGTCTGCACTGGGCCCCAGGAGCTGAGGTGTCGTCCCAGCCATTCTGCACTAGGAAATCTGGTCTGAAGTGCCGGGTGTGGAACCTCTGCATGCGGGACCCTAGGAGCACATGAAATTAGACAAAGCACAAAGGATAAAAAAGGTTAGACTTGACTTTATTGCCCAGATTCTATTTTTATCTCCCAGGGATTTTTAATGGGCTTTGCTGGGGACAAACCCCTCCTCTGCCTTTTGTCCCGTTCCTCATTCTTGGAGTGCTGAGGGTGCAGACCCTTCTTCTGTAACTGCTGAGTGCTGAGTTGGGAGCCCTCATACCCGGGGGCGAGGGTCAGAGCTTCTCCCCAGCAGCCTCCAGGTGACGTTGATTGTCCCCAGGCCCCCTGCCTCCCTGCTCGTCCACCTGAGCACCAGCATTGGAAGTGTTATAGATTCTAATGACCTTTAAGGGTCCAGGAAAGAGATGTGCAGAGACGCTGTGGGGGCCGGTTTCACCCCGCCCCACATTTGTTCGGCCACCTTAGGCTGACCGTTTCTGCCAGCCTAGATGCTCTGACCAGTAGTCTGCGCTTTCTTCAATTAGGCCCCTGAATTAACGTACAAACAGCACCAGGTGTCAGAGCCCTGCCCGCTCAACTCCCAGACAGTCCAGGGTCAGTGGTGATCAAGGACCATGATGGCCACTGAGTCAACAACCTTTTGAAGTAAACAGGAGTCCAGCCAGTCTTATTGGCCACCATCAGCACGGTGTCTGTAGGCTTTTCTATGGTGACAGTGTGATATACGGTTCCCCCGCCAAGATTATTAACTCCCCTCTGGGTGCAGTAAGTCCTGCAAGCAGTAGTCTACTCTTTTGGGACACACTCTTGTTGTTTTATGAGAGAAACTCCAGGTCAAGTGATGTTCACACGAGTCGTCATGGTGCCCTGTTGCCCCCGGTTATCTCTCTGGATGTTGGAGTTGGAGGGCCTCCTCACTCGAGGTCGGTGTGCCCACGGAGCGAACCCTGCAACTTCAGGGCATGGTTGGTGGTTAGGATCACCACGTGGGGTCCTTTTCCCTTAGGAGGGAGGTGGCCTTTTGGGCTGCTGATTTCCAGGTTTTTAGATACCGCCAGTATCTTGGCCAGATGTGGCAGTGGGCCAAGCCCCTTGGTGACCGTAGTTTATCCTACCTGGATGGCATTCTTGCATTGTTCCATTTCAAGTGGTCCCAGTTTTTGCACTAATTCTCCAATGGCGATTCACCTTTCACCGGGAATGTAAAGGTCAAAGGGTTTAGCTAAATTAGGGAGTTCCAGGGCAAGGGTCTGAATTGACTGCTCTTTCCATTCTTGAAAGGCCACTTCTGGATTCTATTCAAAAGGATCATCATCTTTTCCTTTCAGTGTTTCATATAGAGGCCCAGCTAGTAGACTGTAGTTAGGGATCCAGAAGCAGCAAACCCTGGCCTCCCCAGGAACCCCTAAGCTGTCTTCTAGTTTTAGAAAGGGGTAAGGCTGCAAATGGTTTCTTCCCTTTCCTGGGATGGGCTTCTCCGACCTTCTGTGAGAACGAAGCCCAGGCAGGTCACCGCAGTCTGTGATATTTGAGCTTTTTCTTGGACAACTTCTATCCTTTATTGGCTTGGTAGTTCAGAGGCCTCCTTAGTAGGGCTGGCGATCAGAATGTTGTCTGTGTACTGAAGGAGGGTTTCCTTTTCCAGAGGTAGAACTTTTAGGTCTTTAGCTAAGCTTTCCCCAAAGATGGTGTGGGAATTTTTGAACCCTTGGGGCAAGACGGCCCGGAAGTATTGTTTTAGTTGTATGTTGAGTCCTGCCACTCACAAGCCAAAATTTCTTGTGACTCTGGGACTAATGGAATACAAAAGAAGGCATCATTGAAGACTAATACAGAATACCATGTCCTGGTGGTTGGTAGAATGACCAGCAGGGTGTAGGAATTAGGAGCAACTGGAGGTATATCCTCGGTGGCTTCACTGACTGTCCTGACATCCTTTACCAGGTCCCCAGCAGCCCATGGGGCTCTCGTGGTCAGACCAATCCCAGAATATGGAGCTCACCTGGGCAGGTACCCCACCCCCACCCCAGCCCACGGGGCTCTCGTGGTCAGGCCCCTCCCAGGATACAGAGCTACCCTTGCAGGTACCGTGGCAGGGCTGGGCACACAGGAACCGTGCACATAGCCCTCATTGCAGAGCACCCCCAGCTCACCTGTCGCTCAGAGCTGACACAGAGCACCTCAGAGCAGGACTTGAACTAACAAACAGCAGCTGCGACAGGTCTGTGACCCTGGGCATCACTCTGTGCGGCCTCCCTCCACCTGGTCTTCCAGAGACTTCCACTGCACCCGGGGCACCAGGCCTCTGTCTCCAACCACCACCCACCCCTCCTCTCCCTGACTCCTGGGTTCCTCTCATTAGGAGAGGGTTTTCTTGAAGTTGTCTCCCACTCATGGGCCAGATAAAATGATTAGAAAACAAGCCAAAGCTGCAGCCCCTTGTCTATCCTGACTCTCAGGAGCCCACACCTGTTCCTTGGACCTGGCCGGTTCAGCAAGTTCCATTTTCTGCAACCGTGAGCCCCTGAGGGGTGATGATTGGCTGACCTGGGCAGCCTTACCGTGCCGGCCAGCCCTCCCCAGGTGTGCCTGGGTTGAGATCAATATAAATACCACTCCAGGCAGCAAGAGCCCCTGCAGCCGTGCCTGACGCCATTTTCTCTGCCCTGTCAGCAGTCTCGGGGCTGGGCTGGTGGGAGGGAGTGAGAGGCCACGGCTTTGTGGGTGGCCCAGTGTGAGTGGGGCTCTGCTGGACTTTCTGCAGCAGTTGCCAGGCTGCCACCTGCTAAAGAAGAGGATGTGTCACCCATACGTGCTGCTGGAATTTCTCCCTGGGCAGAGGTGAGGAAGGAAAAAAGCAGTGGGGGCAGGGACAGGACGGGTATCTCAGGCAGGGAAATGGAAATCTTCCAGAAGAGCACCCAGGGCCAGGACCATCCTGGCTGGCCTGCAGGCACCAAGTTGGCCGGCATGCTGTCACTCGTGTGGCTCTATGGCCCTTCCTCTAGGCTTTCAAGTCCTTGTATATATTCAGGTGTTTTACCTGGGACGGGTGGGAATAGTTCAGCAGCAACTGACCTGGGGCTCAGCTCACGTTTACTCACAGATGCCTCGGCACGGTGCCCCAGCTTTGCAATGAGGACGCTTGTTGCGTGGGGGCTGCTGGCTGAATGGGAGACGATTCCCCACCACTGACCAACTTCAGAATTGTTTACAACTGGAGCAAGTGCCCTGATACGGTTTTCCTCTGTGGAACTGGTGGGTTCTGTGTTTTTTTTCTCTTTTTCGTTTTTGGTTCAAGGTAGATTTTATTCCTCTTTTTTGTATTTACAGATATAAGCATGGAAATAATTTATTCATATAAATACATGTATGTGAAGGGAATAATTGTTTTTTCTGTTTTATTTTTTAAATTTATTTCTTTTTAATTTTGAATTTTATTTTATATTTTTATACAGCAGGTTCTTATTGGTTATCTATTTTATACATATAAATGTATACATGCCAATCCCAGTCTCTCAACTCCTCCCACCACCACCCCCCCAACAGCTTTCCCCCCTTGTTGTCCATACATTTGTTGTCTACATCTGTTGCTCTATTTATGCCTTGCAAAATGGTTAATCTGTACAGTTTTTCTAGGTTCCACATATATGCATGAATATACAAGATTTGTTTTTCTCTTTCTGACTTACTTCACTCTGTATGACAGTCTCTAGATCCATCGACGTCTCTACAAATGACCCAATTTCATTCCTTTTCATGGCTTAGTAATATTCCATTTTATATATGTACCACAGCTTTATGCATTCGTCTGTCTGTGGGCATTTAGGTTGCTTCCATTACCTCGATATTGTAAATAGTGATGCAATGAACATTGCGGTGAATGTCTCTTTTTGATTTATGGTTTTGTCTGGGTATATGTCCAGTACTGGGATTGCTGTATCATATGGTAATTCTATTGTTAGTTTCTTAAGAAACTCCATATTGTTCTCCATAGTGACTGTATCAATTTATATTCCCAACAATAGTGGAAGAGGGTTCCTTTTCTCCACACCCTATCCAGCACATTTTGTTTGTAGATTTTCTGATGATGCCCATTCTATCAGGTGTGAGGTGATACCTCATTGTTGAGTCCATTTTGTTGAGCAAGGGGTAGGTCTTGTCTATTACATATTTGGCTTATGGAACGGTATCTGTGCTAATTTCAAACTCTGGTTTTATGCAGCACCCCAACTCACCTTTCCCCTTAAGCAAGCATAAGTTGGTTTTCTAAATTTGAGACCCTGTTCTGTTTGGTAATTCAGTTCCTGTGTAGCGAAGTTTACATTCCGTGTATTAGTGATATCTTATGATGTTTCTTTTTCTGTGTGACTTATTTCAGTTAGAATCATCATACCTGAATCCACTCATTATGCTGCTATGGGCCTGATGACATAGATTTCATTGCTGAGTGATATTGCATTGTACGTAAGTACCACAACTTCTTTATCCATTTTTCACTTTCTGCGATATTGAACTTGTAACGTAAACGAGGTTCTTGTAAACAGAGCCGTCCCAAACTTTGGGGTGGCTGTGTCTTTTTGATTTTAATTTCCCTAAGCTATAGGACCATAAGTGGAAGTGCCCTAGGCTCTGTTGTTTTGTTTTTTAGATGTTTCAGGAAACACCATACACTTCTCCCCAGTGGCTGTTGGCAATTTACATCCCGCCCATCAGCATAACAAGGCTCCCAGTTCTCCATGGCCTGTCCTGCCTTTCTGGATTTTACACTTTTTAAACATGGCCCGTTTGACCGGGTGGAAGTGAGACTTCATTGTAGTGCAGATTTCTTTTGCAAGCTTGCTTCGTAGGCCAAAAAGGGCGTATGAGTTTTTTCCTGAATATATTCAGGAAAAAACGCATACGCCCTTTTTGGCCAAGTGCATCATTGTGGACGTTCTGCCTCTTTTCCTATGCTTTCAATGCAATTCCAGTCTACCTCCTGAAATCGGTTTCCTGCAATTCTGCCCCGCTTTCAAGTCCTCTTGGCAGCCTTACTTCAGTATATTTTTGGACGATAGCTGTCATTTATAACTCTGCAGGTTTGTGAATTACAGTGCCCCTGAGCTCCTTTCTTCAACTCGCTTTCTTTTGAGCTGGCCGCAACACCGCAGGATTGCTTCAGGCTCTAATCTGGTTCCAGCACGGCACGCTGAGCCTTTGGTTAATTCCTCGTCCTGGTGGGAAATGAGAGTTAAATTTGCCCGTCCAGACACCTCCAGCTAGTCTCTCATTGGTTCTCCCTATTCCTGTTCATCTTCCGCAGAAATTGCAAACTGGGCCAAACAGGAGGTTAAAGGCGCTGACTCTCCAAGTCGGGAGAGTGTTAGTAAAGGGTCTGGAATGTTGCACCCGAGTACCAGGGGCGGAAAACTGAGACATATTTGAACACGTCTCCCGATCACACAGTTGATCATACTCTGGGTTCCACATGCATGTTTTAGCTGAAGGAAGAATCCCTTAAACCTGGAGAGTTGAGACGCGTGGAATGGGTACCATGCAATATGACTTCAAAGGGTCTTCATTTGCTCACCGAACCTCTCCAATCCTATCACTGCTGCGTTTATGACCCTGTACACACGCTTGATTCTCTTGCCGAGACATAGCAATCCATAGGTTTTAAGATACTTACTAGTCAGGTACATTTTTAGGCATTTAATATGGGATGTTGAGTCCATTTCGTTGAGCAAGGAGTAGCTCTTGTCTATTATATATTTGGCTTAAGGAACTTTATCTTTGCTCATTTCAATCTCTGGTTTTATGCAGCACCCCAACTCACCTTTACCCTTAAGCAAGCATAAGTTGGTTTTCTAAATTTGAGACCCTGTTCTGTTCTGTAATTCAGTTCCTGTGTAGCCAAGTTTACATTCCGTGTATTAGTGATAACTTATGATGTTTCTTTTTCTGTGTGACTTATTTCAGTTAGAATCATCATACCTGATTCCACTCATTGTGCTGCTAAGGGCCTGATAACATAGATTTCATTGCTGAGTGATATTGCTTTGTAAGTAAACACCACAACTTCTTTATCCATTTTTCACTTTCTGCGATGTTGAACTTGTACGGTAAACGAGGTTCTTGTAAACAGAGCCGTTCCAAACTTTGGGGTGGCTGTGTTTTTGATTTTAATTTCCCTAAGCTATAGGACCATAAGTGGAAGTGCCCTAGACTCTGTTGCTTTGTTTTTTAGATGTTTCAGGAAACACCATACACTTCTCCCGAGTGTCTGTTGGCAATTTACATCCCGCCATTCAGCATAACAAGGCTCCCAGTTCTCCATGGCCTGTCCTGCCTTTCTGAATTTTACACTTTTTTCAGATGGCCCTTTTGACCGGGGGGAAGTGAGACTTCATTGTAGTGCAGATTTCCTTTGCAAGCTTGCTTGGTTGGCCAAAAAGGGCGTATGCGTTTTTTCCTGAATATATTCAGGAAAAAACGCATACGCCCTTTTTGGCCAAGTGCATCATTGTGGACGTTCTGCCTCTTTTCCTATGCTTTCAATGCAATTCCAGTCTACCTCCTGAAATCGGTTTCCTGCAATTCTGCCCCGCTTTCAAGTCCTCTTGGCAGCCTTACTTCAGTATATTTTTGGACGATAGCTGTCATTTATAACTCTGCAGGTTTGTGAATTACAGTGCCCCTGAGCTCCTTTCTTCAACTCGCTTTCTTTTGAGCTGGCCGCAACACCGCAGGATGGCTTCAGGCCCTAATCTGGTTCCGGCACGGCACGCTGAGCCTTTGGTTATTTCCTCTTCCTGGTGGGAAATGAGAGTTAAATTTGCCCGTCCAGACACCTCCAGCTAGTCTCTCATTGGTTCTCACTATTCCTGTTCATCTTCCGCAGAAATTGCAAACTGGGCCAAACAGGAGGTTAAAGGCGCTGACTCTCCAAGTCGGGAGAGTGTTAGTAAAGGGTCTGGAATGTTGCACCCGAGTACCAGGGGAGGAAAACTGAGACATATTTGAACACGTCTCCCGATCACACGGTTGATCATACTCTGGGTTCCACATGCATGTTTTAGCTGAAGGAAGAATCCCTTAAACCTGGAGAGTTGAGACCCGTGGAATAGGTACCATGCAATATGAATTCAAAGGGTCTTCATTTGCTCACCGAACCTCTCCAATCCTATCACTGCTGCGTTTATGATCCTGTACACACGCTTGATTCTCTTTCCGAGACATAGCAATCCATAGGTTTTAAGATACTTACTAGTCAGGTACATTTTTAGGCATTTAATATGGGATGTTGAGTCCATTTCGTTGAGCAAGGAGTAGCTCTTGTCTATTATATATTTGGCTTAAGGAACTTTATCTGTGCTCATTTCAATCTCTGGTTTTATGCAGCACCCCAACTCACCTTTCCCCTTAAGCAAGCATAAGTTGGTTTTCTAAATTTGAGACCCTGTTCTGTTCTGTAATTCAGTTCCTGTGTAGCCAAGTTTACATTCCGTGTATTACTGATATCTTATGATGTTTCTTTTTCTGTGTGACTTATTTCAGTTAGAATCATCATACCTGAATCCACTCATTGTGCTGCTAAGGGCCTGATGACATAGATTTCATTGCTGAGTGATACTGCTTTGTAAGTAAATACCACAACTTCTTTATCCATTTTTTACTTTCTGCGATGTTGAACTTGTACTGTAAACGAGGTTCTTGTAAACAGAGGCGTCCCAAACTTTGGGGTGGCTGTGTCTTTTTGATTTTAATTTCCCTAAGCTATAGGACCATAAGTGGAAGTGCCCTAGGCTCTGTTGCTTTGTTTTTTAGATGTTTCAGGAAACACCATACACTTCTCCCGAGTGTCTGTTGGCAATTTACATCCCGCCATTCAGCATAACAAGGCTCCCAGTTCTCCATGGCCTGTCCTGCCTTTCTGGATTTTACACTTTTTTCAGATGGCCCTTTTGACCAGGGGGAAGTGAGACTTCATTGTAGTGCAGATTTCCTTTGCAAGCTTGCTTGGTTGGCCAAAAAGGGCGTATGCGTTTTTTCCTGAATATATTCAGGAAAAAACGCATACGCCCTTTTTGGCCAAGTGCATCATTGTGGACGTTCTGCCTCTTTTCCTATGCTTTCAATGCAATTCCAGTCTACCTCCTGAAATCGGTTTCCTGCTATTCTGCCTTGCTTTCAATGCCTCTTCGTAGCCTTACCTCAATATATTTTTTGAAAATAGTTGGCCTTTATAACTCTGCAGGTTTTTGACTTTCAGTGGCCCTTAGCTCCATTTTTCAGCTCTTATTTTTCTGATCTTGCCTCATAACCACAGGATTCCTTCAGGCCCTATTCTTCTTCTGGGGCACCTTGCTGTGCCTTTGGTTTATTCTTCTTACTGATGTGAAATTAGAGTGACATGTGCCCATTGAAACTGCTACAGCTAGTTTCTCACTGGTTCCCCCTATTCCCATTCATCCTCCGCACTAACTGCAGACTGTGTGATACCAGAACTTAAAGGCATTGACTCTCCATGTGGGGATATTGTTAGTAAAGCGGCTGGAATGTCGATCCGGTGCCCCAGGAGAGGAAAAATGAGGTGCGTTTTAGAAACCTTTCCCGATCATATGGTATACCAGTCGCTGGGTTTCCCAAGCATGGTTTAGGTGTAGGAAGATTCCCTTCAACCTGGAGTTTTGGGACCCTTCGAATGAGTAGTATGAAGTATTGCATTAAACTTTTGGCAGTTGCTCACCAAAGCTCACCAATCCTCTCAGCCCCAAGTGTCCAGCCTTATGTCTTATCCAGCTGTGGGTTTATATGTGGTCAATCCAGGTTGCATCACAGCCCCTGAGCAAATTTTGTAAGAATTTTTCTCTCTTTCATTGTTTCTGCATTTTGTTTTTAAAATTTATTTCTATAATGGGGTTTAGCTCATTTTCACTGCTGTGTTTGTGCCGCTCTGCACACACTTGATTCCCTTATGGAGATATATCAATACATGGGTTTTAAGATTCTTATTACTCAGATATATTTCTCTGCGGTGTATAGGGTGTGTTGAGGCCAGTTCATTGAGCAAGGTGTAGATCTTGTCTAATATCTATTTGGTTTATTGAACGGTATCTGTGCTAATTTCAAACTCTTGTTTTATGCATCACCCCACCTCTCCTTTCCCCTTAAGCTGACATAAGTGTGTTTTCTAAATGTGAGACACTGTTCTGTTCTGTAATTCATTTCTTGTGCAGCCATATTTACCCTCCCTCTATAAGTGATATCTTATGATATGTTTCTTTTTCTGTTTGACTTATTTCAAGTAGTATTATCGGACCTAAATCCACTCTTTATCCTTCTACTAGCCTTATTCCATTGATTTCATGGTGAAGAGATATTCCATTGTACATAAGTACCACATCTTCTTTATCCATTGTTCTCTTTCCTGGGATATTTAAGGTGTACTGAAGTTGAGGTTCTTGTAAACAGAGTAGCCCTAAACTGTGGTGTTCTTGTGTCTTGTTGATTTTTAGACTTCCCTAGATATACTCCCATGATTGGAAGTGTCCTATGCTCTGTAGCTCTGTTTTTTAGATGATTTAGGAACCACCATACACTTCTCCAGAGTGGCTCTCGGCAGTTCACACACTGCCCATCAGCGTATAAAGGCTCCCTGTTCTCCATGGCCTGTCCTGCATTTCTGGTTTTTACAATTTTTTAGGATGGCCCTTTTGACCGGTGGGAAATGAGACTTCTTTGTTGTGCACATTTGCATTGCTTGCTTGCTTCGTTGCCCATAAAGTGCGTATGCGTTTTTTCCTGGATATAATCAGGAAAAAACGCATACGCCCTTTTGGGCCAACTTCATCATTGTCGAAATTCTGCCGCTTTTCATGTGCTTTAAAGACGAGTCCAATCTATCTCTTGAAATCTGTTTCTTGCAATTCTGTCTTGCATTCAGATCCTCTTCTTTGCCTTACCTCAACATATTTTTGGACGTTAGTTTTCATTTATAACTCTGCAGGTTTGTGAATTGCAGTGACCCTGAGCTCCATTTTTTAAGTTGCTCTTTTGTGAGCTGGCCTCAAACCCGCAGGATTGCTTCAGGCCCTATTTTGGCTCCGGTGAGGCGGGCTGAGCCTTTTTTCAATTCTTATTCTTAATGGGAAATTAGAGTGATATGTGCCCGTCCAAACCCCTACAACTATTCTCTCATTGGTTCCCCCTCTTCCCGTTCATCCTCCTCACAATTTGCAAAATGTGTGAAACAGAAGTTGAAATGTGCTGATTCTCCAAGTGGGGAGATTCTAAGTAACGTGGCTGGAATGGTGAACAGGAGCACCAGGAGAGGATAAATGAGCTGCATTTTAGACACATCTCCCGATCACATGGTGTACAGTCCTCTGGGTTTTCCATGCATGTTTTAGCTGTAGGAAGATCCCTTGAACCTGCAGATTTGGGACCCATTGAATGGGTACCAGGTAGTATTACTTTAAAGGGTGTGCATTTCCTCACCCAACCTCACATTTCTCTTAGTGCAAACAGTTTCCAGCCTTATGTCTCATCCTGCTGTGGGTCTAGATGTGTTCAATCCATGTTGCATCACCGGCCCTGAGGAAAAGTTGTAAGAGGTTTTCTCTGTCTCTCTGTCGTTTATTTTTTTCAATTTATTACTATATTGGTTACAGCTGATTTTCAAAGCTCTGTTTCTTGCTGCTGTACATCCACTTGATTCACGTACAGAGAGACATCAGTAAATTCTTTTTCAGATTCTTACCAGTCGTATATATTCTTTTCCGGTGACTTGAGTGTGCTGAGTGCAGTTCTTTTAGCTACCGTGTAGGCCTTGTTGATTATCAGTTTGGTATTTGGAATGGTATCTTTGCTAATTTCAACCTCCTGGATGATGCCTCACCCCTCCCCACCTTTCCCGTTTAGCAGCCTTATGCGTGTTTTCTACATATTTGACTATGTTTTTGTTTTGTAATTTATTTCATGTGTAGCCATTTTGGATTCCACCTTTAAGTGATATCTTATGATATGTGTCTTTTTCTTTTTGAATTCTGTCACTTAGAAAGATCATACGTAACTCCTCCGGAGTTGTTACAACTGGCCATATTTCATTGATTTCCAGGCTGAATAATATTCCACTCTACCTAAGTACCACATCTCTATCCATTTTTTCCCTCCAGAGACATTTAAGTTATATCCTAGTCGAGGATCTTTTAAACAGAGAGGGGGTAAACATTGGGGTGCCTGTGTCCTCTCGATTTTTGTTTTTCCCAAGATATACGCCCATGAGTGCAAGTGCCCTATGCTCTGTAGCTCATTTTTTAGATGCTTTAGTAAACACAATACACTTCTCCAGAATGGCCGTTGGCAATATACATTTCCACTATAAGTCTCACAGGGCTCCCTCTTCTCCTTGCCCTGTCCTGCATTTCTGTTGTTTACGCTTTATGAGGATGGCTCTTCTGACTGATGCGAAGTGATATCTTTTGTAGTATTGACTTCCAGTGCCCACCTGTTTGGTTGGCTAAAAAAGTGTATGCCCTTTTCTTGAATATATACAGAAAAAAACGCATACACCCTTTTTGGCCAACTGCAATGTTGGCAATGTTCAGCTCCTTTTCTTGTGCTTAATGGCGAGTCCTTTCTACCTCCTCAAATCCCTTTCCTGCCATTCTCCCTTGCTTACAAGTCCTTTTCTCTGACTTTCCTCAAGACATTTTTCAGTGATGGATATTTTCAACTCTGCAGTTTCGTGAATTTTACTGCCCCTGAGTTCCATTGTTCAACTTGTGTTTATGGGAACTGGCCACAAAGCAGCAGGATTTCCTCAAGCCCTATACTGTTTCCATGGGCAACCCTAGCCTTTGGTCAATTCGTCTTCCTGATTGGAAATTAGAGTGACATGTGCCTGTCTGAACACCTAGGACTTGTCTCTCATTGTTCCTCATCCTTCCGCTTCATCCTCTGGACAAATTCCAAACTGTACGCAACAGGATGTTGACAGTGCTGACATC